>NC_134275.1:84333920-84667253 GCF_031893055.1 Leptodactylus fuscus
TACTGTGACATCACTGTGTGTATTATCCCTATACTGTGACATCACTGTGTGTATTATCTCTGTACTGTGACATCACTGTGTGTATTATCCTGTACTGTGACATCACTGTGTGTATTATCTGTGTACTGTGACATCACTGTGTGTATTATCCTGTACTGTGACATCACTGTGTGTATTATCCTGTACTGTGACATCACTTTGTGTATAATCTCTGTACTGTGACATCACTGTGTGTATTATCCTGTACTGTGACATCACTGTGTGTATTATCTCTGTACTGTGACATCACTGTGTGTATTATCTCTGTACTGTGACATCACTGTGTGTATTATCCCTGTACTGTGACATCACTGTGTGTATTATCTCTGTACTGTGACATCACTGTGTGTATTATCCTGTACTGTGACATCACTGTGTGTATTATCTCTGTACTGTGACATCACTGTGTGTATTATCCTGTACTGTGACATCACTGTGTGTATTATCCTGTACTGTGACATCACTGTGTGTATTATCTCTGTACTGTGACATCACTGTGTGTATTATCTCTGTACTGTGACATCACTGTGTGTATTATCCTGTACTGTGACATCACTGTGTGTATTATCTCTGTACTGTGACATCACTGTGTGTATTATCCTGTACTGTGACATCACTGTGTGTATTATCTCTGTACTGTGACATCACTGTGTGTATTATCCTGTACTGTGACATCACTGTGTGTATTATCCTGTACTGTGACATCACTGTGTGTATTATCCTGTACTGTGACATCACTGTGTGTATTATCTCTGTACTGTGACATCACTGTGTGTATTATCCTGTACTGTGACATCACTGTGTGTATTATCTCTGTACTGTGACATCACTGTGTGTATTATCCTGTACTGTGACATCACTGTGTGTATTATCTCTGTACTGTGACATCACTGTGTGTATTATCTCTGTACTGTGACATCACTGTGTGTATTATCTCTGTACTGTGACATCACTGTGTGTATTATCTCTGTACTGTGACATCACTGTGTGTATTATCTCTGTACTGTGACATCACTGTGTGTATTATCCTGTACTGTGACATCACTGTGTGTATTATCCTGTACTGTGACATCACTGTGTGTATTATCCTGTACTGTGACATCACTGTGTGTATTATCTCTGTACTGTGACATCACTGTGTGTATTATCTCTGTACTGTGACATCACTGTGTGTATTATCCTGTACTGTGACATCACTGTGTGTATTATCTCTGTACTGTGACATCACTGTGTGTATTATCCTGTACTGTGACATCACTGTGTGTATTATCCTGTACTGTGACATCACTGTGTGTATTATCCTGTACTGTGACATCACTGTGTGTATTATCTCTGTACTGTGACATCACTGTGTGTATTATCCTGTACTGTGACATCACTGTGTGTATTATCTCTGTACTGTGACATCACTGTGTGTATTATCTCTGTACTGTGACATCACTGTGTGTATTATCCTGTACTGTGACATCACTGTGTGTATTATCCTGTACTGTGACATCACTGTGTGTATTATCTCTGTACTGTGACATCACTGTGTGTATTATCTCTGTACTGTGACATCACTGTGTGTATTATCTCTGTACTGTGACATCACTGTGTGTATTATCTCTGTACTGTGACATCACTGTGTGTATTATCCTGTACTGTGACATCACTGTGTGTATTATCCTGTACTGTGACATCACTGTGTGTATTATCCTGTACTGTGACATCACTGTGTGTATTATCTCTGTACTGTGACATCACTGTGTGTATTATCTCTGTACTGTGACATCACTGTGTGTATTATCTCTGTACTGTGACATCACTGTGTGTATTATCTCTGTACTGTGACATCACTGTGTGTATTATCCTGTACTGTGACATCACTGTGTGTATTATCCTGTACTGTGACATCACTGTGTGTATTATCCTGTACTGTGACATCACTGTGTGTATTATCCTGTACTGTGACATCACTGTGTGTATTATCCTGTACTGTGACATCACTGTGTGTATTATCCTGTACTGTGACATCACTGTGTGTATTATCTCTGTACTGTGACATCACTGTGTGTATTATCTCTGTACTGTGACATCACTGTGTGTATTATCCTGTACTGTGACATCACTGTGTGTATTATCTCTGTACTGTGACATCACTGTGTGTATTATCTCTGTACTGTGACATCACTGTGTGTATTATCCTGTACTGTGACATCACTGTGTGTATTATCTCTGTACTGTGACATCACTGTGTGTATTATCCCTGTACTGTGACATCACTGTGTGTATTATCCTGTACTGTGACATCACTGTGTGTATTATCCTGTACTGTGACATCACTGTGTGTATTATCCCTGTACTGTGACATCACTGTGTGTATTATCTCTGTACTGTGACATCACTGTGTGTATTATCTCTGTACTGTGACATCACTGTGTGTATTATCCTGTACTGTGACATCACTGTGTGTATTATCTCTGTACTGTGACATCACTGTGTGTATTATCTCTGTACTGTGACATCACTGTGTGTATTATCTCTGTACTGTGACATCACTGTGTGTATTATCTCTGTACTGTGACATCACTGTGTGTATTATCCCTGTACTGTGACATCACTGTGTGTATTATCTCTGTACTGTGACATCACTGTGTGTATTATCCTGTACTGTGACATCACTGTGTGTATTATCTCTGTACTGTGACATCACTGTGTGTATTATCCTGTACTGTGACATCACTGTGTGTATTATCCTGTACTGTGACATCACTGTGTGTATAATCTCTGTACTGTGACATCACTGTGTGTATTATCCCTGTACTGTGACATCACTGTGTGTATTATCTCTGTACTGTGACATCACTGTGTGTATTATCTCTGTACTGTGACATCACTGTGTGTATTATCCCTGTACTGTGACATCACTGTGTGTATTATCTCTGTACTGTGACATCACTGTGTGTATTATCCTGTACTGTGACATCACTGTGTGTATTATCTCTGTACTGTGACATCACTGTGTGTATTATCCTGTACTGTGACATCACTGTGTGTATTATCCTGTACTGTGACATCACTGTGTGTATTATCTCTGTACTGTGACATCACTGTGTGTATTATCTCTGTAATGTGACATCACTGTGTGTATTATCCCTGTAATGTGACATCACTGTGTGTATTATCTCTGTACTGTGACATCACTGTGTGTATTATCCTGTACTGTGACATCACTGTGTGTATTATCTCTGTACTGTGACATCACTGTGTGTATTATCTCTGTACTGTGACATCACTGTGTGTATTATCTCTGTACTGTGACATCACTGTGTGTATTATCCTGTACTGTTACATCACTGTGTGTATTATCTCTGTACTGTGACATCACTGTGTGTATTATCCCTGTACTGTGACATCACTGTGTGTATTATCCTGTACTGTGACATCACTGTGTGTATTATCCTGTACTGTGACATCACTGTGTGTATTATCTCTGTACTGTGACATCACTGTGTGTATTATCTCTGTACTGTGACATCACTGTGTGTATTATCCCTGTACTGTGACATCACTGTGTGTATTATCCCTATACTGTGACATCACTGTGTGTATTATCTCTGTACTGTGACATCACTGTGTGTATTATCCTGTACTGTGACATCACTGTGTGTATTATCTGTGTACTGTGACATCACTGTGTGTATTATCCTGTACTGTGACATCACTGTGTGTATTATCCTGTACTGTGACATCACTTTGTGTATAATCTCTGTACTGTGACATCACTGTGTGTATTATCCCTGTAATGTGACATCACTGTGTGTATTATCTCTGTACTGTGACATCACTGTGTGTATTATCCTGTACTGTGACATCACTGTGTGTATTATCTCTGTACTGTGACATCACTGTGTGTATTATCCTGTACTGTGACATCACTGTGTGTATTATCTCTGTACTGTGACATCACTGTGTGTATTATCCTGTACTGTTACATCACTGTGTGTATTATCTCTGTACTGTGACATCACTGTGTGTATTATCCCTGTACTGTGACATCACTGTGTGTATTATCCTGTACTGTGACATCACTGTGTGTATTATCCTGTACTGTGACATCACTGTGTGTATTATCTCTGTACTGTGACATCACTGTGTGTATTATCTCTGTACTGTGACATCACTGTGTGTATTATCCCTGTACTGTGACATCACTGTGTGTATTATCCCTATACTGTGACATCACTGTGTGTATTATCTCTGTACTGTGACATCACTGTGTGTATTATCCTGTACTGTGACATCACTGTGTGTATTATCTGTGTACTGTGACATCACTGTGTGTATTATCCTGTACTGTGACATCACTGTGTGTATTATCCTGTACTGTGACATCACTTTGTGTATAATCTCTGTACTGTGACATCACTGTGTGTATTATCCCTGTACTGTGACATCGCTGTGTGTATTATCCCTATACTGTGACATCACTGTGTGTATTATCTCTGTACTGTGACATCACTGTGTGTATTATCCCTATACTGTGACATCACTGTGTGTATTATCTCTGTACTGTGACATCACTGTGTGTATTATCCTGTACTGTGACATCACTGTGTGTATTATCTCTGTACTGTGACATCACTGTGTGTATTATCCTGTACTGTGACATCACTGTGTGTATTATCTCTGTACTGTGACATCACTGTGTGTATTATCTCTGTACTGTGACATCACTGTGTGTATTATCCTGTACTGTGACATCACTGTGTGTATTATCTCTGTACTGTGACATCACTGTGTGTATTATCTCTGTACTGTGACATCACTGTGTGTATTATCCTGTACTGTGACATCACTGTGTGTATTATCTCTGTACTGTGACATCACTGTGTGTATTATCCTGTACTGTGACATCACTGTGTGTATTATCTCTGTACTGTGACATCACTGTGTGTATTATCCTGTACTGTGACATCACTGTGTGTATTATCTCTGTACTGTGACATCACTGTGTGTATTATCCTGTACTGTGACATCACTGTGTGTATTATCCTGTACTGTGACATCACTGTGTGTATTATCCTGTACTGTGACATCACTGTGTGTATTATCTCTGTACTGTGACATCACTGTGTGTATTATCTCTGTACTGTGACATCACTGTGTGTATTATCTCTGTACTGTGACATCACTGTGTGTATTATCCTGTACTGTGACATCACTGTGTGTATTATCTCTGTACTGTGACATCACTGTGTGTATTATCCTGTACTGTGACATCACTGTGTGTATTATCTCTGTACTGTGACATCACTGTGTGTATTATCTCTGTACTGTGACATCACTGTGTGTATTATCCTGTACTGTGACATCACTGTGTGTATTATCTCTGTACTGTGACATCACTGTGTGTATTATCTCTGTACTGTGACATCACTGTGTGTATTATCCTGTACTGTGACATCACTGTGTGTATTATCTCTGTACTCTGACATCACTGTGTGTATTATCTCTGTACTGTGACATCACTGTGTGTATTATCCTGTACTGTGACATCACTGTGTGTATTATCTCTGTACTCTGACATCACTGTGTGTATTATCTCTGTACTGTGACATCACTGTGTGTATTATCCTGTACTGTGACATCACTGTGTGTATTATCTCTGTACTGTGACATCACTGTGTGTATTATCCTTTACTGTGACATCACTGTGTGTATTATCTCTGTACTGTGACATCACTGTGTGTATTATCCTGTACTGTGACATCACTGTGTGTATTATCCTGTACTGTGACATCACTGTGTGTATTATCCTGTACTGTGACATCACTGTGTGTATTATCTCTGTACTGTGACATCACTGTGTGTATTATCCTGTACTGTGACATGACTGTGTGTATTATCTCTGTACTGTGACATCACTCTGTGTATTATCCTGTACTGTGACATCACTGTGTGTATTATCCTGTACTGTGACATCACTGTGTGTATTATCTCTGTACTGTGACATCACTGTGTGTATTATCTCTGTACTGTGACATCACTGTGTGTATTATCTCTGTACTGTGACATCACTGTGTGTATTATCCTGTACTGTGACATCACTGTGTGTATTATCTCTGTACTGTGACATCACTGTGTGTATTATCTCTGTACTGTGACATCACTGTGTGTATTATCCTGTACTGTGACATCACTGTGTGTATTATCTCTGTACTGTGACATCACTGTGTGTATTATCCTGTACTGTGACATCACTGTGTGTATTATCTCTGTACTGTGACATCACTGTGTGTATTATCTCTGTACTGTGACATCACTGTGTGTATTATCCTGTACTGTGACATCACTGTGTGTATTATCCTGTACTGTGACATCACTGTGTGTATTATCTCTGTACTGTGACATCACTGTGTGTATTATCTCTGTACTGTGACATCACTGTGTGTATTATCCTGTACTGTGACATCACTGTGTGTATTATCTCTGTACTGTGACATCACTGTGTGTATTATCTCTGTACTGTGACATCACTGTGTGTATTATCCTGTACTGTGACATCACTGTGTGTATTATCCTGTACTGTGACATCACTGTGTGTATTATCCTGTACTGTGACATCACTGTGTGTATTACCCTGTACTGTGACATCACTGTGTGTATTATCTCTGTACTGTGACATCACTGTGTGTATTATCTCTCTACAGTGACATCACTGTGTGTATTATCCTGTACTGTGACATCACTGTGTGTATTATCTCTGTACTGTGACATCACTGTGTGTATTATCCTGTACTGTGACATCACTGTGTGTATTATCTCTGTACTGTGACATCACTGTGTGTATTATCCTGTACTGTTACATCACTTTGTGTATTATCTCTGTACTGTGACATCACTGTGTGTATTATCTCTGTACTGTGACATCACTGTGTGTATTATCCTGTACTGTGACATCACTGTGTGTATTATCTCTGTACTGTGACATCACTGTGTGTATTATCCTGTACTGTGACATCACTGTGTGTATTATCCTGTACTGTGACATCACTTTGTGTATAATCTCTGTACTGTGACATCACTGTGTGTATTATCCCTGTACTGTGACATCGCTGTGTGTATTATCTCTGTACTGTGACATCACTGTGTGTATTATCCTGTACTGTGACATCACTGTGTGTATTATCTCTGTACTGTGACATCACTGTGTGTATTATCTCTGTACTGTGACATCACTGTGTGTATTATCCTGTACTGTGACATCACTGTGTGTATTATCTCTGTACTGTGACATCACTGTGTGTATTATCTCTGTACTGTGACATCACTGTGTGTATTATCTCTGTACTGTGACATCACTGTGTGTATTATCTCTGTACTGTGACATCACTGTGTGTATTATCCTGTACTGTGACATCACTGTGTGTTTTATCTCTGTACTGTGACATCACTGTGTGTATTATCTCTGTACTGTGACATCACTGTGTGTATTATCTCTGTACTGTGACATCACTGTGTGTATTATCCTGTACTGTGACATCACTGTGTGTATTATCTCTGTACTGTGACATCATTGTGTGTATTATCTCTGTACTGTGACATCACTGTGTGTATTATCCTGTACTGTGACATCACTGTGTGTATTATCTCTGTACTGTGACATCACTGTGTGTATTATCTCTGTACTGTGACATCACTGTGTGTATTATCCTGTACTGTGACATCACTGTGTGTATTATCTCTGTACTGTGACATCACTGTGTGTATTATCCTGTACTGTGACATCACTGTGTGTATTATCTCTGTACTGTGACATCACTGTGTGTATTATCCTGTACTGTGACATCACTGTGTGTATTATCTCTGTACTGTGACATCACTGTGTGTATTATCCTGTACTGTGACATCACTGTGTGTATTATCCTGTACTGTGACATCACTGTGTGTATTATCCTGTACTGTGACATCACTGTGTGTATTATCTCTGTACTGTGACATCACTGTGTGTATTATCTCTGTACTGTGACATCACTGTGTGTATTATCTCTGTACTGTGACATCACTGTGTGTATTATCCTGTACTGTGACATCACTGTGTGTATTATCTCTGTACTGTGACATCACTGTGTGTATTATCCTGTACTGTGACATCACTGTGTGTATTATCTCTGTACTCTGACATCACTGTGTGTATTATCTCTGTACTGTGACATCACTGTGTGTATTATCCTGTACTGTGACATCACTGTGTGTATTATCTCTGTACTGTGACATCACTGTGTGTATTATCTCTGTACTGTGACATCACTGTGTGTATTATCCTGTACTGTGACATCACTGTGTGTATTATCTCTGTACTCTGACATCACTGTGTGTATTATCTCTGTACTGTGACATCACTGTGTGTATTATCCTGTACTGTGACATCACTGTGTGTATTATCTCTGTACTGTGACATCACTGTGTGTATTATCCTGTACTGTGACATCACTGTGTGTATTATCTCTGTACTGTGACATCACTGTGTGTATTATCCTGTACTGTGACATCACTGTGTGCATTATCCTGTACTGTGACATCACTGTGTGTATTATCCTGTACTGTGACATCACTGTGTGTATTATCCTGTACTGTGACATCACTGTGTGTATTATCCCTGTACTGTGACATCACTGTGTGTATTATCCCTGTACTGTGACATCACTGTGTGTATTATCCCTGTACTGTGACATCACTGTGTGTATTATCTCTGTACTGTGACATCACTGTGTGTATTATCTCTGTACTGTGACATCACTGTGTGTATTATCTCTGTACTGTGACATCACTGTGTGTATTATCCTGTACTGTGACATCACTGTGTGTATTATCCTGTACTGTGACATCACTGTGTGTATTATCTCTGTACTGTGACATCACTGTGTGTATTATCTCTGTACTGTGACATCACTGTGTGTATTATCCTGTACTGTGACATCACTGTGTGTATTATCCTGTACTGTGACATCACTGTGTGTATTATCTATGTACTGTGACATCACTGTGTATTATCTCTGTACTGTGACATCACTGTGTGTATTATCCTGTACTGTGACATCACTGTGTGTATTATCTCTGTACTGTGACATCACTGTGTGTATTATCTCTGTACTGTGACATCACTGTGTGTATTATCTCTGTACTGTGACATCACTGTGTGTATTATCCTGTACTGTGACATCACTGTGTGTATTATCTCTGTACTGTGACATCACTGTGTGTATTATCCTGTACTGTGACATCACTGTGTGTATTATCTCTGTACTGTGACATCACTGTGTGTATTATCTATGTACTGTGACATCACTGTGTGTATTATCTCTGTACTGTGACATCACTGTGTGTATTATCCTGTACTGTGACATCACTGTGTGTATTATCCTGTACTGTGACATCACTGTGTGTATTATCTCTGTACTGTGACATCACTGTGTGTATTATCTCTGTACTGTGACATCGCTGTGTGTATTATCCTGTACTGTGACATCACTGTGTGTATTATCTCTGTACTGTGACATCACTGTGTGTATTATCCTGTACTGTGACATCACTGTGTTTATTATCCTGTACTGTGACATCACTGTGTGTATTATATCTGTACTGTGACATCACTGTGTGTATTATCTCTGTACTGTGACATCACTGTGTGTATTATCCTGTACTGTGACATCACTGTGTGTATTATCTCTGTACTGTGACATCACTGTGTGTATTATCCTGTTCTGTGACATCACTGTGTGTATTATCTCTGTACTGTGACATCACTGTGTGTATTATCTCTGTACTGTGACATCACTGTGTGTATTATCCTGTACTGTGACATCACTGTGTGTATTATCTCTGTACTGTGACATCACTGTGTGTATTATCCTGTACTGTGACATCACTGTGTGTATTATCCCTGTACTGTGACATCACTGTGTGTATTATCCTGTACTGTGACATCACTGTGTGTATTATCTCTGTACTGTGACATCACTGTGTGTATTATCTCTGTACTGTGACATTGCTGTGTGTATTATCCTGTACTGTGACATCACTGTGTGTATTATCTCTGTACTGTGACATCACTGTGTGTATTATCCTGTACTGTGACATCACTGTGTGTATTATCCTGTACTGTGACATCACTGTGTGTATTATATCTGTACTGTGACATCACTGTGTGTATTATCTCTGTACTGTGACATCACTGTGTGTATTATCCTGTACTGTGACATCACTGTGTGTATTATCTCTGTACTGTGACATCACTGTGTGTATTATCCTGTTCTGTGACATCACTGTGTGTATTATCTCTGTACTGTGACATCACTGTGTGTATTATCTCTGTACTGTGACATCACTGTGTGTATTATCCTGTACTGTGACATCACTGTGTGTATTATCTCTGTACTGTGACATCACTGTGTGTATTATCCTGTACTGTGACATCACTGTGTGTATTATCCCTGTACTGTGACATCACTGTGTGTATTATCCCTGTACTGTGACATCACTGTGTGTATTATCTCTGTACTGTGACATCACTGTGTGTATTATCCCTGTACTGTGACATCACTGTGTGTATTATCCCTGTACTGTGACATCACTGTGTGTATTATTGCATTGGGACGAGTTATCTAGCCTATGAGTCTTCAGGCCAGTTCTGATAATGTCTTCTCTGTTGGTTTTGCCGCCGGTTTATTATACGTCTCCTCTTCATATTTCAGGTTCTTCCTCCGCCAGGACTTGCGCTGTAATTCAGTCTATGTCGGTTCCTGGTGCAGACACAGTAATAATAAATGTTCCCATAGAGCTTGTACTGAATGACTTGTCTGCTCTCGGTGTTTGATGTTATGGCCGCTCTGTGTCATATCGGGGAGAGGGGGGGGGGGGGGGGCTGGTAACATTGGATTCCCATAGACATGACATGGAGATTTGAAGCCATCACATGAATGACTACTGTACGGGGGTATTTGCATTAGACGACCCCCCATGAGCTCATGTCAAGCTAATAGAAGGGGATAAGATCAATGGATGTGGCCATTGATTTCAGTGTAAGTCTCCCGGTTTGCGCAGCGGCGTTGCAGTAATACTGCAGAGGAAATGAGCAATTATACATAGAGAGCCCCTGTGACCAATTGGTATGGGGGGGACGAGGGGACCCCCACTCTTATATGCAGTACATCGAGTGATAAAGCAGAACTTGTAGAAATAGTCCTAGGAGACATCTCCTCCTATATATTATCTGCAGATCGTGGTGTCCACCCTGTGTTGTCTCTGCAGTCACACAATCTTCTCTGTGTCCTCGACTTCTTCCAACCTACAAGACTTAGCAAGAAATAAGGAAGAGATTAGAACTGCAGAATGAAACCAAGATACCGAAAATGTGTTCTGTTACTTGGAACCTGCAGACGTGTAATATAACTGTGCATGGCCGCGTTATTTCACATGCAATGAGGCACTAGATAATACTTGGCTGGGAAGGTGAACATTGCCTTTAAGGGGCTGTCCAGAATCAGAATAATTTTAATCTTATTTATTGAGGCTGTATCTAGAGTTGAAGGGCGTCCTCTATGACTATTGGCGTACATTGTTGTTATAGTTAGAGGGACATTACGGCTGACACTGGAGGGCCATTGTGGCTGACACTGGAGGGGCATTATGGCTGACACTGGAGGGGCATTGTGGCTGACACTAAGGGCCATTGTGGCTGACAATGAGGGCCATTGTGGCTGACACTGGAGGGGCATTGTGGCTGACACTAAGGGCCATTGTGGCTGACACTAAGGGCCATTGTGGCTGACAATGAGGGCCATTGTGGCTGACACTGGAGGGGCATTGTGGCTGACACTAAGGGCCATTGCGGCTGACACTAAGGGCCATTGTGGCTGACAATGAAGGCCATTGTGGCTGACACTGGAGGGGCATTGTGGCTGACACTGGAGGGGCATTGCGCTGACACTAAGGGCCATTGTGGCTGACACTGGAGGGCCATTGTGGCTGATACTGGAGGGACATTGTGGCTGACACTGGAGGGGCATTGCGCTGACACTAAGGGCCATTGTGGCTGACACTGGAGGGGCATTGCAGCTGACACTAAGGGCCATTGTGGCTGACAATGAGGGCCATTGTGGCTGACACTGGGGGGACATTGTGGCTGGTACTGGAGGGGCATTGTGGCTGACAATGAAGGCCATTGTGGCTGACACTGGAGGGGCATTGTGGCTGAAACTGGAGGGGCATTGCGCTGACACTAAGGGCCAATGTGGCTGACACTGGAGGGCCATTGTGGCTGATACTGGAGGGACATTGTGGCTGACACTGGAGGGGCATTGCGCTGACACTAAGGGCCATTGTGGCTGACACTGGAGGGCCATTGTGGCTGATACTGGAGGGACATTGTGGCTGACACTGGAGGGGCATTGCGCTGACACTAAGGGCCATTGTGGCTGACACTGGAGGGGCATTGCAGCTGACACTAAGGGCCATTGTGGCTGACACTGGGGGGACATTGTGGCTGGTACTGGAGGGGCATTGTGGCTGACATTGGAGGGCCATTGTGGCTGACACTGGAGGGGCAATTCGGCTGACACTAAGGGCCATTGTGGCTGACAATGAGGGCCATTGTGGCTGACACTAAGGGCCATTGTGGCTGACAATGAGGGCCATTGTGGCTGACACTGGAGGGACATTGTGGCTGGTACTGGAGGGCCATTGTGGCTGACACTGGAGGGACATTGTGGCTGGTACTGGAGGGGCATTGTGGCTGACACTAAGGGCCATTATGGCTGACACGAAGGGCCATTGTGGCTGATACTGGAGGGGCATTGCGGCTGACACTAAGGGCCATTGTGGCTGACAATGAGGGCCATTGTGGCTGACACTGGAGGGGCATTGCGCTGACACTAAGGGCCATTGTGGCTGACACTGGAGGGGCTTTGCGGCTGACACTAAGGGCCATTGTGGCTGACAATAAGGGCCATTGTGTCTGACACTGGAGGGACATTGTGGCTGGTACTGGAGGGCCATTGTGGCTGACACTGGAGGGCCATTGTGGCTGACACTGGAGGAGCATTTCGGCTGACACTAAGGGCCATTGTGGCTGACAATGAGGGCCATTGTGGCTGACACTGGAGGGACATTGTGGCTGGTACTGGAGGGGCATTGTGGCTGACACTAAGGGCCATTATGGCTGACACTAAGGGCCATTGTGGCTGACAATGAGTGCCATTGTGGCTAACACTAAGGGCCATTGTGGCTGACAATGAGTGCCATTGTGGCTAACACTAAGGGCCATTGTGGCTGTCAATGAGTGCCATTGTGGCTAACACTAAGGGCCATTGTGGCTGACACTGGAAGGACTTTGTGGCTGACAATGAGAGGCATTGTGGCTGACACTGGAGGGGCATTGTGGCTGACACTAGAGGGGCATTGTGGCTGACACTGGAGGGGCATTGTGCTGACACTAAGGGCCAATGTGGCTGACACTGGAGGGCCATTGTGGCTGACACTGGAGGGGCATTGTGGCTGAAACTGGAGGGGCATTGTGGCTGATACTGGAGGGACATTGTGGCTGATACTGGAGGGACATTGTGGCTGACACTGGAGGGCCATTGTGGCTGACACTGGAGGGACATTGTGGCTGACACTGGAGGGCCATTGTGGCTGACACTGGAAGGACTTTGTGGCTGACACTGGAGGGCATTGTGGTTGACACTAAGGGCCATTGTGGCTGGTACTAGAGGGACTTTGTGGCTGACAATGAGGGCCATTATGGCTGACACTGCCTTGGACACATCATAATTGACCCCACACTGGATGAGACAACATGGCTGCCACTGATCTGTCTCCAGCTCCCTCTTCATAAGATTTGTGTGTTATAAAGTATAATCTACTGCATAATTGAAGTATTAGACATCCCTGGGTTGTGTGACCTGTATAAGTATATGCCCATGAGCCTCCGAGATTACCTTTAATATTCCAATTATTGACGGTCGGAGGATTTCCTGTCATTTCTACAGTAAATTCCCGACATCTCAGGGGCTCGTAATGAAAATACCCAATGACTAAAACACACATGACCTCTATTAATCCATTGACTGAGAGAAGTAATGATAGCAAACATGGGAAGAACATAAAAATTCCATGTAGATGTGTCTGTGAGCGGAGAGAATCCTAGGATATGTATCAGAGGATATGAATATATGGTGGCATTTTAAGGGGTTACCATGGTGTCACACCGATCCCATAAAGTAGAGCCCACTTGATGAATAGAAGTGTTTTGTTGCCCCTGAAGTAGTCGTTGGTGTCACTCATTCTGGATTATAGCGTGTTAGTTCCTGTGCAGGTCTTCTGTTTCTGCATTTGATGGCTTCTCTGTGTTTTGCCCCATTGGCTCATTTATGACCTCTGATCTTCCATGTCTAGCCTTGGCTTTCCTCTGACTACCGAACCTACGCTGCCTGACCATTCCTTCTGCAGTCTGACCAGTATCTGTCTGTCAATGAACTATATTTGACTACCCTCTTGGTTGACCCCTATTTCTATGCTCTCACCTTTCCCTGGCATTCAGCCATCTGCCGACACTCTGAGACGGAGCGACTTGGTCGGCTCTCTGCAAAAAACTCTAGATTTCCATATGGGGATTAAAGAGTGAATCCTAGGAAAGTTACTTAGATAATACCCTTGGGGGTGACCCAAAGCCAAACTGGTTAGGTGCACGGTGGGGCCACCTCCTCTTGCCTGTTACCATTGCTGGTCATAAAAGAGACATACAACCCAAGAAGGGAAGCTGCAGATGATGAGCGAAGCTGCATGTCCTACAGAGAGTTATACAGGTGGAACCCATGTGCTCCTCTTGTGAGTCCCAAATACAGTATGGAGTAATCCTGGCCAACGTTAGGTATACAAACATCCCTCGTGTCGCTCTGTAAAACGTAGTGACCACAGCCATCATGGTGTCCCATGTGGTTGCCGTATTACTGTGCCATTCCTTTGTGGGGCAGATGCCCCCAACACCCCTCACCTTCATCCCCAGGTATGGCTATGCCATACTATCATTTACATTACTGGTAGGACACATGGACCTCTTAGTCTTCTTATTCTCCAAGGATTGGTTGTCCCATCTGCAATATATAATACACAAACTATATAATATACCCAGGCCATAGAAGGGAGGCCAATAAAACTGTGAGTGTGGGGACGTTTTCCATCTAAATTGCCATCGTGTTCCCCGGTGCCGTACAGTAGAAGGATCTGTTTGCGAGTCCATAAAATGAACGATAAATTCTAATATGTCCGGTTATGGTTTCATTGTTGTTATTGCAGAATTCTTACCGCCAGTTATCACTTTGAGTGTATTATAGAGGTTTACAGCCCAGCTGTGTAAAGCACCGCAGTGCAGCTCCTATCTAAATACCGGGGAATAAAGATAACACCAGAAGATTGGGCCGAGGACGAGCGGTAATGTTTAATACACTAGGCTATGGCGGATATCTGGGCGACATTATTACATGAACCTATAAGATTGATGCCCAGAAGCGCTAACGGCCAGATAATGGCTGGAGATACCGGCGCTGGCAGATTAAGGGCCTCTTTATGGTGTGATATATTTGGAGAAATGAACTCTGCTTGAATATAATGTTCTCTTCCAACAGCTCGGCTTGCCATATGATCAAGGACACATATACCATTACCGTGTGGCTGCTATGGGCCACTGTAAATATGGAGCACGGTCTAGTTGGTTTCATTACTTATCCAGTACTTGTACTGGTGCAGGCAGCACCCATTATCCCAGCCCACCCAAAGAGAGGAACAGGACACCGGACAACCTGATACACTGGTGCTCCAAAAGTCACGGCAACACCAGGCATTTAACTTGAGGTAGTGGCGGTATGGCAGAAGTTTCACAACCCATGTACAGAATGCAACGAATGGTCTTGGCTGACATTGTTTCAGTTGTAAGCCCTGCAGGAAGACGACAAGTATTCACATTCACACAGTGTTGCACACCAGACTCACACAGGCCTTGTTGCCCAAGGCTGACTCTTAGTTTGCACCTCTGGATTCAGGAACAAGCTCAGGTTCTGCTCTAGAATTCACAGAGGCAGAGATGAGCGCCAGGACTGGTCGAACCAAAATGGTAAAAAGACAAAGGAAAACTCCTGTGATAGGGAACGTTTCACTTCCCGATGTGACAGCAAAACATTAGCCACAGGATGTGTAGACTGAACCGGGGAAAGCATGAAAGGACGCCTGCTGCGGCACAACCAATAGGCACAACAGAGTTTCGCTTGTTAGGGAATCATCGCACCGCACAATGACTCAGCAGCCGTGAGTCATCAACATCCGCAAACTTTACTATTATATTACGTTGTGTCCCACACTTTCATATGCAGAGGAACACTGGAAAAAGAACCAAAACACACAAAGACCCAACATCTGAAAATTCACCAGTGCTGGATAATAAACTGATGGACCTTTAGGTTAAGAACTCATGTTGCAGAAAAACATTGCAGTGAAAAACGCTGCAAAAAACAAACACTGTGTTTTTTTCCACAGCGTTATGAAATGTGTTTCGCACAAGGGACCTTATCCTTACATCATCTAGTCTACATTTCTACCAGCTATGACTTGGCTTGCTGTCTGGCACAATTCTGGCGCACGTGTCATAAGCCCCACCCTCTTTTTTCCAAGCCACGCCCATTTCTAACTAAATTCTACCTCTCTTGTCCGGCAGGGTACTCATCCTTGTGAATAACACTCCAGTGCACTTACGTGGCGGGGGCTCTATTTACATATATATGGGGCCGCTGGGGTCATAATCTTGGGCAGCCCCATAGAATTCAATGGCGCGCAAGCCAAAGGTGTTTTGTTCATAGGGATCATTCTGGCCAAGGTCGTACCCGTGTGCATAGTGGCATAACTATTTGGGCCAAAATTCTGGCACATTTAGTTTAGCAAATTGCCCCCAAATTATGAGCATCGTCTTAGAGCTCAGCTGTCTGAGATTCGCTTCGATGGGAAGGTTTCACTTGTTTCCAATAACAATGCAGAATTCTATCCCATTGAAAGTGAGTCGTGACTTTATACATTTGTATACAGAATATATCTATATACTGTAAAATAGTCTTTCATGGTGGATATTCCCTTTAAATCCGAAAATCTGCTGGAGTTGCCTTACCCCGACTTGCATCCAGTCAGTATGTGAATAGCTTTTGTTATATCTTACTATTCACACCAGACTATAATACTTGTATTCACATTTTGATAACATTGGAGCAAAGGACAAAGAGCTTACCGATTTTTGCATGGACTAGTTTTTCTTATTAACCATTTGAGTTTCTTCGTATCTGACAATCCGCTTTCTGCTTAGGAACAATGCCATTCTGTGGAGCGTTTGCATAATAGTTGTGCCATAATTTGCAGTCTTGGTGTTTTGTTCTATTGCCAAGTGATGTTTTTGCATGAAATGTAGAATGTATTATTTCCAAGCAATCTCATGTTGTTCTAATGTATTTAATCTGATGTAACAAAACATAATGATACACATTGTAGCCCACATTGGGAAATGGACTCTTATTCTTTTGAAATGGAAAGTAGGGCTCCATCATGACCACCATTATAGAGGCGGGTGTCTATAGAGCAGGTGTCAGGTCCGCTATTCACAGGCAGGACACGTTTCTGCATTGACATCATAATTAAAGGCTCTTATGGAATATTCAGTGTAGACATGGGGTCCGACCACCAGTAGGCACGGTGTATGGCACGTGGAAGGGGACAAGTGCCTCCACTGGATTGTCTCGTGCCGAACACTCTGTAAATATCAATCACATTACAGGTGTCAGAAAGATTTGTTTGACCTTTGAACATTTTACATTTGTGTAAGTGTTAAAGTATTAAAAAAGAAATATCTATGAATATATACATTTGGCATTTCTGTGATAATATTGACCTACAGGACAAAGGTAATATGCCAAGCACATGGAGAACAGTGTAACCGAAATTTGTAAGAACCTGTCCCAGCAATTACAATACTTTCTCCATTTTTCACTCCATTCTGAATTTTTTTCATTAGACATATACTAAATAATTCCATTAGAAAGTACAATTTATACCACAAAAAATAAGCCCCCATATCGCTTTCTGAGTTGATGTCCCGCAGTGAGACTCAATGATGTCAGGTTACCCAGTGCAGGAATGGTTCCACACTCAAGGGCCATTCCTGTGTTTGGAGAGAGTCAACCAACTTGGTGGATAGCTTGCAAAGAGGACAACTTGTAGGAGGGGAGGAAAACCTGTAGGAGTGGAGGACAACTTGTAGGAGTGGAGGACAACTTGTAGGAGTGGAGGACAACTTGTAGGAGTGGAGGACAACTTGTAGGAGTGGAGGACAACTTGTAGGAGTGGAGGACAACTTGTAGGAGTGGAGGACAACTTGTAGGAGTGGAGGAAAACTTGTAGGAGTGGAGGAAAACTTGGAGAGTTAGCAACTTGGAAGTTTGTGTCACCATATTGGATGCCTCCTCTTAGCCAAAGATGCTTTTCGGTTCCCATGAATAAGTGGACAGTTTATCCGGCATTGGGCCCTTGACAGCCCTCGCAGCCTATAATCTTATGAACTGGACCTAAATTACAACTAAGTCTATGCCTGTCACCTGCCAACTGTTTTCCACTCTGTTCATGATGTTCTTCATCACCAGGTGTCAGGGCTCCAGCTCGGAAGAAGACGAGCTGGACACAGTGCTGCATTCACACTCGAGAGGTGGGGTGTTGGACCCAGCATGAAGCCATATTGCCACCATCTCATGAAACTGCTCATCGAAGGCCCATTTGCTCTCTTGAGTTGATAAGATATCTACATTGGGGTGCCATCCCCATGCGTACAATAGTTTTCCTGCAGTATGATTTATACCTGGTCCAGGGTTTCCCGGGTCTTCTGAGGTTTCTCCTTCCATATTTATATAGCACCAGCGAACCTTCCAATATTCAATGTTCAGGATTCCTTCCCCCTCGCGCCTCTTCTTCTTCTTCTTCTTCTTCAAAGCTTCGAGCTTTTCATATCAGAGCAGCATCTATGTAAATCCAATCCTCTCGCTCTTGAAGGTTTATAACTCCATGATAAACCCACACTCCAGGAGGTACCTCGGGCCTATCCATCAAACTTCTCCGATTCTGACTGCGACTCGCTGCATAATCTAAGACCGCCAAAATGGGCACAACATAAAACAAGTCATTGTGCGCCGTTTCTATAGCTTTAGAGGTGACGGCGACGACTCTTTCATCTCGCAGAATGGCCGAAGCTTTAAGTACCTAATTCCAGCGCCGTTCCATGGTATTGGTGGGAGTAATGAATTATTGATTCGGTATTTTAGCTCTGTTTTTTTGCAGGAAAGGACCATTTGTGGGCGATTATACAATTCGGCGATTCCTCGTCTGTCACGTCCATGAGCTGTCGGGTTGTTATTGTGTCGTGTCGTGTTAATATATGGGATTGTCACATCCGTCGTGTCTAGTGACATTATGATTAGCGCTGACGTTCCCGATGACAGGTCTCGGCCCAGCAGGTCTTATTCTTAGGGAGGCGGGGAGCAAAGCCGCGAATATTAATATTAAGACAAAAGATGATAAAATGCCAATTTAACATCAGAGAACTGAGGTAAAGTAGATTAATTTCTAACACAGAGCGATGTTTTATGTGCAGGATGATATTAATACAGAATTTATTGTCATTTTATTACTTAGGCCTCAGTTACACAGCCATAGTCGCGTGCGAGTCCGAGGAAAGCAATACAGACAACACGCGGATGAGCCAGACAGACATGGATAGGATCTGCTCCAAAATGTCCTCCATACACATCCTTAAAGGGGTTCGAAAACATGGCTGCTTTCTTCTTCTCAGGAAGTGACATCATGTCGATTGGTCACATGTCCATGCTGTAGTTCAGTCTCTTTCATTGTAATGGGATGGGGATGTGGCATTGCCGTGTGAGATGATGTCACTTGCTGAGTAGAAGAAGGCGGCCATGTTTTTGAAGTCCTACACGACCTCTTTAAAGACTATGGATGCCTGCAGAAATGAATATTAATCACCACGACTGCCCAAACCCGTCATTCTGGATAATATATGGCAACGAGGCAAAGAAGTGATTATACTGGTCCCATAACAGAAGTGGAACTGGTCCTGCCATTGAGGCCTGGGAAAATTGGGGTAGATTTATTAAAACTATCTGAAAGGAAATTTGCCTTAGTTGTCCATAGCAACCCATCACAACCCATCCGGCCACTGAATGGGACCACCACGATGGGTTGAGGTTTTATAAGCCCTCTTTTGGGCGAGGGACATGTTCTCATTTTTCAGGACTGTTTCCAAGTTTGAGACAGACGGCATCAATGCCCGGGCACATGTAGCTCCATATATGTAAGTCTTGTGTCTCATAAGTGACCCCTTCTATGGGGTTGATGGAGCGCTGTACTTGGCCTTCTCCATAGATCCCATAGATTTAGATACTCTACCACTCTATTAAGACTTGGGACCCCTGTTCTGATCAGCGGGGGTCCCACCAGCCATCACCAGCCAGCCTCTGTCTTGCAGATAAGGGATCGATCTGTTCATGGGAAACCCCTTTAAGTCATGCCAAGGACAGAATGTAAAATAAATGCAATTTTATTTTAATCAATCCTAGTATATTTGGATATGTCCTTCCCAAAAAATTGACAGGCCCTGCAGTTTGGGGGCAGCCTAGGGCTTTAATTCCCGTCCAAACACACAATTCTGGAAGAACCTTGTTCGGGATTTGACCAAAGTGCAGTTCACCCCGAGCAGGAGACGTCCAGGGACACTGTCACTTTAAACAGCTCTAACGTCGGAGCCGCGGGGGCTAGAGCTGCAGCCCACATAGATTTGGAGATATCACTGGTTTGAGTAGAGTTGCATATACTCACAGCTTCACTTCAAACAAGGTGCAAGTGAATGAGAGCAACCAGCAGTGCAGGACATTTCCCTTTCCTTCTCTATCTGGCCCCAGACCGCCATGAAGACTTGTCCACAACACGTCTGTGCACACAAGTTTCTCATCATAGAAGCCCTTGCACCGCATAGGGAAAAGGGCCATGACTGCTGCGATGGGGGTTGCTAGGAGACCTAGTTTGAATTCCTCTCCGCCCTCTGTTTTGGTGAGGTCACATATTTATAAATATTGGGTCTTTATATTATTTAGGGGGCACGTGGGTCTGGCACTTACCCTCCGTCAGTCGGATGAGAGGAAACTGCGTCCCAGAACCCAGCTTTCATGGCAGACCTGGAACAGCTAATTTTCGCCGAGGTGCAGGCTGGTGGTAGCAGATGGCTTCAGGAGATCATCCAGAGGGCTTCTGCTCATCTTCCTCCCCCTGAAGATTTGGAATCCAGTGCTGTCTCCCGTTCATCTCGCAGGCCGCAGCGGCGGGTGCGGCGGCCTGTCCGTCTCAGTCCCAGCCCCCCGGCGCGTGGAGGTAAGCGGTGTGCGCCGTCGGGGGCTGTGGCTGGGGTGGGGGAACATCCCGGATCCAGCTCCAGCCGTGCCCAGCGTATGGCTCCCCCTAGGCTGCAGGCGCGGCCTTCTTCTTCACCCGGCAGCCGCCCTGTGGCTTGCCGGAGACGGGCTGCAGCGCTGCCTCCCGCCGGAGCGGGAGGTGAAGCTCCGCCCACCGCTAGGCCGGAGCCTGGCGGTGGTGAAGAGGATCGTGCCCGGCAGGATCCTTCCAGGCCGCAGGAGCGGCCTTCGTTGCTACCCGGCAGCCGGTCCGCGGCTTGCCGGAGACGGCCTAGCAGGCCTGCTGCGCGGCCTCCCGCTGGAGCGAGAGGCGAAGCCCCGCCCACCGCTAGGCCGGAGCCTGGTGGTGGTGAAGTTCTTGCTGCCGGAGGCCCCATCGTGCGGCCTCAGACTCCGGGGGCCGGCCCACATGCGGGAATAGGTGCCGGGTCTGTGCCCCCGGCTAGGCCGGAGCCTGCTCCCATCTCCGGCCTCCTCCAAGATGGCGCCCGGCTCCTGCACACCAAGCCTCCAGTGGGCGGGCCTCTCGCAGGAGCGGGAGGTGAAGCCCCACCCACGACCCGACCGGGTCCCGCCCACAATTATGGCCGCCGCCCTGACGATGCCGGACAGACGCCTGGGATCATCGTGCCCTCCGCCGCTGCGGGGGGTGAAGACACTGGATCGGGTGAGCTGTATTTACCCGGGGTTGGGGTCTTAGAGGTCCTGTCCTCGGCTGGGGATGGTGGGCTTCTGGCGGGGCCAGGGGGGGGGCGGGGCAAATTTAATGTATGGGTCAGACCTTGGGAGCCTGGATATTGTCCCTCCCACCCCTCCCCCTCTCTCCCCTGCCCCGTCGGTTTCCCTCCTTCCCCAAGTACACCACTCCCTAAGACAGGCTATTGCACCGGGGGGAGTTTCCGTACCTGTGGGGCGTACACATGCCCACTCTGCTGTGGTTTCTAACCGCCCACAAGTTTCGGGGGCTGCTGACCGGTTCCCTCAGTCCCCTAGGTCAGAGGTCACCCGGGTCAGGTCCTCCAGCAAAAGAAGATATCAGGATGCTTATAGGGGAGCTTCAGGAAGGCATGATTCAGCCAGGTCTTCTCGAAGATCGCATTCACATGCTTCCCCCTGTTCCTCTTTCTCATCAGGTTCCACGGCATATCGCCATCATGATCGGCGCCGTAGAGACGTTAGTCGCCATCGTTGCCGCAGTCGTCATCGCTGCCGTAGCCGCCGCACCGGTAGAACATCTCCCTCCAGATCTCCCAGCCGACGCTCCCATGGACATGGGAGACAGCGTTCCAGGGCACCTTCTCGCCACTCGCAGCACACTGCGCCTCGCCACCCGCAGTCACCTCGATCCTCACCGCCTGCGACAGCCGCTCTACAGCCCACGCCTGGACCAAGCATGCCTGGACCGGTCACGGGGACCAAATCTGACGGTGAGTTGCCTTGTCTCCCGGCTTGGTTGACCCTTGCCAACCCGGCTCCAGGTGAAGACCTTGCATCCTTCTTGAGACGTACTTTAGCGACTGTTGAGAATTCCGCTTCCGATAGGTTCTCGGGGGATGGCCTTGGCGGGCCTATGCCTTCGCCGGCGTGCCACCCCCCGGGTTTAACATTTAAAGATTCTATTTTTTGTGGGGTTTCCCCTCTCGGTACTCATGTACCGGCGGAAACCCGGGAAAAAATAGTTAACGGAGAGTATGTGGACATTTGGTCCCTCCTGTCCACTGACCATTCGACAGTGGACAAAGAGCGGACTTTTGAGAGGGGTTCAGATAGGAAGCCAAAGGTCGCTAAGACCTTCGGTAATTGGCTTCAGGCCTTTGCGGTTTTTGCTCACATTTTGTGCCAGCACTCCCCCACCAAAGGCCCTGAACTATTCGTCTATCTGGACACCATCCATGGCGCCAGCAAGCTGCACGGTGGTGCGGCATGGTGGCGCTATGATGAGGAATTCAGGCGTCGCTTAGCTTTGACCCCGGCGGTTGGCTGGGCGTCAAAGGCTTTGGACGTCTGGGTGCAACTCATCTTGTCACAAAAATCGCAGAAGCCCTTTCAAGCAGGTGCTGGAGGTTCCACCTCCGGTCAGACCTCCCTGCCCCACAAGCCAACAGGATCCTGTTGGCTGTTTAACGAAGGGCATTGTAGATTCTTTAACTCCTGCAGATTCCGGCATGATTGCTCGATCTGCGGAGGGAATCACGCGGCCCTTAGGTGTTCGCGTCGGGGAAAACAGGTATCCAAAGTGGGTACTGCCGGCTCCGGAGAGAACTCCGGTGAGAGGTCTAGTTCTGCAGCAGTGGCTAGACCTCTACCCGCGGAAGCGGGAGGCAAGACTGCTTGAGTCTGGATTCCGGGTAGGCTTTGTCATCCCGTTTGAGGAGTCGCCGGTGTCCTCCTTTTCTGGTAACCTTCGTTCTGTTTTGGCTGACGAACCCCTGGCTTGGGACAAGGTGATGAAGGAAGTGTCTTTGTGCAGAATGGCGGGCCCGTTTGACGAGCCCCCTTTTCCTAATTTGAGGGTTTCCCCTCTGGGCTTGGTACCTAAGAGGGAACCTGGAAAATTCCGACTCATTCATCACCTGTCCTATCCCAGGGGAGACTCGGTTAACGATGGTATTTCAAAGGAGGTGTCGGCGGTTTCTTACACGTCCTTTGACAAGGCGGTCGATCTTGTTCGGCGAGCGGGCGTCGGGGCCCTGTTGGCCAAATCCGACATCGAGTCCGCTTTTAGGTTACTCCCCATCCATCCCGATTGCCTTCACCTCCTTGGCTGTTCATTGCGCGAAAAGTTTTTCGTGGATATGTGCTTGCCAATGGGGTGTTCAATCTCCTGTTCGTTTTTTGAAATGTTTTCTTCCTTTTTGGAATGGGTTGTGCGTTTCGAAACCGGATATCACTCCATCTTGCATTATTTGGATGATTTCCTTTTCGTTGGGCCGCCCAATTCCCCGGTTTGCGAATTTTTGCTTTGTTCCTTCCGTAGTTTAATGGCGTCGTGTGGGGTCCCCCTCTCCGAGGAGAAAACGGTTGGTCCTGTGACCTGCCTTTCTTTCCTTGGCATCGAGATTGACTCAGTTGCCATGGTATTTCGTTTACCAGACGACAAATTGGATCGCCTGGTACGGGAGGTACAGGCTGCTGAATGTTCCAAGAAGGTGACCTTGCATCAAATGCAGGTGCTGTTAGGGCTATTAAATTTTGCGTGCAAGGTCATTCCAATGGGTCGCACTTTTTGCCGGCGTCTGTCCCTAGCCACTAAAGGGGTCTCCCAGTCGCACCATTTTATTCGTATTACCCGGTCGCTCCGGGAAGATTTACAGGTGTGGCAACAATTTTTGTCATCCTTTAACGGTAGAGCGGTTTGTCAGTCCGAATCGGTGTCCAGTGCCGACCTGGCTCTTTTTACAGATGCGGCCGGTAGCGACGGTTTCGGGGCAGTCCTGGGGTGCAAGTGGTGCAGGGCAGCCTGGCCCTCTTCGTGGGTTGACAGGGGTTTTGTGAAGAATTTAACTCTCCTCGAGTTGTTTCCCATCATTGTAGCGGTGGAACTGTGGGGACGGGACCTCAGCAATTGTCGCATATTGTTCTGGTCTGATAACATGTCGGTCGTGCAGGCAGTGAACAGCTTATCCTCCTCCTCATTGGAGGTGTTGGCCCTTCTTAGGCATTTGGTTCTTCGCTGCCTGCAGGCCAACATTTGGTTCCGCGCCCGGCATGTTCCGGGCGCCCAAAATGCTATTGCTGACGCCCTGTCCCGTTCTAACTTGCAGCTGTTTCGTTCTTTACACCCGTCGGCCGAGGAAGAGGGGACCCCGTGCCCGCCAGCATTATGGAGCTTGTTGGAGAGGATTTGACGTCCTTAGTACGGAAGTCGCTGGCCCCGTCTACTTGGCTGGGCCATACCAGAGCTTGGCAGGAATTCCTGAGACCCTCTGGCGGTTGTTTACCCGCGGAGGATTCCCCTTTGACTCCACTCGTCCTATCCTATTTAGTTGACCTTCGTGGTAGGGGGCTTTCCGCCGCAGCGGCGGCGCGTAAGCTTGCAGGGATAGCCTTCATGTTGAAACTTTTGGGACGGGTTGACGTTACAAAAATTTTTATTGTCAAACGGGTTTTGAAGGGGTGGAAAAAAGAGACGGTTCGTCGGGATATGCGTCGTCCCGTCTCTTTTACTATGCTCACTAGTTTGTTGCAGATCCTCCCTCACATCTGTACTGATGGTGGGGAGGTTCTGCTGTTCCGGGTTGCCTTTTCGCTGGCCTTCTTCGGGGCCTTGCGTATTGGGGAACTACTTCCCTCCAGCGCATCCTCCGGGGGGGGTTTAGCGAGTAGGGACGTCTTTCATTCTGACTCTGGGGTTCGTATTTGCTTGCGTCGATCGAAAACGGATATTTATGGCCAGGGATCCTGGGTTCCCATTCTTCCTACGGGTTCTACCTTTTGTCCGGTGCGCCTGGTTGGGGAATTTTTGCGGCGCCGTTTTCAGTCGCCCACCTTTTTGGTCCATGATTCCGGTTCCCCGCTTACGCGTTATCAGTTTTTTACGGTTTTTCGCTCGTCCCTGCGTTTTTTAGGATTCGACCCCAGCGAATTCGGGACTCACTCTTTCCGCATAGGTGCGGCCACTACGGCCGACCTTTGCGGTCTGCAGCCGGAGTCCATTAAAAAGTTGGGTAGGTGGAGGTCAAATTGCTTTCGCCGTTATATTAGGCCTGACTGACTCCTTTTGTGATTTTCTTGCGTTTTTGTTTAATTTGTTCTTCCTTTTTTTCACAGATACTTCCCCTGTTTCGGTTTGGATCCTAGGCCATTCCTACATTTTTTGGGCGGAGCGTAGAGCGGCGGTTCGTCCAGGCGGCCTCACCCTTGGAATACCCGGTATTTCTGTAACCTGGATGGGATTTAGAGGGCTTAAGTGGGTTAGAATTTTAGCTGAGGTGGCCAAGATTAGTCGGGTGTCCACGGGGCCGGTCATTCTAGTAATTCACGCAGGTGGGAATGACCTGGGCAAGATAAAACTGGGTGATCTTATTTCGGTAATTCGTCAGGATTTTTCCCGATTTTTTGAGTTTTTTCCTAAATTGATCCCTGTTTGGTCTGAGGTCGTTCCCAGGGCACGATGGCGAGGCGCTCGCTCGCATGCTGCACTGGAGCGTTCTCGCAAAGTCCTTAATGTCCGAGTGGCTAAGCACGTTCTTTCCCTGGGGGGTGTTTCCGTTCGGCACTCCGAACTCGCGGGGGATAATAGGGATCTGCTCCTTCAGGATGGGGTTCATTTGAACCCCATCGGTTTGGACATTTTCTTGTCCGGTTTGCAGGACGGCCTAGAGAAGGCCCTCCTGCTGGTTCGTGGGGTTGGTCAGAGCCAGCCGTAGTTCGGTTACGCTGTCTCCTCCATGGCAGGAGTGTTCCACGAACCGTGGACAGATGGACATTTAGGCAGGCCCCTGTCTACCAGCGGCCTGTATTTTCTGGAGGAAGACAGAGATGATCGGATTTGTCAAGTTAATTTTGGTTGTTATCTGAGTTAATAAAGCTGTGGCCAACCCACATAAACCACATAGATTTGTCCGGATCCTAATTTTGGGGTTATTATGGGGCGGAGAAATATTATTGGGTTTTAAGGTATTCGCAGCAGTCTAGAAGCCCTTGCACCGCATAGGGAAAAGGGCCATGACTGCTGCGATGGGGGTTGCTAGGAGACCTAGTTTGAATTCCTCTCCGCCCTCTGTTTTGGTGAGGTCACATATTTATAAATATTGGGTCTTTATATTATTTAGGGGGCACGTGGGTCTGGCACTTACCCTCCGTCAGTCGGATGAGAGGAAACTCCCTCCCACCCTGCCCTCGCGGTATCCTTGAAGGTTCTTCTATCCCGTCTTCGTCGTCACAGCATGGCAGGAGTGTTCCACGAACCGTGGACAGATGGACATTTAGGCAGGCCCCTGTCTACCAGCGGCCTGTATTTTCTGGAGGAAGACAGAGATGATCGGATTTGTCAAGTTAATTTTGGTTGTTATCTGAGTTAATAAAGCTGTGGCCAACCCACATAAACCACATAGATTTGTCCGGATCCTAATTTTGGGGTTATTATGGGGCGGAGAAATATTATTGGGTTTTAAGGTATTCGCAGCAGTCTTCCCTCCCCCAATAGAAGTCAAGCCTCCATTTGTGCTACAGAATCCCTTCTTGACTATATGCTGCTGACCAGCCGCAAAGGGTTAACTTTCCCCTTTCTGACAGTGGGAGGCTGTGTACATAAATCTTCTCACTCCAGTGCACCAGAGGGCAGGGGGAATACATTTATGATGCGCAGATTGCCATCAAAGGGAATCATAGAGGAAATCAAAGATCCAGTCCTAGTGTGGCGAGGGTGACCTGTGGGCCCCCCGGGCTTCTGGGCCCAGTCACAGCGCCGACCACTGTAATCCCTACAGTTGCACCTGTGCATCCACCCAAATCCTGGCAGAAGAAACTTGGTGCGGACTCTCTACCAAGCACCATTTACTGAAAATAAAACCTAGACTAGGGAATATGTGATACAATTCCTGACCCCTCCACTCCAAAAGCAAATACTGGAACCTTTTTGGAAACCATCACTAGAAACCAAGCATACAAAGCGCCATGTGGGCCCTGCACCCTGCGTCCAAAATCAGTTGCTGCCACCATGCTCCATAAATCCCAAGCATTCTGCCAGACATCTAGATCTTCCATTGCACGTGAACATTTCGCCCTCCGTCTCCGGGTTCCGGTCTCTGTACGATGGAGTCTAAGTAATTGTAGCCCATTGAAGGCCGACTGTCCAGCACAGGGGTCCGTCCGTTCCAGTGAAGCCTTAGGATCCATCCAGCTGGGCGTTCACCGTTTGCCTTGCGTTTCCTTGCGGGGGATTTAGTGGCAACCCACAAACTTAAAGGTTAATTAATCTATGTCTGCGCTGCCATGTCTATACCCGAGTGTCTGCCGTAGAGAAATTAGATTTTAAGCTCTACTGGAAGAGAGACTGATGTGAATGATAAAACATCCTCTTATTAGAAAGTTCTGCATGTGCTGACACTATAGAAATAAGAAAGCCACGGAGATGATGGTACGGTATCTAAAGGAGCCCGCAGAGCCTGACTGTAGTGTGGGGGATGACTCCTATAGGTGGTATTTGTAGGGCCTGAAGGGGTTTTATAGGGGTTGTCACTCTCCCTCCCTCCCTCACATCCATAGCAGCAGCTGTTATACCATATTACTATATAATACCGTCCTGTAGCGCCCTATAACATATACTATAATACTGTCAGGTGCTTAGTAACTAGAAGTCTGACTATATGAATCCTACTAGCTGCCGGTGACACAGATACCAGGACATATACATATGTATGTGCATCTATATTTATGTCCGCGGGCTCTGTGCGGGGATTCCCTATGGGGCCATGTAGTGCATATCAGGGAGCCTGTCAGCGGGATCAGCCATACCGCACTGTATATAGGGCACATTACACAGAATCCACCTTTATCTTTACTATTTGGCTGCAATTCTACAATGCAGAAAAATTGAGTATTTTATTATTAGTGATACACAAATTCGTCTTCCAGGCCCCCTGCCCCTCTGGTTTATGCCCCCTCGCCCCCTTGCCCTTGTAGTGCTTACTAATTCCGGTGCATGCGCTGTGTAGTCTCTGTCTCCAGCAACGCACACGCTGGAATTAGTAAGATATACAATGTATTTGAGACAGGAGGACGGGCTTCAGGGGGTGAGGGGTGGAAAATGCTGCGGGTCTGGAAGACAGCCCAGGTGCTTCATCCTGAAAGTAGCGGTTTTGGAAATAGCAGCATGTCAGTTATACCTATGAGAAGGCCAAGGGGGATGTGATGGCCTTATAGATATATGGGGATGGTCCCTGGTGCACGCAGGTGCACGGCTCGTTACAGTCCACACAACAATCATCTGCCTCGTAACGAGCGGTGCAGCTGTGTATCCATCACAGACTGTATCCCATGAAGTATATCCCATGACTATGGACTGTACCTTCCCCCAGTCCTATACCTACCCCATGCACAGGAGATACCTACTGTATTATATACTTCTTACTATACTATTATACATCACCTTATTTACTCCAGAACACTTTGTTTCCAGCGCCGCCATAATGATCAGCCCATGTAGCGCTATATAGGGCACTTCTATATTATTCATGGGATTTGGTGACATATTTTCCTGTAATTAGACCTCATCTATGACTCACGTATGTAGATGAGTGACATATATGTGCCACATCAATATTTACAGCTCTAAGGTGAGATGTGACATTAATGAGATGCTGATACATAAGTAATGTGCACAGTGTGCACCTGTAGACGCAGCAGAGCTGGATTTGTCATTTAACACTGTGCCGGCTGCATCTAGTATAGATAACATGGCGGGATCATCTGCAATACTGTGGGATATTGTATTCACTGGAAATCAGAACTGTCCATAACAGGGGGAAAATAGACATTGAACTGAGCGACTAAATAGTATATTGATCATGTATGTCCCGAGGGTTGGGAATCAATGCTGCAAAAAAAAGAAATAAATCAAATTATTATTATTATTATTATTATTATTATATAAATGACATAAAGATTGCGCCCTTTGTAACAACAAAAAAGCAAGGCCCACAGGAGGTGCAGAAATATAATACGCTCTTATGTTCACCTTGACTCACCTCTCCTGGGCACCCTGGTGGTTTGCCATGGTCCCCTGGCATATTCTTCCAACCTCGGGTCCTAAGGCATGACATCATTACGCCCCATGTGACCACAGAAGCCCAATCACAGGCCTCAGAGGTGATTCCAGGACACATGATGTCAGCCCGGGGTCAGAAGAGATGCTGAAGCCCAGGAGAGGTGAGTATAACTGGGCTTACACTTATTATACTCTAGTTTCTGAAGTCACCCCTAAGTATATTAGTGTTAAGTGGGTGATGAACCCCAAAAAATTTGGGTCAAGCACAAAACCTTGGAAAAAAATTCAGGTTGAATCCAGTTAGATGTAAACCAGCTCACTCATCCCTATAAAGTCCAGTTATGAACCGGGAAAAATGGGCGGTCATGACGTGGTTAAAATGATACAATTCCTGGCGTTGCAACCTGGATCTCGGATGCCACTGGATGTAGCAGAGCTGGATGAAAATGAGTGAGATTTGCAATCAGAGGAAGGTGATGCATCCTCCGAGAAGGCGATGTGATTGCCTCGGCAGCCATACAACACCCAAAGGAACAGGTTCGGGTGTCACACGGTTGCCTTGCAACCGTATCATTCACACCAGTGATTGTGAATTCCGTGGAGTAAATTGTGACGGCGTCACTTTCAGTTGACTCATTGGGTTTCTTCATAATATTGTGAAGGTTACGCCAACTGACAAACTCAGCCCTACTCCATCCACCAAGTGCATGAAGATGCTGCAATGGTAGGAATCCAGTGACGCCATCGTAGATTCCATACGTTGTCCCTGACGCACTAATGTTGCCCGTTGAGTGCATCTATGTAGCAGAGCCAGCCAGGCTCATTAACATGCTGTGCAAGCGGCTCAGCCTTCCAGCGCCTCCAGCAAGGTAAAATCTCGGTGTATTTGTGGGCTAAGGATTCGCCTCCTGTAAATCGCGCCTGGCACGCCGTGCCCACATTGCCCTGATTTATGGCTCGCCCTGATATTCTGACCTTTTTCCGCTTCCAACAATTTGCGATAATGTAGAACAAATAATGTGGAGACCCTTGAGGGGCCGGAGTCAGCTGTCACTGTTGTGATGAGGCCTACAAAAGAGAAATGTCACCGGGGGAAGACAATCTAATTTACAGTTCTCTTCAGCAGATGTATCGATTCCAAGCAATGGCGGGCGCCCGTGGAGAGAGGAGCTGTCCAAAGTGCTGAAATCGCATTTCCCTCCCGCCCGGCTCGCCAGCATCTGGAGGGGTCGGAGCTGCCTCCATCACATGGCACCAGCCAAATTCCTAGGGTGCTCTACGTATAAAAAGTTTATTGACTGCCATTTGGATGTGGAGTTACATTCCGGCTCAGCGCAGAATTAAAGGTCTGGAATTTGTAGCAGCAAATCAGCGCGTCCCGGGGGAGCGGTTAATCGCGTCAAACAGGGTTTTTCAATTACCAATGTTAATTTTCTTGATCATTAATTTTTACTCCGTATGATTCTTTTCGTCTTGAAAGATTTTAGTGCACTGGAAGGATCTGAGGCAGGTGTGGAAACGCTCAGACTGCGCACCCTGGAACTGCCAAATCGCCTGACGCAAGCGCAAAACGTCACCTGTTCACCGGGGTGTGTGAATGATATAAGGCGCTGGTGATAGTCCTGCAAATTAAAGGGGTTTTCTGGCCCCAAATGCATTATATTATATATATAAAAGTGGCCACTCAGGTCATTATCAGGGTCTGGTCTATGGGGTCTGACGGCCCAGCCCTGCACAGATCAGCTGTTTCAGCAGGGGCCCGTGCAGGGGAGCTGCAATGCAGAACATGCAAGTAATAGAAGTGGAGCTGCAGCAATGTCCACTGTATACTGGAGGCAACTGGGAATTGTATACTCGAGGCAACTGGGAATTGTATACTGGAGGCAACTGGGAATTGTATAGTGGGGGCAACTGGGAATTGTATAGTGGGGGCAACTGGGAATTGTATAGTGGGGGCAACTGGGAATTGTATAGTGGGGGCAACTGGGAATTGTATACTGGAGGCAACTGGGAATTGTATAATGAGGGCAACTGGGAATTGTATAGTGGGGGCAACTGGGAATTGTATAGTGGGGGCAACTGGGAATTGTGTAGTGGGGGCAACTGGAAATTGTATAGTGGGGGCAACTGGAAATTGTATAGTGGGGCAACTGGGAATTGTATAGTGGGGGCAACTGGGAATTGTATAGTGGTGGCAACTGGGAATTGTATATGGTGGCAACTGGGAATCGTATAGTGGGGGCAACTGGGAATTGTATAGTGGTGGCAACTGGGAATTGTATAGTGGGGGCAACTGGGAATCGTATAGTGGTGGCAACTGGGAATTGTGTAGTGGGGGCAACTGGGAATTGTGTAGTGGGGGCAACTGGGAATTGTATAGTGGGGGCAACTGGGAATTGTATAGTGGGGCAATTGGAATTGTATAGTGGGGGAAACTGGGTATTTTATAGTGGGGGCAACTGGGAATTGTATAGTGGGGGCAACTGGGAATTGTATAGTGGTGGCAACTGGGAATTGTATAGTGGGGGCAACTGGGAATCGTATAGTGGTGGCAACTGGGAATTGTGTAGTGGGGGCAACTGGGAATTGTATAGTGGTGGCAACTGGGAATTGTATAGTGGGGGCAACTGGGAATTGTATAGTGGTGGCAAATGGGAATTGTATAGTGGGGGCAACTGGGAATTGTATAGTGGGGGCAACTGGGAATTGTATAGTGGTGGAAACTGGGAATTGTATAGTTGTGGAAACTGGGAATTGTACAGTGGTGGCAACTGGGAATTGTATAGTGGGGGCAACTGGGAATTGTATAGTGGTGGCAACTGGGAATTGTATAGTGGGGGCAACTGGGAATTGTATAGTGGTGGCAACTGGGAATTGTATGGTGGTGGCAACTGGGAATTGTATGGTGGTGGCACCTGGGAATTGTATGGTGGTGGCAACTGGGAATTGTGTAGTGGGGGCAACTGGAAATTGTATAGTGGGGGCAACTGGAAATTGTATAGTGGGGCAACTGGGAATTGTATAGTGGGGGCAACTGGGAATTGTATAGTGGTGGCAACTGGGAATTGTATATGGTGGCAACTGGGAATCGTATAGTGGGGGCAACTGGGAATTGTATAGTGGTGGCAACTGGGAATTGTATAGTGGGGGCAACTGGGAATCGTATAGTGGTGGCAACTGGGAATTGTGTAGTGGGGGCAACTGGGAATTGTGTAGTGGGGGCAACTGGGAATTGTATAGTGGGGGCAACTGGGAATTGTATAGTGGGGGCAATTGGAATTGTATAGTGGGGGCAACTGGGTATTTTATAGTGGGGGCAACTGGGAATTGTATAGTGGGGGCAACTGGGAATTGTATAGTGGTGGCAACTGGGAATTGTATAGTGGGGGCAACTGGGAATCGTATAGTGGTGGCAACTGGGAATTGTGTAGTGGGGGCAACTGGGAATTGTATAGTGGTGGCAACTGGGAATTGTATAGTGGGGGCAACTGGGAATTGTATAGTGGTGGCAAATGGGAATTGTATAGTGGGGGCAACTGGGAATTGTATAGTGGGGGCAACTGGGAATTGTATAGTGGTGGAAACTGGGAATTGTATAGTTGTGGAAACTGGGAATTGTACAGTGGTGGCAACTGGGAATTGTATAGTGGGGGCAACTGGGAATTGTATAGTGGTGGCAACTGGGAATTGTATAGTGGGGGCAACTGGGAATTGTATAGTGGTGGCAACTGGGAATTGTATGGTGGTGGCAACTGGGAATTGTATGGTGGTGGCACCTGGGAATTGTATGGTGGTGGCAACTGGGAATTGTGTAGTGGGGGCAACTGGGAATTGTGTAGTGGGGGCAACTGGGAATTGTATAGTGGGGGCAACTGGGAATTGTATAGTGGGGGCAATTGGAATTGTATAGTGGGGGCAACTGGGTATTTTATAGTGGGGGCAACTGGGAATTGTATAGTGGGGGCAACTGGGAATTGTATAGTGGTGGCAACTGGGAATTGTATAGTGGGGGCAACTGGGAATCGTATAGTGGTGGCAACTGGGAATTGTGTAGTGGGGGCAACTGGGAATTGTATAGTGGTGGCAACTGGGAATTGTATAGTGGGGGCAACTGGGAATTGTATAGTGGTGGCAAATGGGAATTGTATAGTGGGGGCAACTGGGAATTGTATAGTGGGGGCAACTGGGAATTGTATAGTGGTGGCAACTGGGAATTGTATATGGTGGCAACTGGGAATCGTATAGTGGGGGCAACTGGGAATTGTATAGTGGTGGCAACTGGGAATTGTATAGTGGGGGCAACTGGGAATCGTATAGTGGTGGCAACTGGGAATTGTGTAGTGGGGGCAACTGGGAATTGTGTAGTGGGGGCAACTGGGAATTGTATAGTGGGGGCAACTGGGAATTGTATAGTGGGGCAATTGGAATTGTATAGTGGGGGCAACTGGGTATTTTATAGTGGGGGCAACTGGGAATTGTATAGTGGGGGCAACTGGGAATTGTATAGTGGTGGCAACTGGGAATTGTATAGTGGGGGCAACTGGGAATCGTATAGTGGTGGCAACTGGGAATTGTGTAGTGGGGGCAACTGGGAATTGTATAGTGGTGGCAACTGGGAATTGTATAGTGGGGGCAACTGGGAATTGTATAGTGGTGGCAAATGGGAATTGTATAGTGGGGGCAACTGGGAATTGTATAGTGGGGGCAACTGGGAATTGTATAGTGGTGGAAACTGGGAATTGTATAGTTGTGGAAACTGGGAATTGTACAGTGGTGGCAACTGGGAATTGTATAGTGGGGCAACTGGGAATTGTATAGTGGTGGCAACTGGGAATTGTATAGTGGGGGCAACTGGGAATTGTATAGTGGTGGCAACTGGGAATTGTATGGTGGTGGCAACTGGGAATTGTATGGTGGTGGCACCTGGGAATTGTATGGTGGTGGCAACTGGGAATTGTGTAGTGGGGGCAACTGGGAATTGTGTAGTGGGGGCAACTGGGAATTGTATAGTGGGGGCAACTGGGAATTGTATAGTGGGGGCAATTGGAATTGTATAGTGGGGGCAACTGGGTATTTTATAGTGGGGGCAACTGGGAATTGTATAGTGGGGGCAACTGGGAATTGTATAGTGGGGGCAACTGGGAATTGTATAGTGGTGGCAACTGGGAATTGTATAGTGGGGGCAACTGGGAATCGTATAGTGGTGGCAACTGGGAATTGTGTAGTGGGGGCAACTGGGAATTGTATAGTGGTGGCAACTGGGAATTGTATAGTGGGGGCAACTGGGAATTGTATAGTGGTGGCAAATGGGAATTGTATAGTGGGGGCAACTGGGAATTGTATAGTGGGGGCAACTGGGAATTGTATAGTGGTGGAAACTGGGAATTGTATAGTTGTGGAAACTGGGAATTGTACAGTGGTGGCAACTGGGAATTGTATAGTGGGGGCAACTGGGAATTGTATAGTGGTGGCAACTGGGAATTGTATAGTGGGGGCAACTGGGAATTGTATAGTGGTGGCAACTGGGAATTGTATGGTGGTGGCAACTGGGAATTGTATGGTGGTGGCACCTGGGAATTGTATGGTGGTGGCAACTGGGAATTGTATAGTGGGGGCAATTGGAATTGTATAGTGGGGGCAACTGGGAATTTTATAGTGGGGCAACTGGGAATTGTATAGTAGTGGCAACTGGAAATTGTATAGTGGGGGCAACTGGGAATTGTATAGTGGTGGAAACTGTAGGCGCTTTAAACTCATGCCCTAAATATACAATGGAGCAGGTTTACAGCTGAGGACCAGGAGCCGGATATTTAGGGCATTTGGTTCTTCTCAAATTAAAAGGTATTTTATATAACTATTGGTTAAGGGGAACCTGTCAGATAAATTTGGGACAGTAAACACCCCGTAGGTCCTTATAGACTGGGGGTTCAGTGTCAAAAATCACCCTGTTTTAAATCCGTCCATGCCCAAATTATAAGAAACCAAACCTTTACACTTACCTAGAGATTGGACTCCTCTCTGGTGCTCGCAGATCCTGTGCAACCCGGCTTCACTGCGCATGTGCCAAAGGTTCAGGGCATCTGCAATGAGGCCAAGGTGTTCTCGTCTCTGCCCACCACTTTTGGGATACATGATCCAAAAACACTCTTATACTCTGGGTCTGAAGAGGTGCAGAAGCATAACAAACAGTGGTACTCGCCTTGCCTCACCTCCTGGGCATCCTCGCAACGTCCAGCAGCCCTTCATCATCCCACCACCACATAGCCAGTGAGGCCCAATCATCGGCTGCAGCAGTAGCCCCAGGGCATATGGCACCAGCCAGAAGCCTGAACTCTTTGTTAAGTTTCCGCCCCTCCCTTGGGTCTCCACTTATTTTAGTCTGTAGAGTATAATAATATCACACAAACCAAAGAGCCAAACCTCACGAATAGTCGTCTAACCAAATCTTGTATGTTCTCCCATTTCTATTCAATAGCTGATCATTGTAAGATCAGATCTGACAGTGAATGGACCTATTGCTGTCGGATGGACATGACAAGTATACGAGAGACGGTCCACAAAGAGAAGAAATTAGACCACATTGCACTGTCCACATATGGGGTCTATTTTTCACCTTTTAGCCAGGGATTGTCCAGGACTATGGTCATTAGGATCTGTCATCTACATCAGGCTGGTGCAGGTCGGATTCCGAGCACCCCTGCCAATCAGCCATCTTGCTTCCTCTTCTCAGGCCATTGACATCACGTCCATTGGTCACATCATCCCGCTGCAGCTCGGTCCTGTATAAAAAGTAGAAAAACTTTCTGACTAAAGGAGAGTTCCAAGAGTTAAAAAAAAAACAATCATCTGAAAATGTAATAAAATAACGCACATCGCTCCTATTAAATCCCCCGCCGCTCCGGCACTGATGCTCCTGCGGTCCCACGCTGGTTTTGTCTACATGCCAGTACTGAAGATACGCCATACTTACTGCCATCAGATCTGCAGATATGACTGGGCCAGACTAATTGATGTAAGACTTTGTACACACAACAGAGGAGTTGTATTATGGCACATCGAGTTCTATCGGGTCCCGTGACGTCAAAGGTAACTATCGGTGGCAATCGCTACAGTCCCTGGAGCCTCAGGGAGTCCTCACTACAACATAAGACACCAGTATTAAATAAGGCACAAGGTCAGTGAAGGTCTTATTATATGTTTTGCATTGAGTTTCCAAGGTCAAGCAAGCTGCATACAAGCCTTACATCAGGTGGAGCAATGTAAAGCACAATGACCCCAAGTGACTACGGACCACCGGAGATGTGTTCTGTGGAGTGACCCAGCACACTTCTCCATCTGGTGGTCTTATGGACCAGTTTGGTTTTGGTACAGGCCAGTAGAATGTGACCTGCCGACTGTAACGTTTGGTGGAGGAGGGCTTATGCTATGGGGCCATTTTTCTGAATGGTTCCACATACCAAGACATTTTGGAGAATTGTCTCTTCCAACTTTGTGGGAACAGTTTGGGGACTTTTCTGTTCTAGAATGACCATTTCCAAGTGCAAATACTCTAAAGTGCAAAAAGCAAGGTCAATCAAGCCATGAATGAGGAGGTTTGGTGTAGAAGAACTTGACTGATCACACAGAGCCCAAGGGATGAACTAGAACGAAGATGGCGAGCCGGACCCTCCCAATGTCAGACATCAGTCTCTGACCTGACAAATGTTCTCCTAGATCAGGGTTAGGGAACCTTCGGCTCTCCAGCTGCTGTGAAACTACAACTCCCATCATGCTCCATTCACTTCCATGCGAGTTCCAAGAACAGCAGAGCTAGTATGCATGCTGGGAGTTGTAGTTTTGCAACAGCTGGAGAGCCGTACGTACTCTACCCCTGCCCTAGATGAATGGGCAAAAATTTCTTCAGACACCTCCAAAATCAGAGCTGACCAAGGTGCCATTTTCCTGGCAGTGATCTGTTGGTATGATAGCCAGGAACCTATTGAAGGCTCTCAGGCTTGTCTCACATAGCTGTGTATTACAGACTAAAAACAAGTCCCATCCATTTTCAATGCGTTACAATTCATTTGCATTTGTAATGCTTTGCATTAGTGATCAGACCCGCTGGTGTCCAATAATTACAATAATTACCCAGGGGAGTCTAATAATTAAGGTAAAAAAAAAATGAATAAATAAAAGTAAACGTAATTAAAAATTCAAATCACCCCCCACCCCCTATATTTCCCTGGAACAAAAGTAAACACATACACATTAGGTATCCCTGTGTCCGAAAACGCCCCAGCGACAAACTTCTAAATATATTTTTCCATACGCAATTTTGAAAATACGAAAAAATTTAATGAAAGGGGATCAAAGCAATAGACATTCCCCAAAATAGTATAAATAAAAAGTACAGCTGGTCCTGCAAAAATAAAAAAGACCCCTCTACACGTCATCCTCCGGCCTGGCTTTCAATCTTCTACGCGTGCGCAATCGGCTCTGCCAGCGGGCCTCGCATAAGCGGCCACAAAAAAATGGCCGCGCGCAGGTGCAGATTCGCAGGAGTAGAAGATTGAAATCCAGGCCGGAAGATGACGCGTAGAGGCCGGTTCCTGAAGAAGATGGAGGCAGCACTGGAGAGTTCTCTTGCAGCATTGGGGATGCCCCCAGTGCTGTTTGAGCGCTGAGGACCGCCCCCAGTGCTGCGACAGAACTCATTTGCATAAAGACGGAAAACGGAATATCTACCAAAGAGCGGGGGCGAAGAAGACATCTAAAGGTAGGAGAAGAATAGGCTTTCTTAAGGCTATTCCTACGTGTTAGTTAGAAAAAAAGGGATTCTAATGATAGGATCCCTTTAATGGGTTAAAAATGTAAATAAAACCATATAAATTTGCTATCCCTGAAATTGTTCCGACCCATAGAATACAGCTGATGAGTCATTTGGGCTGTACAATGAACGCTGAAAACACAAAGGCCGTAAAGTTTCCCGAATGCAGTTTTTCTCCAATTCCACCCCATTCTGATTCCTTTCCAGCTCTCCAGTACAGTCTACAGAATATTAAAGTATCATTTGTCCCGCAAACATTAAGCCCTCCACTGGCTTGTGAATGGAAAAGTAACAAAGTTATGGGGTTTGGAACGCAGGGAGTCAAAAACAAAAACTGAAACATGTCGTGAAGGGGAGAAGGTGCGCCGCTGTTCACATCTGTGAGATGGAGCCGAGTCCTAGGGACGGATTCGCTTTGTGTCTCCCTTTGTTTTGTAAACCGTTCCGATGAGGTGTTTGGTAGTTAAAATATTCGCAGCATTTACTAACGGCAGACAATTGAGCGAGGCACCGTAGGGTAAACATCACTCCCGATATGTCACAAAGCAAAGCTTCCCATTGTTTCTCCCATTACAGCTGTCATCCAGATCTATTTTCTATTTGTCATTTCTTACGAGTCGGTGTCATAGCAGAACGGGATGCGATCATGTCGCTGCTGTAATTTCCACAAGTTCAAAGCGCACAAAAGCATTCTGGATTTTTTACAGTACACCGCGCGGCAAATACTGTGTACTGAAGTAGTTAATGGCTTAAAACCCTGTTGTCGTGGAAACGGTTTTGTTCTCGCTGTACAGCACCTTGTCGTGTTGCTCTGTTCCATTTACAGGACTGTCCACATAGTTACATTGTATTTATACCGCGAGACCTATTCGTGACGGCCAACCAAAAATAAAATAAAAAATTCAACATTTTGGAGGCGGTCTGGTGCGGTCAACATGTAGGGCTTGTGTAGGTTTACACGTAGCGAACACTACAGCATGAAGAAATGTCGACTTACGAGAATTCTACGGACAAGTGATGGGAGAACCTTGCAAGATTTCTTCGTCGGGTTCTTCGGGAAAAATTTGTTTCGGGCCAAACTTTGTCTGAACTGGAAATGCAGGATAAAGTTGTTATAGTCTCGGTCTCTTCATGCCCCAAAGTATAATAACTAGAGATGAGCGAACAGTAAAATGTCCGAGGTTCGATATTCGTTTCGAGTAGCCCCTCAATATTCGACTACTCGAATCGAATATCGAACCCTATTATAGTCTATGGGGGGAAAATGCTCGTTTCAGGGTTAGGCAACATTCGATCAAATTATACTTACCAAGTCCACGAGTGAGGGTCGGGCCGGATCCTCCGAGAAGTCTTCTCCGCGCAGCGTCCCCGCGGCGTCTTAAGGCTCTGAATTCACTCTGCCAGGCATCGGGCCTGGGGAGAGCCGACTGCGCATGCCCGCACTACAAGGGAAGATGCCGCGGGGACGCCGCACGGAGAAGACTTCTAAAAGTAGGAGAAGAACCAGCGTTGATTGGCCGACTGTCTAGCATTCGGCCAATCAATGCTGGTTCTGCATCGAACTTTTACATTCAAACAGCAAGTGGTACTCGATTGAGTACAAGTATTTCGAATACCGTAGAATTCGATTGAATACCTACTCGATTGAGTACTACTCGCTCATTTCTAATAATAACCAGAGGACAAGGAAGGCGTGTAAAGATAAAAAAAACTAAAAATTTACTGACCTTTGCTGAGCCTCACCACAATTTCAGTCTTGTTCATGAGCTGACCGCCATTTTCTTCAGCTCTCGGGTCCCTGTGATTGAGCACAAGCAGTCACGTAGAGGTGGCTTTGATGTCAACACCTTTTCCCATGACCATTGAGGCCCAAACACAGACCTTAGAGGTGACCTGGAGGCTGAAGAAGATGCCATGCCCCGGTGTATAATAACCAGAGGACCAGGAAGGTGCGTAAAGATAAAAAAAAACTAAAAATTTACTGATCTTTCCTGAGCTTCACCACAATTTCAGTCTTCTTCTTGAGCTGACCACCATTTTCTTCATCCCTAATTCCATTGTGATTGGGCACAAGCAGTCAGTAGAGGTGGCTTTGATTTCAACACTTTGTCCCATGACCATTGAGGCCCAAACACAGACCTTAGAGGTGACCTGGAGGCTGAAGAATATGGTGGACAGACTGTTACAAAGACTGGAACGCCAATGGATTCTGCAATGGAGCCCAAGAAAGGTGAATTTTTTTTAGTTTTACGCACTTCACCCTAAGAAAGCCATCAAATTTGCAGCCGGCTTGTTACCATTTTGCTAGATAAATGTGAGGCAAACCCATAAAACTTCTAGTACAGTAGAACCTGAAATTTTAGAAAAATTTTAATGAACCAGATTCATCACAAACCAGTTCATCCAACACTGGTTCCAACTTACTCGATGGAGATGCTACTTGACATTCCCAAACCATAAAGAGCCCCCCAACTATGTAGACAAATAATCTTTATCCAGCACCAATGTATTCCATAGATATTCTCAGTTGATACAAAAAATGTGTGTTGACTATGCCATGAACTGCCCCTATAACATCAAATGAGGGGGTTATCAGTGATTTTGGTGGTGTTGACTCTCTTTATACTTTGTATATTAGGAATTAACCTTTTAGTCTGGGGTAGCGTAATCCAGAGAACTGCTGCAGCACAAGAAGAGTCTTTCAGATTATGCTTCTTATGTAGTTTTGGTCTCTTGGACACAATTTCAATCCCAATATTAGAAGTTTAAATTGAACATTCTGGACCCCAATCTATAAAAGGACACCCAACAATTGGGGTAGAATACCCAAATGGTCTTCGTATGATGGCAGCCATTGCCACTCCTATACCTAGGGTCATTGCCAGACCCCTGACCCTGAAGAGGCCCCAAAGGTCCCCCTGCCATATAACATATACCATTGTTGTAAATGGTACAAGGTAGGTAGGAAGGTAGGTACATTGCTTGGGGATCTTCTCGAAGATTTGGTCTTCCGGCGAGGTTATACTATATATTTAAGAAAACAGAAGTAACACTAAGGCTATAGGTGACCTTCATCTGAGATACTTGTCTGTAAAGTTATCCGAATGTGTAGCCATGAAGGATTTATAGGTGTCGGGAAGGCTACTAGTACATTTTAATAATAAATAATAGATCCATGTGGAACCTGCCCGTTATTGCCCATTTTACACCTCTTTAAAATGAGTTATTGCCGCTCTCATTTCCTCCAGACGTTTTATGTTGTCCCATCCTCTCTTGGTCTGACCTCCATCTACAATACGTATTACATCTGACATCTCTCTCTCTTTCTAGATAAAATACTGCCATTCCCATTCATCTTTCCATGTTTTTCCTCCTCCGTTGTCTCTACGACTGACCTTGATTTCATGATATTTGTCAGTTGCCCCGTGCGAATCTGATCTCCATCTGCATCTCCTCGGCTTCCATTCACCCTCTCATCTCTGGATTTGATCTGTCATGTTCACTCACAACACATGATCGCTGTCTTCAGCATCTTCCCATTGTTTCTGATATGGGCTGTCACAATATTTTTGATATATATGTATTACTTTTCACACATTTCCTTTTAGAATTTCATCTGTGACACCTCAATCATGTCTTGTCTCTTCTTCTTCCACCACATACTTTGCATTTAGATCACACGTGGATGGAGGGATGGGGGAGCCAACAATAAAGTGTTTAACACGAAGGTGATGCCAAAGACCATGGGACCATTTAAGGGGTTGTCAGGCTCTAGCAACAGGAAAGGTTATCAGTACGAGATCAAATCAAATCAAACAGGCTTTATTGGCACGTCAAATAGATATTTGGCATTGCCAAAGCTAGTAAAGTGAGGAGGGGGGGAGTTGGAGTCGGGGGGAGTGGTGGGTATGGAGAGGTGGGGTGGGTGATTTGGGGTATAACAGTCCGTGGAGTCTCATCTTCCTCTTAGTTGGTGGCCGCTATATGGGGAGGTGGGGTGGGGGGTGGTTTGGGGTATAACAGTCTGTGGAGTCTCATCTTCCTCTGGTTTGGTGACAGCTGGACACGTATTGGGCAGCGATCTCCACAGTGGCCTCTTCTTCTCCCAGTAGGATGTAGAGTTTCCTCTTCTCCCAGTCTGGGATGTGGGCAGAGAGTCTTTGGTAGTAGCCGGCCCTCACAGCTGAGTATTTGGTGCAGTGTAGCAGGAAGTGGGTCTGGTCTTCTAGGGCCCCCTGGTCACAGTGCTGGCACAGTCTCTTCTCCCATGGCTTGTACGTCTGCCTGTATCGCCCCGTCTCTATCTCTAGGTTGTGGGCGCTCAGTCTGTACCGGCTCAGGGTCTGTCTGTGTTTGGGGTGGCGTATTCTCTACAGGTAGGTGACCATGGTGTCATTGCAAAGACTATTGGTCTTTGCAATGACTGGTACACGGTGGATCCCTGAGGTCCAACACGTAGAACCCGAACGCATCAAATGTTCCAGGAGATAAATTGCAAAAGGGGTACGCCAGCTCGGCTCTTATTCTAGTGAATGGGAGTTGCCATACAAGGTCTAGGTTACAGAAGAGCAAGAAGGGTCATAATGAGCCTGGTTAGTTACAAATTTTTCCAAAAATATCTGCTTTACATGAACCCAAGATGTTTGGGGTTTGACACCCTCAAAACATTACTATGGTCTTGGGGTCTTTTCAGAGGACCAGGGGTGGTGATTGAAACATTTTATAATGAACCAGGTTGGTTATGAATTTTCCAAAAAATTCCAAAAAGATTTATTGGGGTTCACCTCCCACATCTGAAGTCTCTTCAGATCCTAGAGTATAAGAAGTGGTGGCCCAGGAGACTATAACAAGCGGAGGATACTCACCTCTCCTGGGCGTCTGGTCTTCTCTCCTAGCATCCATTCTTCATCCATGGCCTCTTTCAGCCTCTTCCACCACCTTCTCCATTGTCACATGTTAGGGTCACCACTGGAAAAAGAAACAACGCCACTGTTATGCATCAGCCATGTCTGGTATTGAAGCTGAGACTGAGCTGCAATACCAGACACAGCCTGTAGGCCACAGTGGCGCTGTTTCTGGACTGTCATCCCTGTAAACCTCAGCTCACCATGTCCTTTTGCCTCCTTCTCCTCTCTCTCCTCCCGTTGCGCTCTCCATCACTCACTTCCCTCCTCTCCCTCTTCCTCTCATTATCCTTTGATCCTTTTCATTACCTTTTTATGAAGACGTTCCTTCCTTATTCATCTTATTGTGTTTCTTTAACTCGATGCGCTATTACTTATTTATCCTCATGCAAACAATTTTAACATAATGCATTTTTTGTACATTTGTGATTGTCTTTCACTTCTCGCCGTCGCTATTATAAATTCATCACACTCAAATCGTCTGCTCCGTGTTGCAAATGGTTTCAATAAAGTGTGACACGGCTTCCAGATGGAAAGGAATAAAGTTTGACTTATTTATGAAGGAGACGCCATCGACGCTCGCAAGACTATTCCTCTTAATAACAGGGCGCGATGCCGCTAATGCGGTCTAATCCAAGCGGCCGATCACAAGCCAGCGATACTTTGTATCTAATAGTTAGGGAGATGTATCAAAACTGAAGGGGGCACCGGAAACTCTGCCAATAGCGACCAATCAGGTCAGGTCAAATGGAGTAATGATAGCTGGAATCTGATTGGCGCAATCTTGTTTCACCAGCAGGGCATCACATGGTTAAACAGTCCTGTTTGGCTAACAGGACTCCGTCCTTCAAGGGGTTTTCCAGAACATTAATATTGATGGCCTATCCTTAGGAGATACCATGACATTGGGTGGCGTCCAGAACTCGGCACCTCCACCCCAGTGATCAGCCAGTTGAAGGGGTTTCGGCATTCTGACAAGCCATTGTCTACCAAGCGTAGTGCCATACATCCTGTAGTGGCTGCGTGTGGTACTGCAACCTTCTGCATCTTGTGATCAAGTGAATGGGACACAACCACTAGTGAATGTCTGGAGCCCTGCTGAGTGCCTGAATGGCAGGAGGGATGGGAGTTGAGTCATGTTGTCCAGGCAGGGGTGAACCATGGGTTTCTGCCGCCTGAGGCGGATGTCAGAAAGCTGCTCCCCCCCCCCTCCGGAAGAAGGGGCGGAGCGGAGGGGGCAGGGCCGAGCGGAAGGGGCCGGGGCAGGGCCGAGCTGAAGGGGCCGGGGCGGGGCCGAGCGGAGCGAGCGTCTTTAGCAGGCAGAGAGCAGGCAGGGATAGGACCTGCTCTTTGCCTGAGCGTGAGGGGCAGCCGCTGGAGCTGCGCCTCCCCAATCCACCGCTCAGTGACGGTGACCCTAAGCCAGTCCAGGACAGCTTCTCCTGGACTGGCTTAGGTCAGCAAAAATGCCGCCCTCCCCGGGGCCCTGGCATAGCGCCGCCTGAAGCGGTCGCTTCAGGTCGCCTCATGGGAGGTGCGGCGCTGTGTCCAGGGTTAAGGTTTGAGGATAGGACATAAATACTAGATCAGTGGGGGCTAACAGCCAGCACCTGGACCGACCAGCTGTATGGAGCCGTGCCAGTCCTATAGACTATTCAGGGCCATCCCCTATAGAGCGGCCAGGCACTTTCACTGCGGCTCAGGTCCCCCCATTGATCAGGTATTTGAGGCCTATATTAAGGAGTTATCCACTTTCAATAACTGATGGCCATAGGGTAGGCCTTCAATGTTAGATCTGCAGGGGTCTAACCCCAGGGAACCCCCAGATCACCAGTACCACCATTACCAAGGCAGCATGGCAAGACAAACTGTAGTGGCAAGTGTAGGTCCCACAGACTTCAATGCCTTGGTTCCGGTGATCTGCGGGGTCCCGGGTGTTCTAATATTGATGGCCTATCCTAGAAAGCTGACAACCCTTTTAACCCCAGACAACCACTTTAGAGTCTCTATAAACCCCTTCAAAACCACCATTAGGGGGAGCTCTTCACACCCATACGGAGCTGTATAAACACAACTTTTCCAAAAAATTTGGGTTTGTTTGAGAGTCATTATATCTCTTCAGACCCCAGAATATAATAAATGGGAGGCCCAGCGGAGGTGCGGAAACATAATAGACAGCTCCTATTCACCTCTCCCGGGCGCCTTTGCACAATCTGGTTTTCTGTTCCCGGTGTCTTCCGTCCTCTTCCAATCTTCAGGGTGACTTGAGCATCCCCGAGGGCACTGAGGCCCATGACCGGACATCTTCAATGACGTCTTGTAAATCCTACCCATCTTGGAGGCCTGTACCCGGTGACTTTTTCCGCTCCTGCTCAGCTGACCATATCTATATAAGAGTAATATGACAGCGCTAGAAGATGATTAAATACAAGGCCCCCAAATGATCCTAAAATGTTACCATTCGCTTCCACGTAGGAAGGCAATGTTCTCTCCTATAATAAAAGCCCTCCGCCAGATTGATGGCGTTTATTTGCCGTTAAACAGATAATTGGAAAACTTTCGCTGTAATAGACGCATTTCTTAATTAAACCCGGTCCATGCTCTAAATAAAATGGCGTTAAGTGTCAGACTCTGCTCGGTGACTTCACCATCTTGTGCTGTAGATAATAGTGTCATAGTAAGGTTATAGGACATACGACACAAGGATAATGGGTATATCTGACCTGAAACTGCGCCTCTCTTACACACAGGCCATGTCTGGTATTGCAGCTCAGCTTTATTGATATGAACAAGGTAGAGTTGCAATACTAGACACAACCCATGTTCAGAGGTAGGGCTGGTTCTATAAACCCTATAAGACGAGTTATAGCGGTTAAATGCACCATGTGACTGATGACTTTTATCCTCTATACTGTGTGATTAGAGGCCTGACCAATGGGCTAGTGCAACATTCACTTCTATAGTACCCCATACTCCTGATTGGAGGGAATCCATGTGCAGCCCCAGATATCAGACACTTATCCCCTATCCTGTGAGCAGAACACCAGATCTGAAAACCCCAATGACATCCATCATGTGATTGGCGCTGTCACCCTGAGCATTTCGATGTTATGTTTATGCAAATCGGTTCAGCCGTTCCAAAGATATAAGCTCTATTAGTGTTGATGCAGATTAGAGTCTACTAGCCAAGTGGGCGGTAACACTTTGGTTACTCAGGGGTGGGGTCTCTGTGCTGTATAACTTAGTGTTACCGCCCACACAGCTAGTAGATCATATTCTACATCAGCAATAACAGGGCTTATATCTATGGAATGGCTGAACGGATTTAGATAAACAAAGTAGCAAACTGCTCAGCAAGACCGCGCCAATCAGATGATGGCTGTCACTTTATGTGGCTCGCCATATTCTTCTTATGTCTTCATCTGCCGACCTCGCGTCCAAAAATATTCTGTTGCAGTCGTATTATCAATTCAAGGACACTTGGAGTCTCCAAAGCGGCAGCAGGACAGTGATGTATTGCTATGAAAGGAGAATTCACTCTATGGCCTTAGGCTCTGTTCACACTGGTGTCTTTACCAGTCCATCATACTTTCAAGTATTTGAGAAGGCAAGAACAGCACAGTCTTCAGGGCTACACTTGTTCTAAAAAACAGAACCAGAAAGTCATCTTCACAAGTCCATGGAGGATTTCAAGCCTGACTGATTGCAAATGGCTGCTTTGCCCGGGATCGCATATTTTATTCTTCTGATCCTTCATAGAAACAGAAATAGGAAAGGGAGGGCCGTAGCTGAATGAAATAAGCGCAGGCCGTCATGACTGGGATTCCTGAGTCGTGCATGAGCCTTCTCTGCAGCATGTTAGGGGTTAACTCCTGATTAGTTGTTTACAGTTCATGGCCTGGTCTCCAGGTGGTGACCGGGCCATGACCCCCCTGGGGATATATATATATCCCCTCTCTCTCCCTATCTTCCCTGTGCCTGCCCTGAAGCAAGATCTTTCCCTCCCTCCCGCCCTAATTTTTATTGTCTTGATATTTGGTTGTGTCTTTTTGTTTTTTCTCTTTTGTTTTTCAGGTTACCGTCCTCTCTGTCACGACAGCCGGCGGTTGGAAGGTCTGTCAAGGCACGCTTTGAGGTCATTTTGGGGAGAATATTGGGGGCCCAAGGTGTAGGGTACCCCCCCACTGTTCAGTGATGCACTATGGGAGAAAGTACGTTAAATAATTATTAATGAGTTGTTTTGCACAAGCAGTATTCTGGACTATTGTCTGCTCTCGAGTCGGCGTGTTGCGGCTGGGAGTTATTTACTGCTGTCCTTTTGGTGGGCCCTGCCAGATCTTCCATTTAATAAGTTGTTTACTTTAATTTGTTATACTAATTATTAATAAATTTGCTGTTGTGGCCGTTCTAATCCATCGGAATTTGGTGTCCGCCTGAGTTATTTTAGGTTAAGTGTCAGGGTATTCAATCTGGGGAGGGGGGGTGGGGTTTGGAGGGGGGGTGGGCAGGGGTAACATCCTGGTGTCCTGAGGGACGTAGGGATATCCCGGTCAAGTAACAGAGATGATATCACATAACAAGACCCAAGATTTGGGGGGTTTGCTACCTAAGAGTCTTGACGGTGATGGCCACCACGTAACTCCTAAGGATCAGTCCAGGCTTGAGCGCTGCCCTGGGGCCACTGATGTGATAGAGAAGGCAAAAGATGCCATGGACTCCCCGAACTCCGAAGAGACCTCAGCGTAGAGTAACAGGACCACCAGGTTGGTCCGAACCAAGTCTTGCGAGTAGGGATGAGCAATCGGGTTTGGAAAAGATCGGATGCTGATCGGCGATCGAGCAAATTTCATGATCAGGATCGGCTGGAAAATGATTGGAAATCGGATTTCGAAATCTCAAGATTGGCTCAACCCTAAAAGTGACTTTTCCCATAGAGAAGCATTGACTAGTGTTGAGCAATCGGGAAAGATTGGATCCCGATCGTCGATTGATCAAATTTCACAATTGCGATCGGGATCGGCTAGAAAATGATTGGAAATCGGATTTTAAAATCGATCCCGAAATCTCAAGACCGACTCAACCCTACTTGCGAGTTTCATCCATCACTACACACGGCCGACCTCACGCCGTAGTAGATTTTTTGGATGTTTTGATGGACTATATGGCAGAATCTCTGACTTAGACCTAGCCTTAGCCCCGGGGATGGGTGGGGGGTACTATGTCTCTTGCCCCCATAGGAATTCTCCTACAATATATGCAAATAATTATTCCTTGGTGGAAACTGTGCTCAAGTCATAGTAAGGTCACGACGTCTTGTCATTTCTCAAGGAGCCCTCTGTGTAATCTCACATAAGACGTCTCTACTACAGCCCTGAAATAGTTAAATGGGATTCTGTCTCTTCTGCATGTGCAGCCCATAATATAAGGATCCCTGGAATTACTGACATATGGCAAACATTCATCCATGATGGCCAACCTAGACACGTGGTGTTTATTCCTCTGGATGTAGGCCACTGGTGCGGAGCCGGGAGCGGCCGTCAGATCAGGATCCAGGCAGTGCTTTACTCGCTGCTCCACTTTTAGTTGCACGTCTACAATTCGCAGGAGTTATTTATAGTGGTGTGAAAACTCACTTACTCTCACAGCTTCACACTTCAGACTGAAAACTTCCCAACTGTTCTGTTCAAGTGACTTCAGAGTAACCGGCGCAGGTGCCACGTCCGCTACTTAACCCAGCAACAAAGCTCCTTCAGACACAGATTCAGGGACTTGGAGCCAAGTCATCACCTTGAAGTCTTTGTCATGTTTCTCACACCCAGGACTATTGTTACAATGTATCAAGGCTTTACCCGACTGAAAGAAGCCACTGCCAATAGGGGGCACTGTGGCTATGAGGAAGGGATGTGCCAAAGTAACCTCCACATAATGCCCTGGGCGAAGGAACCTCAGCAGAACATTGCCCAGACCATCACACTGCTTCTTACCTTCTTCCCATAAATCATCCCAAGTGTTGCAAATAGGGTTGAGCCGATCTTGAGATTTCAGGATCGATTTTAAAATCCGATTTCCGATCATTTTCCAGCTGATCCCGATCGCTATCGTGAAATTTGCTCAATTGGGATCCAATCTTTTCCGATCCCGATCGCTCAACCTTAGTCAATGCTTCTCTATGGGAAAAGTCACTTTTGGGGTTGAACCGATCTTGAGATAACCTCTGACCTCGATCCCACTGGAAAAGATCGGGATCGGAATTCCGATCGTGATTGTGAAATTTACTCGATTGCTGATCGGAACCCGATCTTTTCTGATCCTGATCGCTCAACAATAGTCGCAGACCAACGTCCACATACAGTAAATGAGAGGACAGTTCATGAGACCCGGCCTCCATCTTCCATGATCCAGTTCCCATATTCATGTGTTTGGAGGTGTTCAGGGTCAACTTGGGCACTCTCATCAGTCTGCACCTGTGCAGCTTTATATGTCACGACCTACCCGGTCCACTGGTTGCAGCTATGATGGGGCCCAGAAGCCACGGGGGGGGGGGGGGGGGTCCACAGGTCACCCTCACCAAACTAGGGCTGGATAAACATCTTTGATCTCCTTTGATGGCCAGCAGTCTGTGCACCATAAGTGTATTCCCCCTGGTGCACTGCAGGTAGATTTATGATACACAGCCTTACACTGTCAGGAGGGAGTAAATTAACCCTTTTTGGCAAAAAGTAGTTGGAGTGATTCTGTAGGAGAGGCTATGACATAAAACAGAGAAGGCTCAGCCTCAGCATTGTAATGCGAGTTCCACCATTTTTGGAGAAGTAGAAACTGCCTTGAATTCTTCTTAGAACTCCGCCATGTGAACATAACCTAATTAGACAGTAAATGGAATAATGACTGGTCAATTACAGGAAGGTAAGACTTTGATGGCGAGGTTAGGCCAGTCCTTGGATCACTCTGATGGCGATGACTAACAAGTCTCTGTCTCTAAAGAACTGAGTTCTGGAACAACGTGTATGACAGTGAGGTCAACGTGCCGAGCACCTTGAAGAATCTGTTGTATTTGCTACAAAGATCTTTTCATGGTCGGATAGATTCACAATTTTAATTGTTTTATTTTTAGATCTTGTCTTCTCCATTGAGTCACCGCGCGCTATTTGATGTGTGTGATCTTCCATCTCGCTCACCGTCACTCTTTTGTCTCTGTGTTTGATGTTTTTATGCTCGGTTCTCATGGAATGTTTATCGCGCAGCTTGGGGAAAAATGGACTGAATTTATGTGACACTAAAAAAACTTCCTTGGCCTGTAAGTCTGAACTTAAGGGTGTAGATACAGAGGGAGGAGACGTAATAGTTGCACATAAGAAGTCTTCATGGTACACAAGACATGGGGGGACAGTTGCAGATTTTTTGCATTGTAGCCTTTGCTTTGTCACCCCTGCGAATGCTCCAGACTCTGCCCATGGACATGACATGGCTCCAATCAGGAGTTGCAGATTTAGTGTCAGTGACCGGATCACGTCTTGTCCGGTGAGATCGGGAACACACAAGCTGGTTACTAAAGACTGTCCAGCTTGGGTAAAGTTGAGCAACACTCAACACGAGAAGAAGACTTGGGTATTCGAGAAAACAGAGAACAGAAGAGCAACATGATCTGAGAAGAGCAACGTCGGTCAAACCCACGGTTTTAGGGTAGACGTTTGGGTAAGAAACATACTCAGTCCTCTGTTCTCATGAAGATGAGCTTCAGGATGGGAACCAAGTACCAAAAGAACAAACAGCAAAGACCAGAAGAAATTATTGGAGCTACAAAATCTGGTGGCATCTTGTAGTTGTCCATCTTGAGACCAACAACATCCCCAATAGATGCCAAGTTCTCCAACCTACCCCAAAGTGCCTTACCCTTTAAAAAGGACCGTTCACCACCTCCACCAATTCTAGTTGTAAGGATCCATTAACAGTCGCCGCTTCACTGGCACAGTTGCAATTTTTCCTCTAGCTCCCACCGTTCCTGAGCAAAATTTGGTGCCTGGTGTAAGCTTTATAATGTCAGTTGGGCGGTGTCAGACAGGGGAGCTCCAATCAGAGGCAGCCAGTGTCAGAACTCGGAATCAACCCCCTTGTCTGCTCCTGCCTGACACCGCCCACCTGACAGAGACTAAATAGTATATCAGGCACCAAAACTTACAGCATTGACTGCTCAGGAATGGTGGGGGCTACAGAAAAAATTCCAGCTGTGCTGGAATCAGTGGAGCAGCAGCTAATAAATGATGCAAAGCTCTGGAGTTGACGGATGTCGTGAAAGGTTCTGTTTAAAGTCCCATGAGCCATATCCCATATAATAGGGGGCCATACCCATGCTGAGCCTCCACCCCAATGTCCTCCGGCCTGCATTATCCTTATGGGCGTGATGATAAACACCAAAGTGCTAATGATGATCTATACCCTAATGTCTACGGGAACTGCAAGGGAGCGATTAAATAGCAATTTTCGCAATGTTCCGACAGAAAATAACCAATTTTAGTGATAATTATTGAATGTAAATGTTCCTCCGATGTGGTGAAATTTAGCTCACCTGCTTAAAATGTTTCCCTAGCAATTACTATTATTGCTACAATATTTGCATGTAAATGGCGATGACGGCGAAAACCCCATTATCAGGAAGAAGTGGTTTATTTTGCTATGAAAACTATGGAAAACTATTCCCACCACAAAACTTATTCTGTTCTGTACAAGCTCAGGAGGGATCACCGGAGAGGACTGTAGGAACATCAGTCAGATTCGGGATAATACAATAGTCCCTAGTTTAGTGGGTTCGTTGCTGTACAAGGACCATAAGCAATGCAACACAGCCCCCACGGCGAGAGCGGCCTAGCAACAACCCCTGCTGCCAAGCTAAGCCCCCAAGCCATAGGCCACGTCACCCCATAGGCAATACAAAAATAATAATAGTCCTATGCAAACCAGAATGTGGTGTTGGATATATAGGGTGCCCCAGTCAACATTCAAGATGTTCTTGGGTAGGATGGAGTGTGGTGAGGTGGGCGTAGGTCCCAAGACCATAAGTGGCCTCTATGGGCAGAGTCTGATCACAGTGGTAACTGTTTCTTCCTGGCAAATCTCCCACAAGCCCAGTGGCAGCAGTTGGTGGTCATGGTTCCCTGGGACACCCTTGTGGTAGTCTCCTTGCCGGTGGATGCTCTTAGATTTGGATTTCCCTTGAAGCAATAACGGTTAGTCTTCTGGTCTAACATGGAGACACAGTCTCTTTAGTGACATGATCCACTTACATGGTGTGGACGAAGAAGTAGCACTTGGTCCCTCTCACTGGGACAACTCCAGATTAGCCCCTTCCCAGGCAGCTCTCTTGGTTCCTTTGATCCAGGTCCCTTCCTGGGCTTCTCTCTTTGGATATACAATGCAGCCTACCTTCTGGATGGTCAGGGCACCTTATCAATAAAGATGGGTCTTCACTGAGGAGTGTGGAGTTCTTCTTATGAGAAACTAAAGGACACTTTGTGTGAGCTGCTTGAGGCCCAGTGGTGCAGGCCAACCTGGAACCTTATGAAGGCTTCCAGTCCTGTTATAGTATAGCTATTGGGGCTTGTATGTGGCCGGCCTCAATAGCCAAGTAATGAATTCCCCATAGACTGTAATGCTTTGTCTATGGGACATGTAATCTAATGATTGCTGTTTTAAAGTCCTGAGATGTCAACAACTGGGCGAAAGTCAATAGTGATTTGTTGAGGGGGCTGAAAAACCAGGAGACAAAAAAATCGGTCAGAAGATTTGTCTGCATTATTCCAAATAAAATTTTCCACAAGCAGTGTTCTTATGGAAGCATTTGGGGATATTGATGAGCTACGAAGGGGCACAAGAGATCTGGAAGTGCTATTTTGCTACTTTGGGGTTTCTTTGTAAAGTAATAATCAGTGACCAGGGAGGGTACGTAAAAATTTAAAGAATTTTAAAAAATTTCCTTTCCTGAGGTTTGTTGCAGTATCTGATCTTCATTCCTGATCATCCAGCTCTCTCTGACATTACTGATGCCCAAAACCAGTGAGGCACAAAAACAGGCTTCAGCGATGCCACTGATGTCAGCAAAAGAAACAGGAAAGAAGACGATGAGTTAGATGATGTCAGCGAGAGAGACAGGTAAGAAGACGATGAGTTAGATGATGTCAGCGAGAGAGACAGGTAAGAAGACGATGAGGCCGATGATGTCAGCGAGAGAAACAGGAAAAAAGATGATGAAACCGATGATGTCAGCGAGAGAGACAGGAAAGAAGTTAATGAGACCGATGATGTCAGCGAGAGAGACAGGAAAGAAGACGGTGAGGCCGATGATGTCAGCGAGAGAGACAGGAAAGAAGACGATGAGACCGATGATGTCAGCGAGAGAGACAGGAAAGAAGACGATGAGACCGATGATGTCAGTGAGAGAGACAGGAAAGAAGACAATGAGGTTGATGATGTCAGCGAGAGAAACAGGAAAAAAGATGATGAGGCCGATGATGTCAGTGAGAGAAACAGGAAAGAAGACGATGAGGCCGATGATGTCAGCGAGAGAGACAGGTAAGAAGACGATGAGGCCGATGATGTCAGCGAGAGAGACAGGAAAGAAGACGATGAGGCCGATGATGTCAGTGAGAGAAACAGGAAAGAAGACGATGAGGCCGATGATGTCAGCGAGAGAAACAGGAAAGAAGATGATGAGGCCGATGATGTCAATGAGAGAAACAGGAAAGAAGTTAATGAGACTGATGATCTCAGCGAGAGAGACAGGAAAGAAGACGATGAGGCCGATGATGTCAGCGAGAGAGACAGGAAAGAAGACGATGAGGCTGATGATGTCAGCGAGAGAGACAGGAAAGAAGACGATGAGGCCGATGATGTCAGTGAGAGAAACAGGAAAGAAGACGATGAGGCCGATGATGTCAGCGAGAGAAACAGGAAAGAAGATGATGAGGCCGATGATGTCAATGAGAGAAACAGGAAAGAAGTTAATGAGACTGATGATCTCAGCGAGAGAGACAGGAAAGAAGACGATGAGACCGATGATGTCAGCGAGAGAGACAGGAAAGAAGACAATGGGGCCGATGATGTCAGCGAGAGAGACAGGAAAGAAGACAATGAGGCCGATGATGTCAGCGAGAGAGACAGGAAAGAAGACGATGAGGCCGATGATGTCAGTGAGAGAGACAGGAAAGAAGACGATGAGGCCGATGATGTCAGCGAGAGACAGAAAAGAAGTCGATGAGGCTGATGATGTCAGCGAGAGAGATAGGAAAGAATACAATGAGGCCGATGATGTCAGTGAAAGAAACAGGAAAGAAGACGGTGAGGCCGATGAGAGAGACAGGAAAGAAGACCGGATGTTGCAGCAGATCCCCGGAAAGGTGACTATACCTGATTTTTTTGGCCTCCAGTTATGGGCCTGAAGCATTCCCATAGTATAAGAATAATTAATGGAGGGAAAATCCCAAAAATTTCAGGTTTCAGGATCGAACCAAAAAGTTTTGGAAAATTCATTACAAGGCCTGTTTGTGACAAGTCAATCTCTAGTTGCTGCAAACATCTCCTGTTGTTGGTGCTTTTGTCACATCAGCTTGTGAAGGAAAGTCCCTGATGGGAATCCTGCAGCGCGTTCATCGCGTGTGGACCCAGCCCAAGGCCCGTGAGAATGAAGACAATTTTACTAACTTTCCAATCATCTTGTGAGTCTCCTTTCTACTGCAATGCCAATCCTGGTACCTGTGAACCTAGCCATAGGCTGCAGGCGAGGCTTCCACATACATTGCAGTAGTCTCTGATGACTCGACATATACTGCTCTGAGCTAAAACCTGCGCACAGCACTTCAGGCTCTGCACATTAATAAAAGCCTCTCCAGCATTTGGTGCAGAGAACACTTCGACTCAGTTCTGCCAGCTTTATAACAGTGATAACAACCCCGAGAGGCCGCAGGAGCATTAACTACTCAGCAAAGCTCTGGCAGGTTCATCATACAACAGACCTGCCAGACACGAGTAACACGTCTGCAGGCAGATTCATGTTATCGACACCTCCATGCACTCCTGCTTACAAAATCACTAAACCAACCAACCGGCCCGCCCCTGCTACACGGCTCTAACTCCAGAGATATAAAGTGGTGGAAAAATCCTAATTATGGGTATTGACTTCTGATTCTTCCATGTGGATTGCCTTCATGCCATGCTGCCTTCACCACTTGAGTCTTATCCTGCGTCGCCTGTTGGTCGGTGTCTATTAGTTAAAACTCTCAAAAATAATGCAACAAAGATTCAATATGGCAGACGGCATAGTGTATAGACATGCAGTACGTTTAGAGCTGCGGCATGGTCACTATATGACGTGGCTCACTGTAGCACCCATTGCTATATAGAAAGGTGTCAGAGCACACAATGTATATAAGAGCCCTGTATTTGGGGCTATGGTGGTAAATGTGCCCATGCTGACCCTTGTCCACCAATGAAAGAGGCTTACAACAGACTCATGAGCCTCAGAAGTGGACAATGGAAGGAGGTGGCCTGGTCTTGTATCTCACATTTTCTTTCACACCATATGGATGGACGTCCAAGATGACACCAGGATGTAATATGGGGAGAAGGCAAAGCAGAGGCAATGTAATACCCTGGGCTATGTTTTTGGAAAACCTTGGTTGCTGGGACCAGGTGAACGTTACTGCCACACAAACCATCTACCTAAATATTGTACAGACTAAGGGCCCCCTTTACGGCAGTGCCACCCCCTAATGGTAGGATAGTGGGACAAATGTATTAAGACTGGCATATTGTAGGCATAAATGGCCTGAGTAATGGATGGAATCGCAGTGCAGTAAAATAATAAACATCTATACTCAACTTCTCACTACCCTGGGCTTCCTATATACTTCCCTTCCGTTTTTGGACCTCTTCTGTGACATCATAGGCACCAAAGGGACTGCTGAGGACCAATCAAAGAAGCCAATGTCATTACACGTTGATGCAAGCATCATGACGTTGTTGCACCCCCCGAACCCTGTGACGTCACCAAAGAGACCCAAAGAGGACCAAAGACACCAGATGCCATGGAGGAGCACAAGAGAGGTGGTGAAGGTATGAAGGTACGAGTATGGACCAAACAAGTTCAGTCTGAAATGAAACTAGTGAACCTCAGGAATATTTATAAAATGTATCTCGAGAAGTTTGCCCATCTCTAGGGATGACATTTCCTCCAAATTTTATATATTGCAATTTGTGTCCAGTTATCTAACGTGTAACTCGATAATTTACCAAAATTTTGGCCGGTTATCGAATGAGAGCTTGAAAAACAGGTCCGATCTATAGACTCTTACGATATTATTGACCTGTAGAGGAGAATAAAACTGAACTCAGACCCGGGTGCCGCTGATAGTAAATAGGAAGAAAGGACAATCCAAGGACAAACATCTGGAGCTCCTTCCACCACCCACTACCAATGACGATAACAAGGGGAGGAGAAGACCTCAGGCCATTTTCCCCATTTGACTTGCTAAGTATCTCTTGAAAAAAAAAAAGCAAACCATCGGCCTTGATGCAAAACATGGAGAAACTATAGCAAAAAAAGAAGAAATAACCCTGCAAATATGTAGTCGGGTTACTGTGGACCCTCCCCATATGATTCATAACAACTGCAGGACTTAGTGAAGGTAACATAATGCACCGTCGACAGAATTAAGACTTTCAATTAGGGATGAGTTAATCGATTCGACACAAATTGAATTTGTTTTTAACTTCCAAAATTTTTTAATTTTTTCCCTATCAGCATGTCTTCGGAGTGTGGGTGGAAATCCCTACAAACACAGCGAGAACATACAGATGTTGTCCTTGGCAGGATTTCAACCCAAGACTCCAGCACTGCAATGCTAACCACTGAGCCACTGTGCTGCCCCTCCAAAAATTATCTGGAAAATCATTGGGATTTGTTCTATGTGAACAGATCAAAATGGTGGCCAGTTATCTAATGAGTAATCTGGTTATTTACCAAAAATGGTGGCCTGTTGTCTAATTAGTAACTCTCACTTTTTTATCCAAAATTATGGGCCAGATATATAATGGGCAACTCTTGGTTATTTACTAATATGGTGGCCGGTTATATAATGGGTAACTCTTGGTTATTTACTAATATGGTGGCCGGTTATATAATGGGCAACTCTTGGTTATTTACTAATATGGTGGCCGGTTATATAATGGGTAACTCTTGGTTATTTACTAATATGGTGGCCAGTTATATAATGGGTAACTCTTGGTTATTTACTAATATGGTGGCCAGTTATATAATGGGTAACTCTTGGTTATTTACTAATATGGTGGCCAGTTATAAAATGGGTAACTCTTGGTTATTTACTAATATGGTGGCCAGTTATATAATGGGTAACTCTTGGTTATTTACTAATATGGTGGCCGGTTATATAATGGGTAACTCTTGGTTATTTACTAATATGGTGGCCGGTTGTATAATGGGTAACTCTTGGTTATTTACTAATATGGTGGCCAGTTATATAATGGGTAACTCTTGGTTATTTACTAATATGGTGGCCGGTTATATAATGGGTAACTCTTGGTTATTTACTAATATGGTGGCCGGTTATATAATGGGTAACTCTTGGTTATTTACTTATATGGTGGCCAGTTATATAATGGGTAACTCTTGGTTATTTACTAATATGGTGGCCGGTTATATAATGGGTAACTCTTGGTTATTTACTAATATGGTGGCCAGTTATATAATGGGTAACTCTTGGTTATTTACTAATATGGTGGCCAGTTATATAATGGGTAACTCTTGGTTATTTACTAATATGGTGGCCGGTTATCTAATGGACAACTCTTGGTTATTTACTAATATGGTGGCCAGTTATATAATGGGTAACTCTTGGTTATTTACTAATATGGTGGCCGGTTATCTAATGGACAACTCTTGGTTATTTACTAATATGGTGGCTGGTTATCTAATGGGTAACTCTTGGTTATTTACTAATATGGTGGCCGGTTATATAATGGGTAACTCTTGGTTATTTACTAATATGGTGGCCGGTTATCTAATGGACAACTCTTGGTTATTTACTAATATGGTGGCCAGTTATATAATGGATAACTCTTGGTTATTTACTAATATGGTGGCCGGTTATCTAATGGGTAACTCTTGGTTATTTACTAATATGGTGGCCGGTTATATAATGGGTAACTCTTGGTTATTTACTAATATGGTGGCCGGTTATATAATGGGTAACTCTTGGTTATTTACTAATATGGTGGCCGGTTATCTAATGGACATCTCTTGGTTATTTACTAATATGGTGGCCGGTTATATAATGGGTAACTCTTGGTTATTTACTAATATGGTGGCCGGTTATATAATGGGCAACTCTTGGTTATTTACTAATATGGTGGCCGGTTATATAATGGGTAACTCTTGCTTATTTACTAATATGGTGGCCAGTTATATAATGGGTAACTCTTGGTTATTTACTAATATGGTGGCCAGTTATATAATGGGTAACTCTTGGTTATTTACTAATATGGTGGCCGGTTATATAATGGGTAACTCTTGGTTATTTACTAATATGGTGGCCGGTTATATAATGGGTAACTCTTGGTTATTTACTAATATGGTGGCCAGTTATATAATGGGTAACTCTTGGTTATTTACTAATATGGTGGCCGGTTATATAATGGGTAACTCTTGGTTATTTACTAATATGGTGGCCAGTTATATAATGGGTAACTCTTGGTTATTTACTAATATGGTGGCCAGTTATATAATGGGTAACTCTTGGTTATTTACTAATATGGTGGCCGGTTATCTAATGGACAACTCTTGGTTATTTACTAATATGGTGGCCAGTTATATAATGGGTAACTCTTGGTTATTTACTAATATGGTGGCCGGTTATATAATGGGTAACTCTTGGTTATTTACTAATATGGTGGCCGGTTATCTAATGGACAACTCTTGGTTATTTACTAATATGGTGGCCGGTTATATAATGGGTAACTCTTGGTTATTTACTAATATGGTGGCTGGTTATCTAATGGGTAACTCTTGGTTATTTACTAATATGGTGGCCGGTTATATAATGGGTAACTCTTGGTTATTTACTAATATGGGGGCCGGTTATCTAATGGACAAATCTTGGTTATTTACTAATATGGTGGCCAGTTATATATTGGATAACTCTTGGTTATTTACTAATATGGTGGCCGGTTATCTAATGGGTAACTCTTGGTTATTTACTAATATGGTGGCCGGTTATATAATGGGTAACTCTTGGTTATTTACTAATATGGTGGCCGGTTATATAATGGGTAACTCTTGGTTATTTACTAATATGGTGGCCGGTTATATAATGGGCAACTCTTGGTTATTTACTAATATGGTGGCCGGTTATATAATGGGTAACTCTTGGTTATTTACTAATATGGTGGCCGGTTATATAATGGGTAACTCTTGGTTATTTACTAATATGGTGGCCGGTTATATAATGGGCAACTCTTGGTTATTTACTAATATGTTGGCCGGTTATATAATGGATAACTCTTGGTTATTTACTAATATGGTGGCCAGTTATATAATGGGTAACTCTTGGTTATTTACTAATATGGTGGCCGGTTATATAATGGGTAACTCTTGGTTATTTACTAATATGGTGGCCAGTTATATAATGGGTAACTCTTGGTTATTTACTAATATGGTGGCCGGTTATATAATGGGTAACTCTTGGTTATTTACTAATATGGTGGCCGGTTATCTAATGGACAACTCTTGGTTATTTACTAATATGGTGGCCGGTTATCTAATGGGTAACTCTTGGTTATTTACTAATATGGTGGCTGGTTATCTAATGGGTAACTCTTGGTTATTTACTAATATGGTGGCCAGTTATATAATGGGTAACTCTTGGTTATTTACTAATATGGTGGCCGGTTATCTAATGGGTAACTCTTGGTTATTTACTAATATGGTGGCCGGTTATCTAATGGACAACTCTTGGTTATTTACTAATATGGTGGCCGGTTATCTAATGGGTAACTCTTGGTTATTTACTAATATGGTGGCTGGTTATCTAATGGGTAACTCTTGGTTATTTACTAATATGGTGGCCAGTTATATAATGGGTAACTCTTGGTTATTTACTAATATGGTGGCCGGTTATATAATGGGTAACTCTTGGTTATTTACTAATATGGTGGCCGGTTATCTAATGGACAACTCTTGGTTATTTACTAATATGGTGGCCGGTTATCTAATGGGTAACTCTTGGTTATTTACTAATATGGTGGCTGGTTATCTAATGGGTAACTCTTGGTTATTTACTAATATGGTGGCCAGTTATATAATGGGTAACTCTTGGTTATTTACTAATATGGTGGCCGGTTATCTAATGGGTAACTCTTGGTTATTTACTAATATGGTGGCCGGTTATCTAATGGACAACTCTTGGTTATTTACTAATATGGTGGCCAGTTATATAATGGGTAACTCTTGGTTATTTACTAATATGGTGGCCGGTTATCTAATGGGTAACTCTTGGTTATTTACTAATATGGTGGCTGGTTATCTAATGGGTAACTCTTGGTTATTTACTAATATGGTGGCCGGTTATATAATTGGTAACTCTTGGTTATTTACTAATATGGTGGCCAGTTATATAATGGGTAACTTTTGGTTATTTACTAATATGGTGGCCGGTTATCTAATGGGTAACTCTTGGTTATTTACTAATATGGTGGCCGGTTATCTAATGGACAACTCTTGGTTATTTACTAATATGATGGCCAGTTATATAATGGGTAACTCTTGGTTATTTACTAATATGGTGGCCGGTTATCTAATGGGTAACTCTTGGTTATTTACTAATATGGTGGCCGGTTATCTAATGGGTAACTCTTGGTTATTTACTAATATGGTGGCCGGTTATCTAATGGGTAACTCTTGGTTATTTACTAATATGGTGGCCGGTTATCTAATGGGCAACTCTTGGTTATTTACTAATATGGTGGCCGGTTATCTAATGGGTAACTCTTGGTTATTTACTAATATGGTGGCCGGTTATCTAATGGGTAACTCTTGGTTATTTACTAATATGGTGGCCGGTTATCTAATGGGCAACTCTTGGTTATTTACTAACAGGGTGGCCGGTTATCTAATGGGTAACTCTTGGTTATTTAATAATATGGTGGTCGGTTATCTAATGGGAAACTCTTGGTTATTTACTAATATGGTGGCCGGTTATATAATGGGTAACTCTTGGTTATTTACTAATATGGTGGCCGGTTATATAATGGGTAACTCTTGGTTATTTACTAATATGGTGGCCGGTTATATAATGGGTAACTTTTGGTTATTTACTAATATGGTGGCCGGTTATATAATGGGTAACTCTTGGTTATTTACTAATATGGTGGCCGGTTATCTAATGGGTAACTCTTGGTTATTTACTAATATGGTGGCCGGTTATATAATGGGTAACTCTTGGTTATTTACTAATATGGTGGCCAGTTATATAATGGGTAACTTTTGGTTATTTACTAATATGGTGGCCGGTTAAACAATTGCTTTATAATGTTAAGAAACTTGATTCACTTTCCAAAACTAGTTTGCGAGCCCAGACGGCCCCTGCAGAGCGTCTCAGCTGACATCTCAAATCCTCGCATAATCGTAACGTCTTTGCATCCTTCAACCAGCTGTCAATAGGTTCTTCTTTTAATAATTTCATGCCAATAATGAGGAGGTATTGCCATGTCTCCGAACATGCAGATGGCTTTTTGTGAGACGTACAAGTGGAGAGGTGCCTGGCTGCTGTGATAGCACTCAATATTATAGATTTTACACTCATGTTCCAACTTTTACGTCTCGGCTTTATTGGCGGCTCTCAGTGTAAGCTTCAGATGATGTTGCTATCTGATAGAGCCGGAATGTTTCATTGATTACTTAAAGTAAAGCAAAAACTTCTACCATAAAGGATTGGAAAGCTTATCTTCTCTTCTAGACCAAACTGGGAACCGAGCCTTGACATGAACAATTCCCCCGGCCATTCAATGCGTAATGAGAAGAAAAGAACGTGGATGACAATGGTCTCGTAACGTGAGAAAACAGAATCATTGTCAATGTATTTGGTGCAGAATCGGAAAAGTTATTGTGCAACGCATTACGTTACAATGTTGCCCTTGAGTAAAAAAAGCTCTGTAATTCTAAAGATATCAACTCCTTGGATCTGAAACTACCTAAAATAGTGGGGTTACCAGAGCTAGTAGTACGGCATGTGACGATAGTGATCACTATATTCAATTGTAACTGTATCCAGTGACCCAGGAACCCTCGGCGTAGACTGACGTCCAAGACCCAGTGACCATCCTCAGCTTTCATATGTTACCAAGATTGCGGTTCTAGTTCTACAAATCAGAGATGACCCTACAAAATTCTAGGTAGAATCTCAGCTTTGATAGGACACCGAAACCACTGTTATAAGCGGCTACAGATGGAAAACCCATCCCCCCCCTTGCTTTGGCAGACTGGTAATACAAGTAACGTGTACGGACTCCCCCAGCATTGAATTGTTTGCTCAGTAGAACTTGATCACAGCTTTCCTTATTTTGCTCAGATTTCCTTTCTACTGCATCAGGATCTATTTAGCTGCATCATAACCCGTAATTGCAGTCCATTGTCTCTTGGATCCCTTGTATTATAGTGACCTCTCACCAATCTACTATTTTAGACTAAGACCCCACCTTACAGAAATGCAGCATTAGCCAAAGTCAGGAGTGGCTTTAAAAGGAATGAAAAGATAGAAGAATATGAAACTGAATTACATTTTTATGTTGCAAACTTGGAGTCCTTACCAAAATTTTCAGAACGTTAAGGGCAGACAATAAGTATAAAGAATACATTGTATCGCAGTGCAAGGAGACGTAAGACCTTATCAATCCCTGTGTATCTGTAGCAGAACGGTCAGGGTGACCTCAGCATTTACTTCCTATATAATCGTCTACAATATCCCCAAGTGCATTTTTCTAGATTCAGCAGCACTAAAGAGCATCGCAACGTCTTAGTACTAACAGGGTAATATATCAAACTGATTAAATATAGAATCTTACCTCTTACTAACCATCACTTAGCGCTCGCCACAAAATACAATGAACTGCGGCACGGAAAATATAATAGAGCTTGATGAAATAGCGAGAATAAAAGGAACCGTAAATGGAGGGAATTACCAAAAACGGAGGAAAAATGGCCGCACTTTTATGGGTAAAATGGAGCTACTTACACCGATTAGGGAAGACGTCTTCATTTCACCATCTCCTGGTTATCTCATTTTACCGCAGCTTTTAGACTCCTCGATTTCCGCCAGTTCTTCTCCTCGCAGATAAATGTTATCCTTGTGCTCAGCAATTGTATAGAAAGTGGTCACCTGGGAAGTGTCTGAAGAGTGTACCTAGAATACAGGGAGCGGGCAGGGGTATACCAGGAGACGACTCAAGGCAGGGGGCAAAGAGATAGAAGGGGCAACAGGGAGGAAAACTGCTATGGGGGAAATGAGAGAAAGTGACAGCAGAAAGATAAGACGGGGGTAGAAGAACCTAAAGCTGTACTGTGACATCACTGTGTGTATTATCCTGTACTGTGACATCACTGTGTGTATTATCCTGTACTGTGACATCACTGTGTGTATTATCCTTTACTGTGACATCACTGTGTGTATATAATCCTGTACTGTGACACCACTGTGTGTACTATCTCTGTACTGTGACATCACTGTGTGTATTATCCTGTACTGTGACATCACTGTGTGTATTATCTCTGTACTGTGACATCACTGTGTGTATTATCCTGTACTGTGACATCACTGTGTGTATTATCCTGTACTGTGACATCACTGTGTGTATTATCCTGTACTGTGACATCACTGTGTGTATTATCCTGTACTGTGACATCACTGTGTGTATTATCTCTGTACTGTGACATCACTGTGTGTATTATCTCTGTACTGTGACATCACTGTGTGTATTATCTCTGTACTGTGACATCACTGTGTGTATTATCTCTGTACTGTGACATCACTGTGTGTATTATCTCTGTACTGTGACATCACTGTGTGTATTATCCCTGTACTGTGACATCACTGTGTGTATTATCCCTGTACTGTGACATCACTGTGTGTATTATCTCTGTACTGTGACATCACTGTGTGTATTATCCTGTACTGTGACATCACTGTGTGTATTATCTCTGTACTGTGACATCACTGTGTGTATTATCCTGTACTGTGACATCACTGTGTGTATTATCTCTGTACTGTGACATCACTGTGTGTATTATCTCTGTACTGTGACATCACTGTGTGTATTATCTCTGTACTGTGACATCACTGTGTGTATTATCTCTGTACTGTGACATCACTGTGTGTATTATCTCTGTACTGTGACATCACTGTGTGTATTATCCCTGTACTGTGACATCACTGTGTGTATTATCCCTGTACTGTGACATCACTGTGTGTATTATCTCTGTACTGTGACATCACTGTGTGTATTATCCTGTACTGTGACATCACTGTGTGTATTATCTCTGTACTGTGACATCACTGTGTGTATTATCCTGTACTGTGACATCACTGTGTGTATTATCTCTGTACTGTGACATCACTGTGTGTATTATCTCTGTACTGTGACATCACTGTGTGTATTATCCTGTACTGTGACATCACTGTGTGTATTATCTCTGTACTGTGACATCACTGTGTGTATTATCCTGTACTGTGACATCACTGTGTGTATTATCTCTGTACTGTGACATCACTGTGTGTATTATCTCTGTACTGTGACATCACTGTGTGTATTATCCTGTACTGTGACATCACTGTGTGTATTATCCTGTACAGTGACATCACTGTGTGTATTATCCTGTACAGTGACATCACTGTGTGTATTATCTCTGTACTGTGACATCACTGTGTGTATTATCCTGTACTGTGACATCACTGTGTGTATTATATCTGAACTGTGACATCACTGTGTGTATTATCCTGTACTGTGAAATCACGGTGTGTATTATCCTGTACTGTGACATCACTGTGTGTATTATCCTGTACTGTGACATCACTGTGTGTATTATCCCTGTACTGTGACATCACTGTGTGTATTATCTCTGTACTGTGACATCACTGTGTGTATTATCCTGTACTGTGACATCACTGTGTGTATTATCCCTGTACTGTGACATCACTGTGTGTATTATCCCTGTACTGTGACATCACTGTGTGTATTATCCTGTACTGTGACAGCACTGTGTGTATTGTCCTGTACTGTGACATCACTGTGTGTATTATCCTGTACTGTGACATCACTGTGTGTATTATCCCTGTACTGTGACATCACTGTGTGTATTATCTCTGTACTGTGACATCACTGTGTGAATTATCCCTGTACTGTGACATCACTGTGTGTATTATCTCTGTACTGTGACATCACTGTGTGTATTATCTCTGTACTGTGACATCACTGTGTGTATTATCCTGTACTGTGACATCACTGTGTGTATTATCCTGTACTGTGACATCACTGTGTGTATTATCCTGTACTGTGACATCACTGTGTGTATTATCCTGTACTGTGACATCACTGTGTGTATTATCCTGTACTGTGACATCACTGTGTGTATTATCTCTGTACTGTGACATCACTGTGTGTATTATCCTGTACTGTGACATCACTGTGTGTATTATCCCTGTACTGTGACATCACTGTGTGTATTATCCCTGTACTGTGACATCACTGTGTGTATTATCCTGTACTGTGACAGCACTGTGTGTATTGTCCTGTACTGTGACATCACTGTGTGTATTATCCTGTACTGTGACATCACTGTGTGTATTATCCCTGTACTGTGACATCACTGTGTGTATTATCTCTGTACTGTGACATCACTGTGTGAATTATCCCTGTACTGTGACATCACTGTGTGTATTATCTCTGTACTGTGACATCACTGTGTGTATTATCTCTGTACTGTGACATCACTGTGTGTATTATCCTGTACTGTGACATCACTGTGTGTATTATCCTGTACTGTGACATCACTGTGTGTATTATCCTGTACTGTGACATCACTGTGTGTATTATCTCTGTACTGTGACATCACTGTGTGTATTATCCTGTACTGTGACATCACTGTGTGTATTATCTCTGTACTGTGACATCACTGTGTCTTATCTCTGTACTGTGACATCACTGTGTGTATTATCCTGTACTGTGACATCACTGTGTGTATTATCCTGTACTGTGACATCACTGTGTGTATTATCCTGTACTGTGACATCACTGTGTGTATTATCTCTGTACTGTGACATCACTGTGTGTATTATCTCTGTACTGTGACATCACTGTGTGTATTATCTCTGTACTGTGACATCACTGTGTGTATTATCTCTGTACTGTGACATCACTGTGTGTATTATCCTGTACTGTGACATCACTGTGTGTATTATCTCTGTACTGTGACATCACTGTGTGTATTATCCTGTACTGTGACATCACTGTGTGTATTATCCCTGTACTGTGACATCACTGAGTGTATTATCCTGTACTGTGACATCACTGTGTGTATTATCCTGTACTGTGACATCACTGTGTGTATTATACCTGTACTGTGACATCACTGTGTGTATTATCTCTGTACTGTGACATCACTGTGTGTATTATCCTGTACTGTGACATCACTGTGTGTATTATCTCTGTACTGTGACATCACTGCGTGTATTATCCTGTACTGTGACATCACTGTGTGTATTATCTCTGTACTGTGAAATCACTGTGTGTATTATCTCTGTACTGTGACATCACTGTGTGTATTATCTCTGTACTGTGAAATCACTGTGTGTATTATCCTGTACTGTGACATCACTGTGTGTATTATTCCTGTACTGTGACATCACTGTGTGTATTATCTCTGTACTGTGACATCACTGCGTGTATTATCCTGTACTGTGACATCACTGTGTGTATTATCTCTGTACTGTGACATCACTGCGTGTATTATCCTGTACTGTGACATCACTGTGTGTATTATCCTGTACTGTGACATCACTGCGTGTATTATCCTGTACTTTGACATCACTGTGTGTATTATTCCTGTACTGTGACATCACTGTGTGTATTATCTCTGTACTGTGACATCACTGTGTGTATTATCTCTGTACTGTGACATCACTGTGTGTATTATCCTGTACTGTGACATCACTGTGTATTATCCCTGTACTGTGACATCACTGTGTGTATTATCCCTGTACTGTGACATCACTGTGTGTATTATCCCTGTACTGTGACATCACTGTGTGTATTATCCTGTACTGTGACATCACTGTGTGTATTATCCTGTACTGTGACATCACTGTGTGTATTATCCCTGTACTGTGACATCACTGTGTGTATTATCCTGTACTGTGACATCACTGTGTGTATTATCCCTGTACTGTGACATCACTGTGTGTATTATCCTGTACTGTGACATCACTGTGTGTATTATCCCTGTACTGTGACATCACTGTGTGTATTATCCCTGTACTGTGACATCACTGTGTGTATTATCCTGTACTGTGACATCACTGTGTGTATTATCCTGTACTGTGACATCACTGTGTGTATTATCTCTGTACTGTGACATCACTGTGTGTATTATCTCTGTACTGTGACATCACTGTGTGTATTATCTCTGTACTGTGACATCACTGTGTGTATTATCTCTGTACTGTGACATCACTGTGTGTATTATCCTGTACTGTGACATCACTGTGTGTATTATCTCTGTACTGTGACATCACTGTGTGTATTATCCTGTACTGTGACATCACTGTGTGTATTATCCCTGTACTGTGACATCACTGTGTGTATTATCTCTGTACTGTGACATCACTGTGTGTATTATCCTGTACTGTGACATCACTGTGTGTATTATCCTGTACTGTGACATCACTGTGTGTATTATCCTGTACTGTGACATCACTGTGTGTATTATCCTGTACTGTGACATCACTGTGTGTATTATCCTGTACTGTGACATCACTGTGTGTATTATCTCTGTACTGTGACATCACTGTGTGTATTATCCTGTACTGTGACATCACTGTGTGTATTATCCCTGAACTGTGACATCACTGTGTGTATTATCCTGTACTGTGACAGCACTGTGTGTATTGTCCTGTACTGTGACATCACTGTGTGTATTATCCTGTACTGTGACATCACTGTGTGTATTATCCCTGTACTGTGACATCACTGTGTGTATTATCTCTGTACTGTGACATCACTGTGTGAATTATCCCTGTACTGTGACATCACTGTGTGTATTATCTCTGTACTGTGACATCACTGTGTGTATTATCTCTGTACTGTGACATCACTGTGTGTATTATCCTGTACTGTGACATCACTGTGTGTATTATCCTGTACTGTGACATCACTGTGTGTATTATCCTGTACTGTGACATCACTGTGTGTATTATCTCTGTACTGTGACATCACTGTGTGTATTATCCTGTACTGTGACATCACTGTGTGTATTATCTCTGTACTGTGACATCACTGTGTGTATTATCCTGTACTGTGACATCACTGTGTGTATTATCCCTGTACTGTGACATCACTGTGTGTATTATCCTGTACTGTGACATTACTGTGTCTTATCTCTGTACTGTGACATCACTGTGTGTATTATCCTGTACTGTGACATCACTGTGTGTATTATCCTGTACTGTGACATCACTGTGTGTATTATCCTGTACTGTGACATCACTGTGTGTATTATCTCTGTACTGTGACATCACTGTGTGTATTATCTCTGTACTGTGACATCACTGTGTGTATTATCTCTGTACTGTGACATCACTGTGTGTATTATCTCTGTACTGTGACATCACTGTGTGTATTATCCTGTACTGTGACATCACTGTGTGTATTATCTCTGTACTGTGACATCACTGTGTGTATTATCCTGTACTGTGACATCACTGTGTGTATTATCTCTGTACTGTGACATCACTGTGTGTATTATCCTGTACTGTGACATCACTGTGTGTATTATCTCTGTACTGTGACATCACTGTGTGTATTATCCCTGTACTGTGACATCACTAAGTGTATTATCCTGTACTGTGACATCACTGTGTGTATTATCCTGTACTGTGACATCACTGTGTGTATTATACCTGTACTGTGACATCACTGTGTGTATTATCTCTGTACTGTGACATCACTGTGTGTATTATCCTGTACTGTGACATCACTGTGTGTATTATCTCTGTACTGTGACATCACTGCGTGTATTATCCTGTACTGTGACATCACTGTGTGTATTATCTCTGTACTGTGAAATCACTGTGTGTATTATCCTGTACTGTGACATCACTGTGTGTATTATTCCTGTACTGTGACATCACTGTGTGTATTATCTCTGTACTGTGACATCACTGCGTGTATTATCCTGTACTGTGACATCACTGTGTGTATTATCTCTGTACTGTGACATCACTGCGTGTATTATCCTGTACTGTGACATCACTGTGTGTATTATCCTGTACTGTGACATCACTGCGTGTATTATCCTGTACTTTGACATCACTGTGTGTATTATTCCTGTACTGTGACATCACTGTGTGTATTATCTCTGTACTGTGACATCACTGTGTGTATTATCTCTGTACTGTGACATCACTGTGTGTATTATCCTGTACTGTGACATCACTGTGTATTATCCCTGTACTGTGACATCACTGTGTGTATTATCCCTGTACTGTGACATCACTGTGTGTATTATCCCTGTACTGTGACATCACTGTGTGTATTATCCTGTACTGTGACATCACTGTGTGTATTATCCTGTACTGTGACATCACTGTGTGTATTATCCCTGTACTGTGACATCACTGTGTGTATTATCCTGTACTGTGACATCACTGTGTGTATTATCCCTGTACTGTGACATCACTGTGTGTATTATCCTGTACTGTGACATCACTGTGTGTATTATCCCTGTACTGTGACATCACTGTGTGTATTATCCTGTACTGTGACATCACTGTGTGTATTATCCTGTACTGTGACATCACTGTGTGTATTATCTCTGTACTGTGACATCACTGTGTGTATTATCTCTGTACTGTGACATCACTGTGTGTATTATCTCTGTACTGTGACATCACTGTGTGTATTATCTCTGTACTGTGACATCACTGTGTGTATTATCCTGTACTGTGACATCACTGAGTGTATTATCCTGTACTGTGACATCACTGTGTGTATTATCCTGTACTGTGACATCACTGTGTGTATTATCCTGTACTGTGACATCACTGTGTGTATTATCCCTGTACTGTGACATCACTGTGTGTATTATCCCTGTACTGTGACATCACTGTGTGTATTATCTCTGTACTGTGACATCACTGTGTGTATTATCCTGTACTGTGACATCACTGTGTGTATTATCCCTGTACTGTGACATCACTGTGTGTATTATCTCTGTACTGTGACATCACTGTGTGAATTATCCTGTACTGTGACATCACTGTGTGTATTATCCCTGTACTGTGACATCACTGTGTGTATTATCCTGTACTGTGACATCACTGTGTGTATTATCCTGTACTGTGACATCACTGTGTGTATTATCTCTGTACTGTGACATCACTGTGTGTATTATCTCTGTACTGTGACATCACTGTGTGTATTATCTCTGTACTGTGACATCACTGTGTGTATTATCCTGTACTGTGACATCACTGTGTGTATTATCCCTGTACTGTGACATCACTGTGTGTATTATCCCTGTACTGTGACATCACTGTGTGTATTATCCTGTACTGTGACATCACTGTGTGTATTATCCTGTACTGTGACATCACTGTGTGTATTATCTCTGTACTGTGACATCACTGTGTGTATTATCTCTGTACTGTGACATCACTGTGTGTATTATCCTGTACTGTGACATCACTGTGTGTATTATCCCTGTACTGTGACATCACTGTGTGTATTATCCTGTACTGTGACATCACTGTGTGTATTATCCCTGTACTGTGACATCACTGTGTGTATTATCCTGTACTGTGACATCACTGTGTGTATTATCTCTGTACTGTGACATCACTGTGTGTATTATCCTGTACTGTGACATCACTGTGTGTATTTTCCTGTACTGTGACATCACTGTGTGTATTATCTCTGTACTGTGACATCACTGTGTGTATTATCTCTGTACTGTGACATCACTGTGTGTATTATCTCTGTACTGTGACATCACTGTGTGTATTATCCCTGTACTGTGACATCACTGTGTGTATTATCCCTGTACTGTGACATCACTGTGTGTATTATCCTGTACTGTGACATCACTGTGTGTATTATCCTGTACTGTGACATCACTGTGTGTATTATCTCTGTACTGTGACATCACTGTGTGTATTATCTCTGTACTGTGACATCACTGTGTGTATTATCTCTGTACTGTGACATCACTGTGTGTATTATCCTGTACTGTGACATCACTGTGTGTATTATCTCTGTACTGTGACATCACTGTGTGTATTATCCCTGTACTGTGACATCACTGTGTGTATTATCCCTGTACTGTGACATCACTGTGTGTATTATCTCTGTACTGTGACATCACTGTGTGTATTATCTCTGTACTGTGACATCACTGTGTGTATTATCCTGTACTGTGACATCACTGTGTGTATTATCCTGTACTGTGACATCACTGTGTGTATTATCCCTGTACTGTGACATCACTGTGTGTATTATCCCTGTACTGTGACATCACTGTGTGTATTATCCTGTACTGTGACATCACTGTGTGTATTATCCTGTACTGTGACATCACTGTGTGTATTATCCTGTACTGTGACATCACTGTGTGTATTATCCCTGTAATGTGACATCACTGTGTGTATTATCCCTGTACTGTGACATCACTGTGTGTATTATCCTGTACTGTGACATCACTGTGTGTATTATCCTGTACTGTGACATCACTGTGTGTATTATCCTGTACTGTGACATCACTGTGTGTATTATCCTGTACTGTGACATCACTGTGTGAATTATCCCTGTACTGTGACATCACTGTGTGTATTATCCTGTACTGTGACATCACTGTGTGTATTATCCCTGTACTGTGACATCACTGTGTGTATTATCCTGTACTGTGACATCACTGTGTGTATTTTCCCTGTACTGTGACATCACTGTGTGTATTATCCTGTACTGTGACATCACTGTGTGTATTATCCCTGTACTGTGACATCACTGTGTGTATTATCCCTGTACTGTGACATCACTGTGTGTATTATCCTGTACTGTGACATCACTGTGTGTATTATCCTGTACTGTGACATCACTGTGTGTATTATCTCTGTACTGTGACATCTCTGTGTGTATTATCCCTGTACTGTGACATCACTGTGTGTATTATCCCTGTACTGTGACATCACTGTGTGTATTATCTCTGTACTGTGACATCACTGTGTGAATTATCCTGTACTGTGACATCACTGTGTGTATTATCCCTGTACTGTGACATCACTGTGTGTATTATCCTGTACTGTGACATCACTGTGTGTATTATCCTGTACTGTGACATCACTGTGTGTATTATCCTGTACTGTGACATCACTGTGTGTATTATCCTGTACTGTGACATCACTGTGTGTATTATCCTGTACTGTGACATCACTGTGTGTATTATCCTGTACTGTGACATCACTGTGTGTATTATCCTGTACTGTGACATCACTGTGTGTATTATCCTGTACTGTGACATCACTGTGTGTATTATCCCTGTACTGTGACATCACTGTGTGTATTATCCTGTACTGTGACATCACTGTGTGTATTATCCCTGTACTGTGACATCACTGTGTGTATTATCCTGTACTGTGACATCACTGTGTGTATTATCCTGTACTGTGACATCACTGTGTGTATTATCTCTGTACTGTGACATCACTGTGTGTATTTTCCTGTACTGTGACATCACTGTGTGTATTATCTCTGTACTGTGACATCACTGTGTGTATTATCTCTGTACTGTGACATCACTGTGTGTATTTTCCTGTACTGTGACATCACTGTGTGTATTATCTCTGTACTGTGACATCACTGTGTGTATTATCTCTGTACTGTGACATCACTGTGTGTATTATCTCTGTACTGTGACATCACTGTGTGTATTATCCCTGTACTGTGACATCACTGTGTGAATTATCTCTGTACTCTGACATCACTGTGTGCATTATCCTGTACTGTGACATCACTGTGTGTATTTTCCTGTACTGTGACATCACTGTGTGTATTATCCCTGTACTGTGACATCACTGTGTGTATTATCCTGTACTGTGACATCACTGTGTGTATTATCCTGTACTGTGACATCACTGTGTGTATTATCTCTGTACTGTGACATCACTGTGTGTATTATCTCTGTACTGTGACATCACTGTGTGTATTATCTCTGTACTGTGACATCACTGTGTGTATTATCCTGTACTGTGACATCACTGTGAGTATTATCTCTGTACTGTGACATCACTGTGTGTATTATCTCTGTACTGTGACATCACTGTGTGTATTATCCCTGTACTGTGACATCACTGTGAGTATTATCTCTGTACTGCGACATCACTGTGTGTATTATCCCTGTACTGTGACATCACTGTGTGTATTATTCCTGTACTGTGACATCACTGTGTGTATTATCCTGTACTGTGACATCACTGTGTGTATTATCCCTGTACTGTGACATCACTGTGTGTATTATCCCTGTACTGTGACATCACTGTGTGTATTATCCTGTACTGTGACATCACTGTGTGTATTATCCTGTACTGTGACATCACTGTGTGTATTATCTCTGTACTGTGACATCACTGTGTGTATTATCTCTGTACTGTGACATCACTGTGTGTATTATCCTGTACTGTGACATCACTGTGTGTATTATCCTGTACTGTGACATCACTGTGTGTATTATCTCTGTACTGTGACATCACTGTGTGCATTATCCTGTACTGTGACATCACTGTGTGTATTATCTCTGTACTGTGACATCACTGTGTGTATTATCTCTGTACTGTGACATCACTGTGTGTATTATCTCTGTACTGTGACATCACTGTGTGTATTATCCTGTACTGTGACATCACTGTGAGTATTATCTCTGTACTGTGACATCACTGTGTGTATTATCTCTGTACTGTGACATCACTGTGTGTATTATCCCTGTACTGTGACATCACTGTGAGTATTATCTCTGTACTGTGACATCACTGTGTGTATTATCTCTGTACTGTGACATCACTGTGTGTATTATCTCTGTACTGTGACATCACTGTGTGTATTATCTCTGTACTGTGACATCACTGTGTGTATTGTCCCTGTACTGTGACATCACTGTGAGTATTATCTCTGTACTGTGACATCACTGTGAGTATTATCTCTGTACTGTGACATCACTGTGTGTATTTTCTCTGTACTGTGACATCACTGTGTGTATTATCCCTGTACTGTGACATCACTGTGTGTATTATCCCTGTACTGTGACATCACTGTGAGTATTATCTCTGTACTGTGACATCACTGTGTGTATTTTCTCTGTACTGTGACATCACTGTGTGTATTATCCCTGTACTGTGACATCACTGTGTGTATTATCCCTGTACTGTGACATCACTGTGTGTATATACAGTAGAGTAACATACAATCCCTCTGGACTGTAAAGTCTTTCTCTGAAGGTTTCCATTTATTACAATAGAGGTCATAACTAGGTGAAAAACAGTTGTACAATTATCAGGTAAGAAGAAAGTGCGCCCGAAGCCATCGCTGTGTAATAAATTGAGTACAAACAACTGGATATGCGCATTATCCCGACTCTACGTGAGACTCCCCTAAATCACCCAGGAAAAAGCTCAATTATAAGGGCTATAATTAATGGCGGCTGCGTCTGGCGAGTTCCTCTCGTTCGCTATATATTGATTTTCCTTTGAGTTACCCCTTCTCTCTGTCTTTCTTCCCCTCTCCTGTCTCCGGGGACTGTGAAAGATGCTGTTCACATTTTAATCCTGGCAATATGAATTCTGCCAACCAGCCTCCTTATTAAATTTATGCAAATATCTAATTGATGCCTTATTAGACACCCATTAAAAGTCCCAGAAGCTTTGCGTGCAGCATATAAATTAATCTTCCAGACTATTAGCAGAACTCCTAATTAAACATCTCCTCCCTCCTGCCAGAAGGGTCATCGCTGTTTGTGTGCGCGGAGGGCAGAGGTCAGCGCCGGAAGAAAGGGAGATGAGATCGGGATTTGTCAAAAGGAGAAGGCGATCCCCGGAGCGCGGGTCAGGGGGCCGAGCTTTATGAAGGGGAGAATTTCCAACTTTCAAGAAGGAATCGCGTAACTGCTAATAAAGGGGCTTCTAAAATGTAAATGGAGGATTTAATTCAGTTTGATTATAAGTGTGCAAATGAGGAACAAATTGCGATAGACGGGAGTATTTGATAGTAATGAGTGTATACAGAATATATTACTGTATCCCTGCAGTGGGTCCGGGGGAAAGTGTCTGATCATGATGAGTGAGGGGCCTCCATGTCAGGGATGTCGAATAATGATGGCGGAAGCGGCAGAGCCATTCAGAGCGCGAAACATATAGCTGGTCAATTCTATGCAGAATATAATGGCGGATATCAGGCCGAACTCTAATGATCACTAATAATACAGTGGTGCAGCGTCTGATCACTAATAATACAGTGGTGCAGTGTCTGATCACTAATAATCCAGTGGGGCAGTGTCTGATCACTAATAATGCAGTGGTGCAGTGTCTGATCACTAATAATCCATTGGGGCAGTGTCTGATCACTAATAATCCAGTGGTGCAGTGTCTGATCACTAATAATCCATTGGGGCAGTGTCTGATCACTAATAATCCATTGGGGCAGTGTCTGATCACTAATAATCCATTGGGGCAGTGTCTGATCACTAATAATCCAGTGGTGCAGTGTCTGATCACTAATAATCCATTGGGGCAGTGTCTGATCACTAATAATCCAGTGGTGCAGTGTCTGATCACTAATAATCCATTGGGGCAGTGTCTGATCACTAACAATACAGTGGTGCGGTGTCTGATCAATAATAATACAGTGGTGCGGTGTCTGATCACTAATAATCCAGTGGGGCAGTGTCTGATCACTAATAACACAGTGGTGCAGTGTCTAATCACTAATAATCTAGTGATACAGTGTCTGATCACTAATAACACAGTGGTGCAGTGTCAGATCACTAATAATACAGTGGTGCAGTTTCTGATCACTAATAATCCAGTGGGGCAGTGTCAGATCACTAATAACACAGTGGTGCAGTGTCTGATCACTAATAATCCAGTGGGGCAGTGTCTGATCACTAATAACACAGTGGTGCAGTGTCTGATCACTAATAATCCAGTGGTGCAGTGTCTGATCACTAATAATCTAGTGATACAGTGTCTGATCACTAATAACACAGTGGTGCACTGTCAGATCATTAATAATCCAGTGGTGCAGTGTCTGATCACTAATAATCCAGTGGTGCAGCACCTGATCACTAATAATCCAGTGGGGCCGTTTCTGATCACTAATAATCCAGTGGTGCAGTGTCTGATCACTAATAATCCAGTGGTGCAGTGTCTGATCACTAATAATCCAGTGGTGCAGTGTCTGATCACTAATAATACAGTATGCAGTGTCTGATCACTAATAATCCAGTGGTGCAGTGTCTGATCACTAATAATCCAGTGGTGCAGTTTCTGATCACTAATAATCCAGTGGGCAGTTTCTGATCACTAATAATCCAGTGGTGCAGCATCTGATCACTAATAATCCAGTGGGGCAGTGTCTGATCACTAATAATACAGTGCTTCAGCGTATGATCACTAATAATACAGTGGTGCAGTGTCTGATCACTAATAATCCATTGGGGCAGTGTCTGATCACTAATAATACAGTGGTGCAGTGTCTGATCAATAATAATACAGTGGTGCGGTGTCTGATCACTAATAATCCAGTGGGGCAGTGTCTGATCACTAATAACACAGTGGTGCAGTGTCTGATCACTAATAATCCAGTGGTGCAGTGTCTGATCACTAATAATCTAGTGATACAGTGTCTGATCACTAATAACACAGTGGTGCAGTTTCTGATCACTAATAATCCAGTGGGGCAGTGTCTGATCACTAATAACACAGTGGTGCAGTGTCAGATCACTAATAATACAGTGGTGCAGTTTCTGATCACTAATAATCCAGTGGGGCAGTGTCTGATCACTAATAATCCAGTGGGGCAGTGTCTGATCACTAATAACACAGTGGTGCAGTGTCTGATCACTAATAATCCAGTGGTGCAGTGTCTGATCACTAATAATCTAGTGATACAGTGTCTGATCACTAATAACACAGTGGTGCACTGTCAGATCATTAATAATCCAGTGGTGCAGTGTCTGATCACTAATAATCCAGTGGTGCAGCACCTGATCACTAATAATCCAGTGGGGCCGTTTCTGATCACTAATAATCCAGTGGTGCAGTGTCTGATCACTAATAATCCAGTGGTGCAGTGTCTGATCACTAATAATCCAGTGGTGCAGTGTCTGATCACTAATAATACAGTATGCAGTGTCTGATCACTAATAATCCAGTGGTGCAGTGTCTGATCACTAATAATCCAGTGGTGCAGTTTCTGATCACTAATAATCCAGTGGGCAGTTTCTGATCACTAATAATCCAGTGGTGCAGCATCTGATCACTAATAATCCAGTGGGGCAGTGTCTGATCACTAATAATACAGTGCTTCAGCGTATGATCACTAATAATACAGTGGTGCAGTGTCTGATCACTAATAATCCATTGGGGCAGTGTCTGATCACTAATAATCCAGTGGTGCAGTGTCTGATCAATAATAATACAGTGGTGCGGTGTCTGATCACTAATAATCCAGTAGAGCAGTGTCTGATCACTAATAACACAGTGGTGCAGTGTCTGATCACTAATAATCCAGTGGTGCAGTGTCTGATCACTAATAATCTAGTGATACAGTGTCTGATCACTAATAACACAGTGGTGCAGTTTCTGATCACTAATAATCCAGTGGGGCAGTGTCTGATCACTAATAACACAGTGGTGCAGTGTCAGATCACTAATAATACAGTGGTGCAGTTTCTGATCACTAATAATCCAGTGGGGCAGTGTCTGATCACTAATAATCTAGTGGGGCAGTGTCTGATCACTAATAACACAGTGGTGCAGTGTCTGATCACTAATAATCCAGTGGTGCAGTGTCTGATCACTAATAATCTAGTGATACAGTGTCTGATCACTAATAACACAGTGGTGCACTGTCAGATCATTAATAATCCAGTGATGCAGTGTCTGATCACTAATAATCCAGTGGTGCAGCACCTGATCACTAATAATCCAGTGGGGCCGTTTCTGATCACTAATAATCCAGTGGTGCAGTGTCTGATCACTAATAATCCAGTGGTGCAGTGTCTGATCACTAATAATCCAGTGGTGCAGTGTCTGATCACTAATAATACAGTATGCAGTGTCTGATCACTAATAATCCAGTGGTGCAGTGTCTGATCACTAATAATCCAGTGGTGCAGTTTCTGATCACTAATAATCCAGTGGTGCAGTGTCTGATCACTAATAATACAGTGGTGCAGTGTCTGATCACTAATAATCCAGTGGGGCAGTGTCTGATCACTAATAATACAGTGCTTCAGCGTATGATCACTAATAATACAGTGGTGCAGTGTCTGATCACTAAAAATCTTATGGTGCAGCATCTGATCACTAATAATACAGTGGTGCAGTGTCTGATCACCAATAATACAATGGTGCAGTGTCTGATCACTAATAATACAGTGGGGCAGTGTCTGATTACTAATAATACAGTGGGGCAGCATCTGATCACTAATAAACCCAGTGGGGCAGTTTCTGATCACTAATAACACAGTGGTGCAGCGTCTGATCACTAATAATCCAGTGTTGCAGTGTCTGATCACTAATAATCCAATGGGGCAGTGTCTGATCACTAATAATACAGTGGTACAGTGTCTGATCACTAATAATACAGTGGTGCAGTGTCTGATCACTAATAATACAGTGGCGCAGTGTCTGATCACTAATAATACAGTGGTGCACTGTCTGATCACTAATAATACAGTGGTGCAGCGTCTGATCACTAATAATACAGTGGGGCAGTGTCTGATCACTAATAATCCAGTGGTGCAGTGTCTGATCACTAATAATCCAGTGGGGCAGTGTCTGATCACTAATAATACAGTGGTGCAGCGTCTGATCACTAATAATACAGTGGTGAAGCTTCTGATCACTAATAATGCAGTGGGGCAGTGTCTGATCACTAATAATCCAGTGGTGTAGTGTCTGATCACTAATAATCCAGTGGTGCAGTGTCTGATCACTAATAATCCAGTGGTGCAGAATCTGATCACTAATAATGCAGTGGGGCAGTGTCTGATCACTAATAATCCAGTGGTGCAGTGTCTGATCACTAATAATGCAGTGGGGCAGTGTCTGATCACTAATAATGCAGTGGGGCAGTGTCTGATCACTAATAATCCAGTGGTGCAGTGTCTGATCACTAATAATCCAGTGGTGCAGTGTCTGATCACTAATAATATAATAATAATAATAATAATAATAATAATAATAATAATAATAAATTTTATTTATATAGCGCCAACATATTCTGCAGCGCTGTACAATTTGTAGGGTTCAGATACAGACAGATACAAAACAAAGAACGTCATTTCACACAATGGGACTGAGGGCCCTGCTCACAAGAGCTTACAATTTATGAGGTAGAGGGGGTGACACAAGAGGCAGGAGGGGCGGCATTGCTTATACAGTGTTCAGACAATTTTGTAATAGAGGTTGCAGCCATTACACAAACAAAGCTTTATGGGCCTTCACTAGTAGTGTCCTTTAACATGTGGATAGAGCATGGACAAATATGTTACGCTGAAAAGGCATCAAGAATACTACAATGGTGCAGCTTCTGATCACTAATAATACAGTGGTGCAGTGTCTGATCACTAATAATACAGTGGTGCAGCTTCTGATCACTAATAATACAGTGGTGCAGCTTCTGATCACTAATAATACAGTGGTGCAGTGTCTGATCACTAATAATCCAGTGGGGCAGTGTCTGATCACTAATAATACAGTGGTGCAGCTTCTGATCACTAATAATACAGTGGTGCAGTGTCTGATCACTAATAATCCAGTGGGGCAGTGTCTGATCACTAATAATACAGTGGTGCAGCTTCTGATCACTAATAATACAGTGGTGCAGTGTCTGATCACTAATAATACAGTGGTGCAGTGTCTGATCACTAATAATCCAGTGGTGCAGTGTCTGATCACTAATAATCCAGTGGTGCAGTGTCTGATCACTAATAATCCAGTGGTGCAGTGTCTGATCACTAATAATACAGTGGTGCATTGTCTGATCACTAATAATCCAGTGGTGCAGTGTCTGATCACTAATAATACAGTGGTGCAGCGTCTGATCACTAATAATACAGTGGGGCAGTGTCTGATCACTAATAATCCAGTGGTGCAGTGTCTGATCACTAATAATCCAGTGGGGCAGTGTCTGATCACTAATAATACAGTGGTGCAGCGTCTGATCACTAATAATACAGTGGTGAAGCTTCTGATCACTAATAATGCAGGGGGGCAGTGTCTGATCACTAATAATCCAGTGGTGTAGTGTCTGATCACTAATAATCCAGTGGTGCAGTGTCTGATCACTAATAATCCAGTGGTGCAGAATCTGATCACTAATAATGCAGTGGGGCAGTGTCTGATCACTAATAATCCAGTGGTGCAGTGTCTGATCACTAATAATGCAGTGGGGCAGTGTCTGATCACTAATAATGCAGTGGGGCAGTGTCTGATCACTAATAATCCAGTGGTGCAGTGTCTGATCACTAATAATCCAGTGGTGCAGTGTCTGATCACTAATAATATAATAATAATAATAATAATAATAATAATAAATTTTATTTATATAGCGCCAACATATTCTGCAGCGCTGTACAATTTGTAGGGTTCAGATACAGACAGATACAAAACAAAGAACGTCATTTCACACAATGGGACTGAGGGCCCTGCTCACAAGAGCTTACAATTTATGAGGTAGAGGGGGTGACACAAGAGGCAGGAGGGGCGGCATTGCTTATACAGTGTTCAGACAATTTTGTAATAGAGGTTGCAGCCATTACACAAACAAAGCTTTATGGGCCTTCACTAGTAGTGTCCTTTAACATGTGGATAGAGCATGGACAAATATGTTACGCTGAAAAGGCATCAAGAATACTACAGTGGTGCAGCTTCTGATCACTAATAATACAGTGGTGCAGCTTCTGATCACTAATAATACAGTGGTGCAGCTTCTGATCACTAATAATACAGTGGTGCAGTGTCTGATCACTAATAATACAGTGGTGCAGCTTCTGATCACTAATAATACAGTGGTGCAGCTTCTGATCACTAATAATACAGTGGTGCAGTGTCTGATCACTAATAATCCAGTGGGGCAGTGTCTGATCACTAATAATACAGTGGTGCAGCTTCTGATCACTAATAATACAGTGGTGCAGTGTCTGATCACTAATAATCCAGTGGGGCAGTGTCTGATCACTAATAATACAGTGGTGCAGTGTCTGATCACTAATAATCCAGTGGTGCAGTGTCTGATCACTAATAATACAGTGGGGCAGTTTCTGATCACTAATAATCCAGTGGTGCAGTGTCTGATCACTAATAATACAGTGGTGCAGTGTCTGATCACTAATAATACAGTGGTGCAGTGTCTGATCACTAATAATACAGTGGTGCAGTGTCTGATCACTAATAATCCAGTGGTGCAGTGTCTGATCACTAATAATCCAGTGGTGCAGTGTCTGATCACTAATAATACAGTGGTGCAGTGTCTGATCACTAATAATCCAGTGGGGCAGTTTCTGATCACTAATAATACAGTGGTGCAGTGTCTGATCACTAATAATACAGTGGTGCAGTGTCTGATCACTAATAATACAGTGGGGCAGTGTCTGATCACTAATAATCCAGTGGTGCATGTGATTTGCCCATTCTTTATGCTTATTGTGGCAGTGTCATCTATGGCGTCTATATCTAGAGGTTTGGTGTCTGATCACTGATGATTCATTGTGCAGTGTCTGATCAGTGATAATCCAGTGTTGCAGTGTCTGATCAGATGGTCCACGTGATCGGTCCACATTCATGTATGTGTGCAGCCATTCGGCCTCTCTAACATTAGACTAAATGCTGCACCATAACCTCATAGAGCACAATGTCTAGGCCTTGTCTATGTCAGGTCTTAGCCCTGCTGTGGACATTTGGGTCCAGACACTATACGTATCCCCGACATTATCGGTGGGTGTCATCACGGGGAGTTTTGGAGGATATTTAAGACCCTTTCAATGATCACAAATAATAAGATGGTTCCTAAAGAATGAGAACTTGAAGAGTCGGCCAGAAATCCTTGGAAATGTTAGTGTTAAGTTCTGCTTGTATTCTTATTTACAGGTTGAGAAACTTTGTTGCGTTAAAGATTCTGACGATGTGTCAGCCAAGGTGCGCACGACCTTCACGCAGCCGATGGAAAGAGATGGGCCCGCAGGAGCTGAGCGACACCAAGTACGGTACATGATGAGAGGAGAACAGTGACATCCTAGAGGAGACAAGAAACCCACTGTACTACGAGAGAACTGCCAAGGACTGCGAGACATCAAACAGCAGAGAAATGCAGGATGCAGGAGGAAAACACAACAGAGATGTCACACAACTGAAATCTACAGCAAGAAGATACCAAAGGAAGGGGAAGAGGAAAAGCCGGCTGTCAATGGTATCATAAGGGAATAACAGAGATGCTGCACAGAGAGCCTGACATGTAGCCTGCCAGTACATGCTATGTATAAGGGAAGCCAGAACCCAGCACATCCCCCCCAACCCTGCAGATAGATAGGTTACTGTCACCAGAACCAGAATATCCCCCCAGCCACGCATATAGATAGGTTACTGTCACCAGACCCAGCATATCACCCCAGCCCTGCAGATAGATAGGTTACTGTCACCAGAACCAGCATATCACCCCATCCCTGCAGATAGATAGGTTACTGTCACCAGAACCAGCATATCACCAGCCCTGCAGATAGATAGGTTACTGTCACCAGAACCAGCATATCACCCCAGCCCTGCAGATAGATAGGTTACTGTCACCAGAACCAGCATATCACCCCAGCCCTGCAGATAGATAGGTTACTGTCACCAGAACCAGCATATCACCCCAGTCCTGCAGATAGATAGGTTACTGTCACCAGAACCAGCATATCACCCCATCCCTGCAGATAGATAGGTTACTGTCACCAGAACCAGCATATCACCCCAGCCCTGCAGATAGATAGGTTACTGTCACCAGAACCAGAATATCACCCCAGCCCTGCAGATAGATAGGTTACTGTCACCAGAACCAGAATATCCCCCCCAGCCACGCATATAGATAGGTTACTGTCACCAGAACCAGCATATCACCCCAGTCCTGCAGATAGATAGGTTACTGTCACCAGACCCAGCATATCCCCCCAGCCACGCATATAGATAGGTTACTGTCACCAGACCCAGCATATCACCCCAGCCCTGCAGGTAGATAGGTTACTGTCACCAGAACCAGCATATCACCCCAGCCCTGCAGATAGATAGGTTACTGTCACCAGAACCAGTATATCACCCCAGTCCTGCAGATAGATAGGTTACTGTCACCAGAACCAGCATATCACCCCATCCCTGCAGATAGATAGGTTACTGTCACCAGAACCAGCATATCACCCCAGCCCTGCAGATAGATAGGTTACTGTCACCAGAACCAGCATATCACCCCAGCCCTGCAGATAGATAGGTTACTGTCAACAGAACCAGAATATCCCCCCCAGCCACGCATATAGATAGGTTACTGTCACCAGAACCAGAATATCACCCCAGCCCTGCAGATAGATAGGTTACTGTCAACAGAACCAGAATATCCCCCCCAGCCACGCATATAGATAGGTTACTGTCACCAGAACCAGCATATCACCCCAGTCCTGCAGATAGATAGGTTACTGTCACCAGACCCAGCATATCCCCCCAGCCACGCATATAGATAGGTTACTGTCACCAGACCTAGCATATCACCCCAGCCCTGCAGGTAGATAGGTTACTGTCACCATAACCAGCATATCACCCCAGCCCTGCAGATAGATAGGTTACTGTCACCAGAACCAGTATATCACCCCAGTCCTGCAGATAGATAGGTTACTGTCACCAGAACCAGCATATCACCTCAGCCCTGCAGATAGATAGGTTACTGTCACCAGAACCAGCATATCACCTCAGCCCTGCAGATAGATAGGTTACTGTCACCAGAACCAGCATATCACCCCAGCCCTGCAGATAGATAGGTTACTGTCACCAGAACCAGCATATCACCCCAGCCCTGCAGATAGATAGGTTACTGTCACCAGAGCCAGCATATCACCCCAGCCCTTCAGATAGATAGGTTAGTGTCAGCAGTACCAGCATATCACCCCAGCCCTTCAGATAGATAGGTTACTGTCACCAGAACCTGCATATCACCCCAGCCCTGCAGATAGATAGGTTAGTGTCACCAGAACCAGCATATCACCCCAGCCCTGCAGATAGATAGGTTACTGTCACCAGAGCCAGCATATCACCCCAGCCCTTCAGATAGATAGGTTACTGTCACCAGAACCTGCATATCACCCCAGCCCTGCAGATAGATAGGTTACTGTCACCAGAACCAGCATATCACCCCAGCCCTGCAGATAGATAGGTTACTGTCACCAGAGCCAGCATATCACCCCAGCCCTTCAGATAGATAGGTTACTGTCACCAGAACCTGCATATCACCCCAGCCCTGCAGATAGATAGGTTACTGTCACCAGAACCAGCATATCACCCCAGCCCTGCAGATAGATAGGTTACTGTCACCAGAACCAGCATATCACCCCAGTCCTGCAGATAGATAGGTTACTGTCACCAGAACCAGCATATCACCCCAGCCCTGCAGATAGATAGGTTACTGTCACCAGAACCAGAATATCTCCCCAGCCACGCATATAGATAGGTTACTGTCACCAGGACCAGCATATCACCCCAGCCCTGCAGATAGATAGGTTACTGTCACCAGAACCAGTATATCACCCCAGCCCAGCAGATAGATAGGTTACTGTCACCAGAACCAGTATATCACCCCAGCCCAGCAGATAGATAGGTTACTGTCACCACAGCCAGCATATCACCCCAGCCCTGCAGATAGATAGGTTACTGTCACCAGAACCAGTATATCACCCCAGCCCAGCAGATAGATAGGTTACTGTCACCAGAACCAGCATATCACCCCAGCCCTACAGATAGATAGGTTACTGTCACCAGAACCAGCATATCACCCCAGTCCTGCAGATAGATAGGTTACTGTCACCAGAACCAGCATATCACCCCAGCCCTGCAGATAGATAGGTTACTGTCACCAGAACCAGTATATCACCCCAGCCCTGCAGATAGATAGGTTACTGTCACCAGAACCAGTATATCACCCCAGCCCAGCAGATAGATAGGTTACTGTCACCAGAACCAGCATATCACCCCAGCCCTACAGATAGATAGGTTACTGTCACCAGAACCAGTATATCACCCCAGCCCTGCAGATAGATAGGTTACTGTCACCAGATCCAGCATATCACCCCAGCCCTGCAGATAGATAGGTTAGTGTCAGCAGTACACAGCATATCACCCCAGCCCTGCAGATAGATAGGTTACTGTCACCAGAACCAGCATATCATCCCTTCAGATAGATAGGTTACTGTCACCAGATCCAGCATATCACCCCAGCCCTTCAGATAGATAGGTTAGTGTCAGCAGTACACAGCATATCTATCTACAAGGCCTGGGTAATACGCTGGGTTCTGGAGAGACTCCCTTTAATGACTTTTAGATTTTGGATAATAAAGCTTAATCGCATCATAAAACATTTTGCAACTTTCTAATCCTCATTTCTCAGATACACATTTTCAGCCCCTCTGTTTACTGCCATTTTACTTCCAGAGAGACAAGCAATCCCTGTCCTGCTTCCCATAATTGTATCCAGTCTAGGCAGTCATTATATATAGTGTCGGTACATGATGCATTGCTGTGCACAGAATGTTTCCATCCACGGTGGTCCCAGCCCTAGCGACAATCCAATATTCCCTACCACAGATACAAATGTGCTCACATGCATTGCTCGGTTTTGCTCTGGAGAGCAATAATCAAAAAGACACATTGAGCTTCTGGCTTGTAGTTTGCAGCCTCCAGTCCATGACACACAGCGCGCAGGCAATTACATGTGACCATAATGACTTGTTTACAGATTCCTGTCATCCAAGTGTGAATACACATGAGCCCCTCACCGTCACCCTGCCATTTCCCTTCGTATATGCAGAACTCAACCAGAGAGAGGCAACAACGCCATAGACTAAGTGTCGGCCATTAGCGGCGAGATCGCCCATCCTAAGTAGTCATGTCTCTCCAAGCTTCAAGGAACCGTCCATAAAACACCATGGTAGTAAAGAGGAAATCATGAATACGTCACCACTAACCCCTATCTGAACCCACATGATAACATCTCCTCGAATTTCCTTCTGTCCGCCATCTTGATTGTGGAAATCACTGTGGCAGCAACTCTGGTTGCCAGGGGCTTATACACAGGGGTAGTTTGATGGTTGATGCCACCCCCTTGTGGACCCAGTTGGGCCCCCGAATGATGAGTCAGGAGAGGGGTGACCTGGTGACCAGTCAGTAGTGATGTAAGCGCTCATTGGGTGCGGCTGGGGCTGGGAATGAACGGTTTGTATGGTTTGCAGTACTTAGCGCTCTTAGGACTCCCCTCCTTCTGTGCGCCAACATCTCTCTGATGTAGACCTGAGGGGGTGCTGTACTATGTGGGACCTGGGGGAGGGCGCTATACTATGTGGGACCTGGGGGGGGGCGCTATACTATGTGGGACCTGAGGGGGTGCTGTACTATGTGGGACCTGGGGGAGGGCGCTATACTATGTGGGACCTGGGGGAGGGCGCTATACTATGTGGGACCTGGGGGGGGCGCTATACTATGTGGGACCTGGGGGGGGGCGCTATACTATGTGGGACCTGGGGGGGGGGGCGCTATACTATGTGGGACTTGGGGGGGAGCTGTAGTATGTGGACAGGGGCAGGTATTATGTGATATCTTACGGTCGTTTCCATCATTTTGCACATTTTTGGGAATATTTTATCTATCAGTTTCTCCAGCCAAGCACCCCTCATATAAAAAAGTTCCAACAAAGTGTCCCCACAACAAAAACCGCTGTGTCCATCATGTGACGGATCTTGTTCCCAATCTCAAGTTGGGTAGATACAACAGTGCACAGAGCGCGCCAAGTAAATCCTAAAAGTTCTGAGGTTGTTTGAGCTTTCCTCTCATGAGATCACAGATCAGCCATCTCTCTCCATTCAGTACAGACTCCCCGCTGCTCCAGTAACCCCGACCCAACATCTACCAGTCACGCCCACGGCTTCAGTAATAGAAGATGGAGGGTGGTCTAGGCAGCAGTAATCCCCCCCCCCCCCCCCCCCAGGAGGCTCCAAACCTGAGCACACACTCAATCTGCAACTTCCATACCATGGAGAGAGTGCGCCGGGCACTGTGAGAAACCCCAATAGAGGAACCAGAGGGAGAGTATGAATGTATTTTTTTATTTTATTACACCTGCCCTGGGCCGTCACCTATTATACTCTGGGATCTGGAGAGGCTGCAGAATATAATAACTGTCACACGGACATAACGTCAGCTGTGCATGCTGAGATTGGATAAATAGACTCCGAAGAGAATTCTACACTATGTATTATAGATATATACAGTCCTAGGAGCCCTGAAAGTGTCATACACTATGTATTATAGATATATATAGTCCTAGGAGTCCTGACAGTGTCATACACTATGTATTATAGATATATATAGTCCTAGGAGTCCTGACAGTGTCATACACTATGTATTATAGATATATAGTCCTAGGAGTCCTGACAGTGTCATACACTATGTATTATAGATATATAGTCCTAGGAGTCCTGACAGTGTCATACACTATGTATTATAGATATATATAGTCCTAGGAGTCCTGACAGTGTCATACACTATGTATTATAGATATATATAGTCCTAGGAGCCCTGACAGTGTCATACACTATGTATTATAGATACCGTATTTTTCGGACTATAAGACGCACTTTTTTCCCAAAAATTTTTGGGGAAAAGAAGGGTGCGTCTTATAGTCTGAAGGTGGCGCCTGGCATCCGCTGTAATAGAGAGGCGGAAGCCGGCAAGTCTCAGGCCATTACAGGTGCCGGGGCCTGAGACATCGCTGCGCTCCTCTGCCCTGCATGAAGCCAGGCAGCTGCAGGGGCTCCTCCGTCCCCCCGCTGCTGGCTTCATGAAGGGCAGAGGATCGTAGCGATGTCTCAGGCCCCGGCGTCTATCCCTCCCCGGCATCCGTCTCTCTAGTACAGCGGATGCCGGGTCAGTATCAGCGGCCCCTTCTCCCCCCCGTACCTGTAAAGTTGCAGGCCAGCTCCTGCGCGGCGATATCGCAGGAGCCGACCTGTCCGGGTGACAGCCGGGAGCCTAATGAGGCTCCCCGGCCTGTCACTGCTGTATATTAGTATTGCGGCTGGTCTCTATGACCAGCCGTAATACTAATACACAGAATGTCCCATAGACGGCAATACAGTTGTATTGCCGTCTATGGGACTTGCGATCAAGTGACCGCAGGTTCAAGCCCCCGGGGGGGAATAAAATAGTTAAAAAAAAAAAAAAAGCTTTAAAAATATGAAATAAATAAAAGTTCTAAATCACCTCCTGTTTTTTTTTCAATACAAGGTGATCTAAGCAATAGATATCCCCCAAAATGGTATAACTAAAAAGTACAGCTGGCCCCGCAAAAAAAAAACGCTCTATGCATCCCCGTACAGCTGCAGGTTCACCTGTTGCAAAACTACAACTCCCATATATTAAATATTTTACCAGTTTTTGCTTCAAATTTTTTTTCCTATTTTCCTCCTCTAGTCTTATAGTCCAGTGCGTCTTATAGTCCGAAAAATACGGTATATAGTCCTAGGAGCCCTGACAGTGTCATACACTATGTATTATAGATATACAGTCCTAGGAGCCCTGACAGTGTCATACACTATGTATTATAGATATATATAGTCCTAGGAGTCCTGACAGTGTCATACACTATGTAGTATAGATATACAGTCCTAGGAGCCCTGACAGTGTCATACACTATGTATTATAGATATATATAGTCCTAGGAGCCCTGACAGTGTCATACACTATGTATTATAGATATACAGTCCTATGAAAAAGTTTGGGCACCCCTATTAATCTTAATCATTTTTAGTTCTAAATATTTTGGTGTTTGCAACAGCCATTTCAGTTTGATCTATCTAATAACTGATGGACACAGTAATATTTCAGGATTGAAATGAGGTTTATTGTACTAACAGAAAATGTGCAATATGCATTAAACCAAAATTTGACCGGTGCAAAAGTATGGGCACCCTTATCATTTTATTGATTTGAATTCCCCTAACTACGTTTTACTGACTTACTGAAGCACAAAATTGGTTTTGTAACCTCAGTGAGCTTTGAACTTCATAGCCAGGTGTATCCAATCATAAGAAAAGGTATTTAAGGTGGCCAATTGCAAGTTGATCTCCTATTTGAATCTCCTCTGAAGAGTGGCATCATGGGCTACTCAAAACAACTCTCAAATGATCTGAAAACAAAGATTGTTCCACATAGTTGTTCAGGGGAAGGATACAAAACGTTGTCTCAGAGATTTAACCTGTCAGTTTCCACTGTGAGGAACATAGTAAGGAAATGGAAGAGCACAGGGACAGTTCTTGTTAAGCCCAGAAGTGGCAGGCCAAGAAAAATATCAGAAAGGCAGAGAAGAAGAATGGTGAGAACAGTCAAGGACAATCCACAGACACCTCCAAAGAGCTGCAGCATCATCTTGCTGCAGATGGTGTCACTGTGCATCGGTCAACTATACAGCGCACTTTGCACAAATAGAAGCTGTATGGGAGAGTGATGAGAAAGAAGCCGTTTCTGCACGTACGCCACAAATAGAGTTGCCTGAGGTATGAAAAAGCACATTTGGACAAGGCAGCTTCATTTTGGAAACAAAAATTGAGTTGTTTGGTTATAAAAAAAAAGGCGTTATGCATGGCGTCCAAAAAGAAACAGCATTCCAAGAAAAACACTTGCTACCCACTGTAAAATTTGGTGGAGGTTCCATCATGCTTTGGGGCTGTGTGACCAATGCCGGCATCGGGAATCTTGTTAAAGTTGAAGGTCGCATGGATTCCACTCAGTATCAGCAGATTCTTCAGAATAATGTTCAAGAATCAGTGACGAAGTTGAAGTTACGCCGGGGATGGATATTTCAGCAAGACAATGATCCAAAACACCGCTCCAAATCCTCAGGCATTCATGCAGAGGAACAATTACAATGTTCTGGAATGGCCATCCCAGTCCCCAGACCTGAATATCATTGAACATCTGTGGGATGATTTGAAGCGGGCTGTCCATGCTCGGCGACCATCTAACTTAACTGAACTTGAATTTTTTGTCCAAAATACCTTTATCCAGGATCCAGGAACTGATTAAAAGCTACAGGAAGCGACTAGAGGCTGTTATCTTTGCAAAAGGAGGATGTACTAAATATTAATGTCACTTTTCTGTTGAGGTGCCCATTCTTTTGCACCGGTCAAATTTTGGTTTAATGCATATTGCACATTTTCTGTTAGTACAATAAACCTCATTTCAATCCTGAAATATTACTGTGTCCATCAGTTATTAGATATATCAAACTGAAATGGCTGCTGCAAACACCAAAATATTTAGAACTAAAAATGATTAAGATTAATAGGGGTGCCCAAACTTTTTCATAGGACTGTATATATAGTCCTAGGAGCCCTGACAGTGTCATACACTATGTATTATAGATATATAGTCCTAGGAGCCCTGACAGTGTCATACACTATGTACTATAGATATACAGTCCTAGGAGCCCTGACAGTGTCATACACTATGTATTATAGATATATATATATATAGTCCTAGGAGCCCTGACAGTGTCATACACTATGTATTATAGATATATAGTCCTAGGAGTCCTGACAGTGTCATACACTATGTATTATAGATATATATAGTCCTAGGAGTCCTGACAGTGTCATACACTATGTATTATAGATATATATAGTCCTAGGAGTCCTGACAGTGTCATACACTATGTATTATAGATATATATATATATAGTCCTAGGAGCCCTGACAGTGTCATACACTATGTATTATAGATATATAGTCCTAGGAGTCCTGACAGTGTCATACACTATGTATTATAGATATATATAGTCCTAGGAGTCCTGACAGTGTCATACACTATGTATTATAGATATATATAGTCCTAGGAGTCCTGACAGTGTCATACACTATGTAGTATAGATATACAGTCCTAGGAGCCCTGACAGTGTCATACACTATGTATTATAGATATATATAGTCCTAGGAGTCCTGACAGTGTCATACACTATGTAGTATAGATATATAGTCCTAGGAGCCCTGACAGTGTCATACACTATGTATTATAGATATATATAGTCCTAGGAGTCCTGACAGTGTCATACACTATGTATTATAGATATATATAGTCCTAGGAGCCCTGACAGCATCATACACTATGTACTATAGATATATATAGTCCTAGGAGTCCTGACAGTGTCATACACTATGTATTATAGATATATATAGTCCTAGGAGTCCTGACAGTGTCATACACTATGTATTATAGATATATATAGTCCTAGGAGCCCTGGCAGTGTCACACACTATGTATTATAGATATATATATATATATATAGTCCTAGGAGCCCTGACAGTGTCATACACTATGTATTATAGATATATATAGTCCTAGGAGTCCTGACAGTGTCATACACTATGTATTATAGATATATATAGTCCTAGGAGTCCTGACAGTGTCATACACTATGTATTATAGATATATATAGTCCTAGGAGTCCTGACAGTGTCATACACTATGTAGTATAGATATACAGTCCTAGGAGCCCTGACAGTGTCATACACTATGTATTATAGATATATATATATAGTCCTAGGAGCCCTGACAGTGTCATACACTATGTATTATAGATATATAGTCCTAGGAGCCCTGACAGTGTCATACACTATGTACTATAGATATACAGTCCTAGGAGCCCTGACAGTGTCATACACTATGTATTATAGATATATATATATAGTCCTAGGAGCCCTGACAGTGTCATACACTATGTATTATAGATATATAGTCCTAGGAGTCCTGACAGTGTCATACACTATGTATTATAGATATATATAGTCCTAGGAGTCCTGACAGTGTCATACACTATGTATTATAGATATATATAGTCCTAGGAGCCCTGGCAGTGTCACACACTATGTATTATAGATATATATATATATATATATATATATATATATATATATATATATATATATATAGTCCTAGGAGCCCTGACAGTGTCATACACTATGTATTATAGATATATATAGTCCTAGGAGTCCTGACAGTGTCATACACTATGTATTATAGATATATATAGTCCTAGGAGTCCTGACAGTGTCATACACTATGTATTATAGATATATATAGTCCTAGGAGTCCTGACAGTGTCATACACTATGTAGTATAGATATACAGTCCTAGGAGCCCTGACAGTGTCATACACTATGTATTATAGATATATATAGTCCTAGGAGTCCTGACAGTGTCATACACTATGTAGTATAGATATATAGTCCTAGGAGCCCTGACAGTGTCATACACTATGTATTATAGATATATATAGTCCTAGGAGTCCTGACAGTGTCATACACTATGTATTATAGATATATATAGTCCTAGGAGCCCTGACAGCATCATACACTATGTACTATAGATAGATAGATAGATATATATAGTCCTAGGAGGCCTGACAGTGTCATACACTATGTATTATAGATATACAGTCCTAGGAGCCCTGACAGTGTCATACACTATGTATTATAGATATATATAGTCCTAGGAGCCCTGACAGCATCATACACTATGTACTATAGATATATATAGTCCTAGGAGTCCTGACAGTGTCATACACTATGTATTATAGATATATATAGTCCTAGGAGTCCTGACAGTGTCATACACTATGTATTATAGATATATATAGTCCTAGGAGCCCTGGCAGTGTCACACACTATGTATTATAGATATATATATATATATAGTCCTAGGAGCCCTGACAGTGTCATACACTATGTATTATAGATATATATAGTCCTAGGAGTCCTGACAGTGTCATACACTATGTATTATAGATATATATAGTCCTAGGAGTCCTGACAGTGTCATACACTATGTATTATAGATATATATAGTCCTAGGAGTCCTGACAGTGTCATACACTATGTAGTATAGATATACAGTCCTAGGAGCCCTGACAGTGTCATACACTATGTATTATAGATATATATAGTCCTAGGAGTCCTGACAGTGTCATACACTATGTATTATAGATATATATAGTCCTAGGAGTCCTGACAGTGTCATACACTATGTAGTATAGATATACAGTCCTAGGAGCCCTGACAGTGTCATACACTATGTATTATAGATATATATAGTCCTAGGAGTCCTGACAGTGTCATACACTATGTAGTATAGATATATAGTCCTAGGAGCCCTGACAGTGTCATACACTATGTATTATAGATATATATAGTCCTAGGAGTCCTGACAGTGTCATACACTATGTATTATAGATATATATAGTCCTAGGAGCCCTGACAGCATCATACACTATGTACTATAGATAGATATATATAGTCCTAGGAGGCCTGACAGTGTCATACACTATGTATTATAGATATACAGTCCTAGGAGCCCTGACAGTGTCATACACTATGTATTATAGATATATATAGTCCTAGGAGCCCTGACAGCATCATACACTATGTACTATAGATAGATATATATAGTCCTAGGAGGCCTGACAGTGTCATACACTATGTATTATAGATATACAGTCCTAGGAGCCCTGACAGTGTCATACACTATGTATTATAGATATATAGTCCTAGGAGTCCTGACAGTGTCATACACTATGTATTATAGATATATATAGTCCTAGGAGTCCTGACAGTGTCATACACTATGTATTATAGATATATATAGTCCTAGGAGCCCTGGCAGTGTCACACACTATGTATTATAGATATATATATATATATAGTCCTAGGAGCCCTGACAGTGTCATACACTATGTATTATAGATATATATAGTCCTAGGAGTCCTGACAGTGTCATACACTATGTATTATAGATATATATAGTCCTAGGAGTCCTGACAGTGTCATACACTATGTAGTATAGATATACAGTCCTAGGAGCCCTGACAGTGTCATACACTATGTATTATAGATAGGTTCCTAGGAGCCCTGACAGTGTCATACACTATGTATTATAGATATATATAGTCCTAGGAGCCCTGACAGCATCATACACTATGTACTATAGATAGATATATATAGTCCTAGGAGGCCTGACAGTGTCATACACTATGTATTATAGATATACAGTCCTAGGAGCCCTGACAGTGTCATACACTATGTATTATAGATATATATAGTCCTAGGAGCCCTGACAGCATCATACACTATGTACTATAGATATATATAGTCCTAGGAGTCCTGACAGTGTCATACACTATGTATTATAGATATATATAGTCCTAGGAGTCCTGACAGTGTCATACACTATGTATTATAGATATATATAGTCCTAGGAGCCCTGGCAGTGTCACACACTATGTATTATAGATATATATATATATATAGTCCTAGGAGCCCTGACAGTGTCATACACTATGTATTATAGATATATATAGTCCTAGGAGTCCTGACAGTGTCATACACTATGTATTATAGATATATATAGTCCTAGGAGTCCTGACAGTGTCATACACTATGTATTATAGATATATATAGTCCTAGGAGTCCTGACAGTGTCATACACTATGTAGTATAGATATACAGTCCTAGGAGCCCTGACAGTGTCATACACTATGTATTATAGATATATATAGTCCTAGGAGTCCTGACAGTGTCATACACTATGTATTATAGATATATATAGTCCTAGGAGTCCTGACAGTGTCATACACTATGTAGTATAGATATACAGTCCTAGGAGCCCTGACAGTGTCATACACTATGTATTATAGATATATATAGTCCTAGGAGTCCTGACAGTGTCATACACTATGTATTATAGATATATATAGTCCTAGGAGCCCTGACAGCATCATACACTATGTACTATAGATAGATATATATAGTCCTAGGAGGCCTGACAGTGTCATACACTATGTATTATAGATATACACTCACCGGCCACTTTATTAGGTACACCATGCTAGTAACGGGTTGGACCCCCTTTTGCCTTCAGAACTGCCTCCATTCTTCGTGGCATAGATACAACAAGGTGCTGGAAGCATTCCTCAGAGATTTTGCTCCATATTGACATGATGGCATCACACAGTTGCAGTCGCAGATTTGTCGGCTGCACATCCATGATGCGAATCTCCCGTTCCACCACATCCCAAAGATGCTCCTCTATTGGACTGAGATCTGGTGACTGTGGAGGCCATTGGAGGACAGTGAACTCATTGTCATGTTCAAGAAACCAGTCTGAGATGATTCCAGCTTTATGACATGGCATTGCATTATCCTGCTGAAAGTAGCCATCAGATGTTGGGTACATTGTGGTCATAAAGGGATGGACATGGTCAGCAACAATACTCAGGTAGGCTTTGGCGTTGCAACGATGCTCAATTGGTACCAAGGGGCCCAAAGAGTGCCAATAAAATATTCCCCACACCATGACACCACCACCACCAGCCTGAACCGTTACCGATACAAGGCAGGATGGATCCATGCTTTCATGTTGTTGACGCCAAATTCTGACCCTACCATCCGAATGTCACAGCAGAAATCGAGACTCATCAGACCAGGCAACGTTTTTCCAATCTTCAATTGTCCAATTTCGATGAGCTTGTGCAAATTGTAGCCTCAGTTTCCTGTTCTTAGCTGAAAGGAGTGGCACCCGGTGTGGTCTTCTGCTGCTGTAGCCCATCTGTAGCCTCAAAGTTGGACGTACTGTGCGGCGTTCAGAGATGCTCTTCTGGCTACCTTGGTTGTAACGGGTGGCTATTTGAGTCATTGTTGCCTTTCTATCAGCTCGAACCAGTCTGGCCATTCTCCTCTGACCTCTGGCATCAACAACGCATTTCCGCCCACAGAACTGCCGCTCACTGGATGTTTTTTCTTTTTCGGACCATTCTCTGTAAACCCTAGAGATGGTTGTGCGTGAAAATCCCAGTAGATCAGCAGTTTCTGAAATACTCAGACCAGCCCTTCTGGCACCAACAACCATGCCACGTTCAAAGGCACTCAAATCACCTTTCTTCCCCATACTGATGCTCGGTTTGAACTGCAGGAGATTGTCTTGACCATGTCTACATGCCTAAATGCACTGAGTTGCCGCCATGTGATTGGCTGATTAGAAATTAAGTGTTAACGAGCAGTTGGACGGGTGTACCTAGTAAAGTGGCCGGTGAGTGTATATAGTCCTAGGAGTCCTGACAGCGTCAGGCTCTAACACAATTGAGGTCCAGCAGTCCCCAATTTGAAGGGTTCCATGATCTCTTTCCTCGGGGTTGTTGGAGGGGGAATCCCAGAATCATTTTACCTAGTTCCCCGGGGACCCTCCATCAGAGTAGCAGGGGGTCCTTGTTCTGTCACCACAATAAGCCCCAAAGCTCCCGCAGAAGGGTCTCATCTTGTACCTGCTCAGCTGGTTCTCTATTAGTTTATGGCTCAGTCTGCGCCTCCTGCCTGGACCTCGCGCCTCAGACGGCTCCTTATCTGGAGATGCCCATGGCTGGAAGTCTTGTAAGACTCCTAATAATTCCAGCAGTGATAATAGCCGCTATGACAGCGCCGAATGTGTTAGATTTGTGTAAGAAGGACACAAAGGAATAAACTGCTGTGTGTTAAAAACAAGTCTTTCTTCTATCTATTAATCTATACGGCATTACATAAGTGTCTGGACAGCTCTCGGGGAGGCGACTTTAATGTAGATGGCGCGATACGGTGATCAGAGCTGATGGGAAAGACTCATTATAGAGTTTTCTTCCTCGGCGCTGGTAATCCTCACATGGAGGTTACTGATATCCCAGCTCCAAAGTCTAATTATTTCCATTAATTAAGAAGATTACATCAAAACAAATGTCTCTCCCCAGTACTGTGTGCACGAGGGGGGCTCTCGGGTCCTGGAAGATTAGTGCGTAATACCGAGTGACACATCCTAATAATAATGGTGTCACAGACGGGGAAAGAAATCAGAGCAAAGGAAAACCTGGCACTGCGGCTGCACGATACACGCGCGTAGCAGAGCCGACATTGTTATCCACACGTGCCATATATATAGGGGGATAGTCATATAAATGCCACATAGTGATGTCACAACCTGAGGATTACACAGGCGCCGCTTATCTCCTCCTGCAGCTGCTACTGATGGATTTTGCAGAAAGTTTCTTCTCCTGGACTTACCGCTGATGGACTGACATAATGCTCCTTATCTCTGGAAAAAGAGGTTCTACAGCAGCTGCAGCGTGTGATGTAGTTATATGTCCCTGCACATATATGTAATATATACCTCAACTGCAGCAGAACATCATAATACACACCTCAGCTGCTGCAGGACATCATAATACACACCTCAGCTGCTGCAGAACCTCATAATACACACCACAACTGCTGCAGGACATCATAATACACACCACAACTGCTGCAGGACATCATAATACAGACCACAGCTGCTGCAGAACCTCATAATACACAACTCAGCTGCTGCAGAACACCATAATACACCTCAGCTGCTGCAAGACATCATAATACACACCTCAGCTGCTGCAGAACCTCATAATACACCTCAGCTGCTGCAGAACATCATAATACACACCTCAGCTGCTGCAGAACCTCATAATACACACCTCAGCTGCTGTAGAACCTCATAATACACACCTCAGCTGCTGCAGAACATTATAATACACACCTCAGCTGCTGCAGAACCTCATAATACACACCTCAGCTGCTGCAGAACATTATAATACACACCTCAGCTGCTGTAGAACCTCATAATACACACCTCAGCTGCTGCAGAACATTATAATACACACCTCAGCTGCTGTAGAACCTCATAATACACACCTCAGCTGCTGCAGAACATTATAATACACACCTCAGCTGCTGCAGAACATCATAATACACCTCAGCTGCTGCAGAACCTCATAATACACACCTCAGCTGCTGCAGAACCTGATAATACACCTCAGTTGCTGCAGAACATCATAATACACACCTCAGCTGCTGCAGAACATCATAATTCAGACCACAGCTGCTGCAGAACCTCATCATATAACTCAATCACTGGTATAATCAGGAAGCCTCCTCTTTCCCCTCACAGGACAGTATAATAAGGAATATGGCAGCCCTGTTATACATTATAAGGAGCCTTACAAGTCATCTCGGATTCACCTTACAGCCGCGTTCCTCCTCAGCGAGCACTAATGTCCGTATAACATACAGCGTCTCATCACTCAGGACATTAAAGTGGCTCCGGGTCACAATAAATGTATAATGCACTGTAGTTAAACCGCCTGATGTCCCCTTTATAATATCCCTCGCACGCTCCTTCCGATTCCCAGTCTGCTCCTCATTGCTGTAAGTGGCCGCATCTTCTCCGCACTATACGCACTGGGCTGCTGTATCTCAGACTCTCCAAATTGGGGTTGTCTCTGGAGATGAGCAGGTCTCCCCAAATTTGTCTTGGGTCGGATTTGCTCCAAGTCAATTCAGATCAAATTTATTCAGGTCAAATCAAAAGTTTCCTGACCGGATGTAGCTGTAAGCTGTCATAGGGTGGCGTCATCATGGGGTCATGCTTGGTCCCTGAAATTGGGACATTGACCTAGTTTCACGGACAGGAAGTAACCTCGCGGGCAAAAGACCAAAACTAACCAATGGGGCCAAGTGAGATTTGTATCAGATCAGATCACTGTCTCAGTGTCTCCTGATGGACCCAATGGAGGATCGTCTGGATCTTGGGTGGGCCAGTTTGACCCTGGTGGCCGCTCCCTTCACCCCTGTATCAGAATTAAGGAAACCCCCCAGAACACCAAACCTCTACACGTAGCAAGAAAAGGGGTTAAACTATTCACTGAAATGTGTGCAATTACAATAAAAGATTTACAAAAGTTGGGGTTTGCATGATGCAGATTGTTCCGGAGGATTCCATGTACGAGAGGCTGCAAATAACACATTATAGCTCCAAGTCTAATAAAAGCAACCAATCGATGCAGAAAAAAAACCTCCCAAGCTCATAAATCACATCTGAAGCTGGAAACATTTGAAGCCGAACACCTCGACGAGACCTCGGGATTTATAAGTTTAAGCCTACAGATCCGACATATTTTATGTAGCAATATAAAATCTTTTGGGATCTACAACCGCACCTCCCATCATCTCTGATACTCTGGCGGGAACACCTGAGGTTCACCGGGGGAAGGAATCACTTTATCATGCAGGTCACTTGTTCCTCAGCAATTGTGTGGTGTAAAATAGCACAAAAATACAGTTCTATGTGCAGGAATACCGCCAAATAGTAACACAACATACCGCAGATACACGAGATAGAAATGCAAATCTATTGACCTGTCCTGGGGTTGGAACTAGGACACATCTGGGCCCCAGAGTCAGCAGTGGGCGCTTTCCTTTGTGAGCCCTTCCAACTATGGGCCCCTTAGCAGGTATTGCAACTATATAATTACACCCATGATCAATTCCAGATGACAAAAATACTGACTTTAAGAGTTTACCATATACCATGGAAGGGGGGGGGGGTAGGAAGGTTTAATAGACCTTAAAATTGGCCGTACACTAAAGAGCAGAAATTCAGTCCATGGATTGCTCCTCCCAAAGGATCCATAAACTTTCACGCTTGGATTGAGAGCCAATAAACTAGCACTAGATCAACTTCCAAATCCTTCGGCAGAGTTGTGCAGCTTTGGCAAAAATTATTTTTAGTTAGGCTTTCCCATATAGGACCAAAAATCTACATAACTGTAGTAGAGCAGTACAAAGATCTAGAGAACCATCCTAATCCAGTACAAAGATCTAAAGAACCATCCTAATCCAGTACAAAGATCTAGAGAACCATCCTAATCCAGTACAAAGATCTAGAGAACCATCCTAATCCAGTACAAAGATCTAGAGAACCATCCTAATCCAGTACAAAGATCTAAAGAACCATCCTAATCCAGTACAAAGATCTAGAGAACCATCCTAATCCAGTACAAAGATCTAAAGAACCATCCTAATCCAGTACAAAGATCTAGAGAACCATCCTAATCCAGTACAAAGATCTAGAGAACCATCCTAATCCAGTACAAAGATCTAAAGAACCATCCTAATCCAGTACAAAGATCTAGAGAACCATCCTAATCCAGTACAAAGATCTAGAGAACCATCCTAATCCAGTACAAAGATCTAAAGAACCAGTTCCAGTATCCCTAGGAACCAGACACATATCCCACTAACGTCTTCTTATCTATCTATGCCTTGAAAGACAAAAGGTGTACTGTAGATAGAGTTGGGCAGCTTTGGCCAAATAAATGTTTGTAGTTAGACTTTCCCTTATAGGACCAAAGATCTAGATACCCATTCTAGTCCATTACAAAGATCTAGAGAACTGTCCAGTCCAATCCAAACATCTAGAGAACTATCCTATCCATGGCCAAGACACATTAACAGGGTAGTCCACCCGAAACATGTCCCACTAAAGTTTTCCTATATACTCCTTGAAAGGGAATGTTAAGGATATGAATGAATTAAGGCAAAATATTGTCCTTCTCTACACAGACCACTAATGGTGGCCATACTGTACGTATTGGAAGAATATGACAATTTCTGCAGGACTGGTTGACCATCTGTGGTGGTTTCCTGATTTTCACTGGATGTTCTCCTCTTGGTTTATTCCTTAGTGATCATGGGGTCTCTGCTCTGGGTTTGTATGGGGGGTTCCGTCCTGTTAGCCCCCTGTACATATCCCCGGTACCCGCAGTAAGTGTGTCTTATTGCCTTACAGCCTTCAGTTCTTCTTTGCTTTCTCCACTTTGTAATTGTCTTCCTTGCCCCTTGCTCAGCCCCGCTCAGCGGATTTCCTTGCCTGTGTCGGGGTCAGTGTTGCAGATTCGAGGCTCTATTAGGGATATCTACAGGGACGGTGCGGGTCAGCCATGTCTGGTGTTGGGATCAGCGTTCAGCGATAGATGGAGCAGAGTTACTTATTTTGGTAATAGAATTCTTGATGCTCGGTCCTGTATAGATATACTGTATATGGTCGGGGTGAGATCCCGCAGCCTCCTACAGGGTATATAGGCACCTGCTATACGGTCTATACGTCTGCGGCTCGTTTACCTCTCTTACACCCTATTCATTACGTTGCATTTTCTCCTTGTGTTCTCTCGCACTTAATGTATACACGGCATCCGTTTCCCATCGCACGCGGTTTTTCCCGCCTACTCAGATACTTAAGTGAGCAGCAGCTTTTAACAACTTTATTTAAAAGCCGTATTTGCATCAGCGTTTATCCCCGGAGCATTAATATTATGGATTCTTTTAATGCCTTTCTATCTTTTCCGCGCACCTCTTTATGATCTTGTTATACTCACTACATTTCTGCGCCTTGGGTTTCTTATAGATTCAAGGTAAAGCTGTAGAAGAAAGAAATCTACCATTATTCTATATCTACAGAGGAGGGGGAGAGGGTGTATACAGAAAATCAGAAATCCCGCAGAAAGAGCCGAGTTGTGCCGTAATTATAATACAAGCAGCACAAACCGTATCGTTATCACAGTCGCTGCTCCAAACCCCCTGCCAATACAGGATTCAATCATAAATTCTGCCTTCCTGCACCCACCACTAGGGGGAGCTAACTGCACAATGTTATATTATAAAGCAGTATGCATTAAGCTCCAGAGCTCCCCCCGGTGGTGGCTGCAGGAAGGCTGATTTCTATCCTAAGTCTTTATGGAGGGAATCTATAGCTCTGCAGTGCTATGCAAGGGGATAAGAGTTCCCAAATTCCATGCAAAAAAATATCCCGTCGCCACTTTGCTTATCTGGTTGTGAATGTTCAAGATGGATTGTACCATTTTTACTGTAGCAGGGATGAAATCTACAGCCTATACAAATTTTGCAGGAAATGTGATGCCCAATCCCCCATCTTAAGATCTGATTCCAAAGGGTTAAGTCTTACTGGGTTGTATTTTTCCATATTTTTATCATTTTGTCTTATGTTTCTGCAGAGTCCTCGGAGGAATTGTCCCTCCTCAGCCCCGCCATCTGCTCACAGCTGGAGGGGGATTCATTACCGTTGAATTAAAGGGGTAATGCCACAAACAATCCACAGGACGCAAGGTAAATTGCTGATCCGTGCGAGTCTGACTGCTGAGACCCCGACCGATCCTGAGAATAGGATAAGTGTCCTTAATTGGACAACCCCTTTAACTGGACACGGATATTTCAACACATTTTGCATAGTGTAATAGGTGATATAAGAAACGTTGTAATATATTTGATCATAAAATGTTTCTTTCTCGCCTTATCTGGCTCTTTTCCTCTAACCCTGCCTTAAACTGACAATCACTCTGAAATCTCTGCCTAGTCTGTCTCTGTCAGCTGAGACAGACTGAATCTCTCTGAAGCATCAACTTTCATGTGCCCCAAACTTGGGGACAAGTTCTTTAAGGGTCGCTTACTCTAAAATCGGCACCTGGTAAAAGCACAGCAGGATAAGACAAGCTGCAAAGTGAATTCACACGTAGGTCACAGCCCGTCTTCAACGAAGATCGTCTTCTAGATGATGGATGGGCTTAAAAAAATCAAGTCTCTCCTGAAGTGCATTGCCGTTTAGTCATCTTAAAGAGGACCCCTCACCACCTCCAGCAACTCCAACTGATTGTCTCCTTCAATGGGCGGCGCTCGGTGGATTCCAGCGCAGTTGGAATTTCCTCTCTAGCCCCCGCCATTCCTGAGCAATCATTGCTGTTAGTTTCAGCACAGCTATCCTCTCTACTGTCAAGTGGGCGGTCCCGGGATGGAGAAGACAGATAGGGACCGCCCACCTGACAGCAGAGAGCTTAATTAGGCTGAAACTATTAGCAATGATGGCTCAGGAACGGTAGGGGCTAGGGAAAAAAATTCTACCTGTGTTGGAATCAGTGCAGCGCAACCTATTGAAGGATGAAAAGAGTTGATGGCGGAGGTGGTGAGAGGTCCCCTTTAAAGGGTTCGTTTGCTTTCATAATCCTACAAGGGTAAGCAGATCACATGGTGTATGACTACTGCAATCCCCAGCCATCACCTGTTATCTGTAGGGGATCCTGATAGCAACTGTTCATTTTCCCTGCAGCTCCCCCGCAGGAGAAAGGGAGCATTACACGGTTAATACTGAAATCAATGGACTGTCTGCAGCATAAAAGTGCCAAGTCCTCCACGGGGGTTAGAGATCATTTTTGCAAAACTCTCTGCCCTGGCTAATTGATCAAGGTGATTTTTTGGGGGGAGGGGGGTTAATAATTCAGAATGTCCTGGCAGTGTACTTACTTAGAGGTTTCTAGAAACCTCTATGGGTGACTGCCTCGCCGTCTAAACCGAGAAAGTCGCCCCATCCGTAATGAGAATTTCTTATCAGTCTGCAAAACCTGTGACCGAGAAAAAACGACTCGGGTCTCAGATGTAATGACACCTGACGCGGGCGCTGCAGTACACACCATGTCCTATATCTGCCACAACTGCTCTCCAATTAGAACCAGCAATGGCAATTTCTTCAAGGGAAGGGGGGGAGCAATTTAAGATTTTTATTGCGTTGCATATTTCATGTAGAGCAGCGCCCCGTCCAACATGCAATACACAACGGATAATCCCTGAATACATTTCTCTGTGCTTTGCCAAATTGACATACAGGAGGAATTGCCCGGGGCCACAGGCTCATCGACCTTATCTGTAGGAGTCTGTGCCAGGCTGGACGGGGAGCTGCAGGCAGTGGTGGGAACGCTGTAATACCATCTGCAGACTCCGATTAACTCAGCTGTAACTGCAAGCCCGGGCCCCTGCGCGGAGCCCATACACAGCACTGGGAGCAATCTAAGTCATAGCTCCATCCTGACACTAGCAGAGGGAGGGGGCAGCGGCGGGGAGGAAAATGTGAACATGACGTGACCTTTATGCTGGGCATAACACATCATCTGCTCGTAACGGGGAGACGGGAGTAAATATTCTGTGCAATCATAATTATCCTGCCAGATATGAGGGCACTAAGACCCAGTGGAGGGTTATAGGATTTATTAGTACATAGGTGGCCCCGAGAGAGATTCTGCACTGGGGCCGGGACCAAGTTATGTCTCTACGGGGTGACAACCATTAACAAGCCAATATAAAGAATACCAGAGTTGTCAGCCGTCTGCAAACTCCAGATGGAGCAACTGCAAAAAATTCCAAATATCTTATTCCTTCAATCTAAAAATTCTAAAATAATCTTCCAGCTCCACCACTGACCTCATTGATATATCCACTACTGACCTCATTGATATATCCACCACTGACCTCACTGATATATCCACTACTGACCTCATTGCTATATCCACTACTGACCTCATTGACATATCCACTACTGACCTCATTGATATATCCACTACTGACCTCATTGATATATCCATTACTGACCTCATTGATATATCCACCACTGACTTCACTGATATATCCATTACTGACCTCACTGATATATCCACTACTGACCACATTGATATATCCACTGCTGACCTCATTGATATATCCAGTACTGACCTCATTGACATATCCACTACTGACCTCATTGATATATCCACTACTGACCTCATTGCTATATCCACTACTGACCTCATTGACATATCCACTACAGACCTCATTGATATATCCACTACTGACCTCATTGCTATATCCACTACTGACCTCATTGATATAGCCACTACTGACCTCATTGACATATCCACTACTGACTATCCACCTCATTGACATATCCACTACTGACCTCATTGATATATCCACTACTGACTATCCACCTCATTGACATACACATCTGGGCCCATTGGATGGGCCCAGTGCAAATGTTTCATAAGTCTATATGTATATATTTCAAGTAGGCATAACAGAGGAACAGCACAATGCAGTGTTATAAGAACCAGAATTGTTATTTTATGGGTAATACAAGAATTTACTAAAACAGACACATCAGGAGAGGCAACAGATCATCTTAAAAATTAGACCAGTATGTTTTGTACTTCCCATTGTGCTTGTCGCCATCTTGACTGGCGCCAATCCTGTCTGTATTACCAGTATGGACTGTGTGCCCAGAGGTGTAACATGAGGATCCCGATCCCAATGCAAAATCTGTATCAATCTTCCAACTATATTGTATCATTTATAATACTGATCATCATATATGGACATCTTATGGGCCCCCTAAGGCTCCAGGGCCCGGGTGTGACCCCTCCCATTACACCTCTGTCTGTGGTCACCAGTAACGGACTCATTTTCTTCTGTCAGTTTCTTCCAGATAGTATTGAGTCAATAAAGCCGCCATTATACACTTCAACTGGAATCACCCAGCTTTTCCAAAGGCCTGAATATCAAACCTACCCGGTTACACAATATGTCTGACCTCCTAACTAGGCAGAGTCTGTCTGGGTGACGCCCTATGTATAGTCACCCAGCTTTACCAGAAACAGATACAACAACAAAGTAGAAGGTTTGATTCTAGGAAACTGCATCGAAAACTGTGTGTGTGATTCCTGACTTATGATAATGGAGGATTAGTCAGATCTGAGTGTTGTGTGTCTGCTCCGCCATCTTCCCCGCACTGTCCCTGACTCCTCTGATGCTCCCTATTTATAGCACCTGCTCCCGCCTTGTACTTATCAATGGACGTCCCCACAATGTCCTTATTGATTGGGAGACATCCGGCTTCCAGCTCAGGCCCGGCCGCTCTTGTCACACGTGACTCTATTTCTGTAGGATTGAGGGACCGGTGAGGCCGACCTTGGCTGAGATCACTTGTCTCTGCCCTCAGCTTCAGCCCGGTGGGGAGGCCTCAGTGACCCCAATCTTTTATCCAGCCATCCTGGGGGCCCCTGGGGTCTATACAGCCGGAACCAAGGAGATCCCTGTAGATCATCGACACAAATGTCAGCGATAAGAGATAGCGCTACATTCACTGTATAACCTGCTCTCCTGGGTCACTGCTTTCTGGATTATGAATGTAATTAAAGAATGGCGGTGAAGACTGACACAGGCGGAGGGCCAGACAAAAGAAAGATGGCCGCCTTACAAAGACTGGGGAAGATTCACTAAGCCTAAGGCAAAGTCAGACTGAACAATGTGATCATTGCTGTACTATTGCCCTAAATGATCTCAATGCACCGGCCCCAGATGCCCTATAAATGCCCCAAAGATGCCCCAACACAGGCATCATAACAGAAGGAGCTCCAACCCCCAAAATAGTGACCGATGCCCCTGAAAAAGTATAGAACCCACAGATACCCCAGATATTATAGTCCTAGAAGCCCCTCAAAAAGTATGCCAGCCATGGGCCCCCCAATGTATTACAATCACAGATACCCCACTAAACAACAATTACAAATGCCCCCCAAAAAATCTCCCAGCTACAGATACCCCAATGTGTTGCCCCGGTTACAACATTATAGTCCCATAGGACCTATAAGTGCAGCCTATCACAGATGCCCCCCTGCCCCATTCTCTACCCCAGTCATCGAGGGGGTAAAATATCACATTGTAGTGATGTCACATCAGCCCTCACCGGTCATCAGGATTGGCCGTGCACCAATAGATTGTCATCGGGTCTATTTGCCCGGCCCGATCCTATATCACACCCTATATACCCCCAGTTAACCCCTTCTCTGCCATTCCCTATAGTAATAGTAACGCAGATTCCCAGCCCCCTCCTAATACCGCACGTAGACCCTGCGGGGAGACCCTCCATGTGTAATCCTCATAGACAGGACTAACCTGCGGGGAGCTCAGGCACAAATCCATTATGACTTGTCTTCTCATTTCTTTACCCGGTGCCCAATTATTGCAAAACTCAGCTAGTCCCACCGCGCCACCTCTGCTGGTCCTATCCTCGGGGCTCCTGATACTCATTATATACTCCCTAGTATATAGACTCCATCATACATAGACTCCCTAGTATATAGACTCCATCCTACATAGACTCCCTAGTATATAGACTCCATCATGTATATACTCCCACGTATATAGACTCCATCATACATAGACTCCCTAGTATATAGACTCCATCATACATAGACTCCCACGTATATAGACTCCATCATACATAGACTCCCTAGTATATAGACTCCATCATACATAGACTCCCTAGTATATAGACTCCATCATACATAGACTCCCTAGTATATAGACTCCATCATGTATATACTCCCACATATATAGACTCCATCCTACATAGACTCCCTAGTATATAGACTCCATCATACATAGACTCCCACGTATATAGACTCCATCATACATAGACTCCCTAGTATATAGACTCCATCATACATAGACTCCCTAGTATATAGACTCCATCATGTATATACTCCCACATATATAGACTCCATCATACATAGACTCCCTAGTATATAGACTCCATCATACATAGACTCCCACGTATATAGACTCCATCATACATAGACTCCCTAGTATATAGACTCCATCATACATAGACTCCCACGTATATAGACTCCATCATGTATATACTCCCATGTATATAGACTCCATCATGTATATACTCCCACATATATAGACTCCATCCTACATAGACTCCCTAGTATATAGACTCCATCATACATAGACTCCCTAGTATATAGACTCCATCATGTATATACTCCCACGTATATAGACTCCATCATACATAGACTCCCTAGTATATAGACTCCATCATACATAGACTCCCACGTATATAGACTCCATCATGTATATACTCCCACGTATATAGACTCCATCATACATAGACTCCCTAGTATATAGACTCCATCATGTATATACTCCCACGTATATAGACTCCATCCTACATAGACTCCCTCGTATATAGACTCCATCATACATAGACTCCCTCGTATATAGACTCCATCATACATAGACTCCCTAGTATATAGACTCCATCATGTATATAATCCCACGTATATAGACTCCATCATGTATATACTCCCACATATATAGACTCCATCCTACATAGACTCCCTAGTATATAGACTCCATCATACATAGACTCCCTAGTATATAGACTCCATCATGTATATACTCCCACGTATATAGACTCCATCCTACATAGACTCCCTAGTATATAGACTCCATCATACATAGACTCCCTCGTATATAGACTCCATCATGTATATAATCCCACGTATATAGACTCCATCATGTATATACTCCCACGTATATAGACTCCATCATACATAGACTCCCTAGTATATAGACTCCATCATACATAGACTCCCTAGTATATAGACTCCATCATGTATATACTCCCACGTATATAGACTCCATCCTACATAGACTCCCTCGTATATAGACTCCATCATACATAGACTCCCTAGTATATAGACTCCATCATACATAGACTCCCTCGTATATAGACTCCATCATGTATATAATCCCACGTATATAGACTCCATCATGTATATACTCCCACGTATATAGACTCCATCATACATAGACTCCCTAGTATATAGACTCCATCATACATAGACTCCCTAGTATATAGACTCCATCATGTATATACTCCCACGTATATAGACTCCATCATACATAGACTCCCTAGTATATAGACTCCATCATGTATATACTCCCTTGTATATAGACTCCATCATGTATATACTCCCACGTATATAGACTCCATCCTACATAGACTCCCTCGTATATAGACTCCATCATGTATATACTCCCTTGTATATAGACTCCATCATGTATATACTCCCTTGTATATAGACTCCATCATGTATATAACCCCTTGTATATAGACCCCCTTATAGCCCTAGTATTCCTGCTAAGCCGCAGTGAAAGAGTTAAACGGTCAGTTTTGCGAGTCTGAATTGGAGACTAAATAATACAATGTTGCACAATTCGATACATTTGGTTCATGTTTACACATCAATCTTCTGTCCTGAAATGTTTCTCCACTTTCTACACTGCCCCCTGCTGGGGGAAGGTCGCAAAAATTGTCAGGTCAATCTCAATAAATGAGATTTACACCAAGTTAACAAGTGATATAAAAAAGTGTAAAAATGTCCTAAAATTCACTAAATCCGAATCTGCAACCTTTTGGCCATAATTCTGGAGCGCTGAGATTAATAATTTGCCCCTACAAAAAAGTCGCTGTGACTTTGTCACGAATAGGACAGAAGATACTCTGAAAAATATCAAAGTAAAATCCTGAACTGTTCACTTACTGTTCTCTGCTGAATCTGTCTTGGTCTCCCGAGAAGGACTATCTGCTCGCAGAAGGATGAAATTACTTGTGTCAATGGAAGTTCATAGAGATAGGAGGGAAGAGAAGCCGAGTCCATGACAGAGACTGCTGCATCTAATAGTAAGTTTTGTATCTCACCCCAAGAATTTTATTCACATCAGTTTTGTGCTTTTCTGTCTGGGGGATGTCATAGCATCTGGTCTCTACCGCTAGCCTAAGGGCTACTAAGAACCACTGGGTGGCTATCATAGGAGTAGTCTTAGTTCAGTGATGGCTGACTTGGACGGGTCAAGGTACATTGAGAAACCCTAAAGCAGGGGTAGGGAACGTTTGGCTCTCCAGCTGTTGCAAAACTACAACTCCCAGCATGCATACTGGCTCTGCTGTTCTTGGAACTCCCATGGCAGTGAATGGAGCATGCTGGGAGTTGTAGTTTCACAGCAGCTGGAGAGCCAAAGGTTCCCCCTACCCCTGGCCTAAAGGAACAGGCAGAGACTTGGTCAGTACAAGCAGAGGTCAGGGCAGGCGGAGTTGGTTCTTAAGAAAGCAAGCTAAAACCTTCAGAAGGAGGCTAGGAACCTTATTGCTCAGACATATTCCAATGGGGGAAAAGAAGCTGCAGATTATTCGTCAGGACAGTGAGCGGTGAGCAGAGACAGTATATAGGGAGATGCCAAAATTCACCCCATTATACCCACTTTTTAACTTGGGGTTAATGGCCGTATTCCAGGTATACTCTGGTCTAAAGGTGCTTGGGGTTAAGATGTAACATGGCCAAAGGGTTAACGTAGAAATACGGGGCGGATAGGAGTTATGATTTAGTATCCTCCTTGGGATGTATTAGTGGGGGGGTTACAATGGTGAAGGGGTTAATAATATCTCTGGTGGTCTAGGGCAATAAAGGGTTAAAGAGTACATATTATTTTATCTGACCTAACCCATAATCCTGACACTTATTCACACTGCGTCACTTTCCTGTCTCTGCTTCACCCCACTTGGCCATAGAGTACAATGATAACGTTTTTCAGCCTGTAGCCACCACTAGGGGGAGCTCTGTACATGCAGATCCCATTGACCTCAATACAAACAGTCCAACTCTGCGATAAGAGTAACACAAGAACCGCTTGGGGACCGAATCCGACTCCTATAATCCCCCCCTCCCCCATCATAGAAGGTACTAAAGCGATGCGGAGGCCGCCGGTGACGCCAGGATGAAAAGGATTTCTAAGCGTTTGCTAATTCCCCATGAAAAAAAAAACGTCCTTGAGCCGGGATGTTCGGTGCGAGCGATTGTCCTGAGGGAATTGTCCACATAAAGCGGAAACTGTCAGAAAATGAGATGGAAATGTTTTGTACATAAAAGTCTGCATTCATGAATGGTAATGTGAGGATTGTGTGTTTGTGGGTAACCAGCGTTGCGTGCGGCGAGCGTGCGGGGCCCCGCCACTTACCTTTGTCAGATATCCGGTGTATTACACGCGCTGGCGCAGGGGACGGAGGGCATGTTTTACATCTTCCCGCAGAGTGCGTGGGCGGATTTTTTTTACGCTTTGTTGTGGATAAAAAAAGTTAACAGTTAAATTGGTTTTACGTGTGACAGCGACGCGTCGCAGGGAACACAAACAAACAGAAAATCGTATCCCACACTGCCGCCGCCGTCCTTGGCGTACCCCTAATGGCCCTCATCTGCCAATCTTCTGACCCATCATAACACGTAACTGCAGCTGCTTTGGTGGCGAGGGTCACCTTCACTGATTCTTCTACTCTAGTCACATCCAAAGCAGCAACTAAAGTTCAGTATGTAGCGCTGCGTTGCATTGCTCACCGGCCTGGGTTTCGATCATGGAAAACAGGAGAGGAATACGGCAGGGGGGGGTCAGGCACTCGAGCGATGATGTCACTAGTACTGGTGATGACATCATTGACGAGTAGGAGAACATCAAATACCAGTGAGTATGGGGAGTCGTAGGACTGATGATGTCATCAATGGCAGAGCGGGTGATGACATCATAAGTGATGAATTATCATACTTGCCACCAGGCCCCCCAACCTTGCACCGATTTTCATTTTTGCAACGTGGCTACAAAATTTCCAGAACTAATTTTTGTGACGTGACCACGTGCCCGTGTGACACATAGCAGGGAGCAGAGCCGGTGACAACCCCCCGCCATGTCTGTCCGCAGGGTCTTAGCCCTTGCGCTGAAGCCTCCTGACAATATCCTCCTCCGCTTTTCGTCTTACACGTCTCCTCGGTCACGATGAACCCGGATTTCAGTTCACCTGGCCTGAAACGTTGCTCAGAGACTCAGATTGTGCTCAGATCAGATCAGGCTGACACAGGCTTAGTAACAGGAGGGCGCCCCCAATATGAAGGCAATACAAGTGTGCCACCTAGTGGAGGCCGCGGAGAAGAGCGAGAAGACAAAGTGTACAAAGTATAGACAAGGCCTAGAGTCAGGACGAGAATCTGCGGCACATGGAGGCGAAACTAGCAGAACATCAGGCATAGTGGGGGTCACCAAAATATAAAGGAGCTCATCAGTACACAACGGTAGGAGATAGAAGGGGATACCGTATACTGTGCAGAGCAAGAGCTACATCTACTGTCCCTGTACCGTCACATCCTCTGCCCGCGACTTCATTTGCGTGTTGTTGGCGTTGATGATCCGCACTATTCAGCAAATTGCTGCCCTCAATGGTTCGCCTGCTCCGGTGTTTCAGCAGCTCTCAAGCTGGCCTGGTACTGAAGCTGTTCCTCGCACTGTGCCCGTGATTGTTCCAGCATCTCAGCAGCTCGCTGGGACGCCATATAATGAGTGTGTTGTTGGCGATGATCCCCGTCAGCTCCTCTTGAGGAGAACTCTGTGACTTCTGACTGCCTTCATAGCTGTTGTTGGTTTAGAATTTTGCAACAAATTAGATTTCCTGTTTCCCGACGTGTTTAAAGGGGCTCCATCATTGGGAAAAGTCATTTATAACTAAACATACACGTGCATATACTTTAGAAAGGCGATTCCACACATACCTTTGGTATGTAAATCGCCTCAGTAGTTTTTGAATGTTAATTAGCCGCCAGCCCCGGAAGTCTCATCCAGCACCATCTGCTATTCTCTTCTAGCTGTGTGTGCAGGCAGGAAGATGAGTATACCGCAGCAGCTGCCTGTGTACACACAGGAGAGGAGGAGTGCTCACTAAGCCTTCCGGGGTGCTTGCTGCTGACTAATTAGCATATGAATAAAAACTGGCTCATTCAAAAACTACTGAGGGGATTTACATACAAAAGGTATGTGGAATAGCCTTTCTAAAGGCTCTGCAAGTATATGTTTAGTTAAACATTACCCTTTCCAATGATAGAGCCCCTTTAAAGGTGTTTTACAATCTCAGTGTCTCAGCACTGCCTGCAGCAGATCAGATAATATGCAGATACTTGTACACAATGGTCTCAGTGTTATCTGTGTGTCTACATAGAGAAATACCAGATATAACTTTATCAGCAAATTGCAATTAGCTGCTGCAAGACCAGTATAATATAGTATGTGAACATAAATTCATAACAGTTACAAACTATCTATGTGCCAAATTACATCCAAACACGTTCAACCATTCAACACACAAACATACAAACTTTCACATTTATAATATTAGTAGGCTATGGCATTAATGTGTTATTTTTATTGTGCTGTTATATTCAAGTGGACAAGTTCAGTTTTTTAATGCATGATTACAGTGCTATGACATCACTGTGTGTATTATCCCTGTACTGTGACATCACTGTGTGTATTATCCTGTACTGTGACATCACTGTGTGTATTATCCTGTACTGTGACATCACTGTGTGTATTATCCCTGTACTGTGACATCACTGTGTGTATTATCTCTGTACTGTGACATCACTGTGTGTATTATCCTGTACTGTGACATCACTGTGTGTATTATCTCTGTACTGTGACATCACTGCGTGTATTATCTCTGTACTGTGACATCACTGTGTGTATTATCCCTGTACTGTGACATCACTGTGTGTATTATCCTGTACTGTGACATCACTGTGTGTATTATCTCTGTACTGTGACATCACTGTGTGTATTATCTCTGTACTGTGACATCACTGTGTGTATTATCTCTGTACTGTGACATCACTGAGTGTATTATCCTGTACTGTGACATCACTGTGTGTATTATCCTGTACTGTGACATCACTGTGTGTATTATCCTGTACTGTGACATCACTGTGTGTATTATCTCTGTACTGTGACATCACTGTGTGTATTATCCTGTACTGTGACATCACTGTGTGTATTATCCTGTACTGTGACATCACTGTGTGTATTATCCTGTACTGTGACATCACTGTGTGTATTATCTCTGTACTGTGACATCACTGTGTGTATTATCCCTGTACTGTGACATCACTGTGTGTATTATCCCTGTACTGTGACATCACTGTGTGTATTATCCTGTACTGTGACATCACTGTGTGTATTATCCCTGTACTGTGACATCACTGTGTGTATTATCCTGTACTGTGACATCACTGTGTGTATTATCCTGTACTGTGACATCACTGTGTGTATTATCCCTGTACTGTGACATCACTGTGTGTATTATCCTGTACTGTGACATCACTGTGTGTATTATCTCTGTACTGTGACATCACTGTGTGTATTATCTCTGTACTGTGACATCACTGTGTGTATTATCTCTGTACTGTGACATCACTGTGTGTATTATCCTGTACTGTGACATCACTGTGTGTATTATCCCTGTACTGTGACATCACTGTGTGTATTATCTCTGTACTGTGACATCACTGTGTGTATTATCTCTGTACTGTGACATCACTGTGTGTATTATCTCTGTACTGTGACATCACTGTGTGTATTATCCTGTACTGTGACATCACTGTGTGTATTATCTCTGTACTGTGACATCACTGTGTGTATTATCCTGTACTGTGACATCACTGTGTGTATTATCTCTGTACTGTGACATCACTGTGTGTATTATCTCTGTACTGTGACATCACTGTGTGTATTATCCTGTACTGTGACATCACTGTGTGTATTATCCTGTACTGTGACATCACTGTGTGTATTATCCTGTACTGTGACATCACTGTGTGTATTATCTCTGTACTGTGACATCACTGTGTGTATTATCTCTGTACTGTGACATCACTGTGTGTATTATCCCTGTACTGTGACATCACTGTGTGTATTATCTCTGTACTGTGACATCACTGTGTGTATTATCCCTGTACTGTGACATCACTGTGTGTATTATCCTGTACTGTGACATCACTGTGTGTATTATCCCTGTACTGTGACATCACTGTGTGTATTATCTCTGTACTGTGACATCACTGTGTGTATTATCCCTGTACTGTGACATCACTGTGTGTATTATCTCTGTACTGTGACATCACTGTGTGTATTATCTCTGTACTGTGACATCACTGTGTGTATTATCCTGTACTGTGACATCACTGTGTGTATTATCTCTGTACTGTGACATCACTGTGTGTATTATCCTGTACTGTGACATCACTGTGTGTATTATCTCTGTACTGTGACATCACTGTGTGTATTATCCCTGTACTGTGACATCACTGTGTGTATTATCTCTGTACTGTGACATCACTGTGTGTATTATCTCTGTACTGTGACATCACTGTGTGTATTATCCTGTACTGTGACATCACTGTGTGTATTATCTCTGTACTGTGACATCACTGTGTGTATTATCCTGTACTGTGACATCACTCTGTGTATTATCTCTGTACTGTGACATCACTGTGTGTATTATCCTGTACTGTGACATCACTGTGTGTATTATCCTGTACTGTGACATCACTGTGTGTATTATCCTGTACTGTGACATCACTGTGTGTATTATCCTGTACTGTGACATCACTGTGTGTATTATCCTGTACTGTGACATCACTGTGTGTATTATCCCTGTACTGTGACATCACTGTGTGTATTATCCCTGTACTGTGACATCACTGTGTGTATTATCCCTGTACTGTGACATCACTGTGTGTATTATCTCTGTACTGTGACATCACTGTGTGTATTATCCTGTACTGTGACATCACTGTGTGTATTATCCTGTACTGTGACATCACTGTGTGTATTATCTCTGTACTGTGACATCACTGTGTGTATTATCCCTGTACTGTGACATCACTGTGTGTATTATCCTGTACTGTGACATCACTGTGTGTATTATCTCTGTACTGTGACATCACTGTGTGTATTATCCTGTACTGTGACATCACTGTGTGTATTATCTCTGTACTGTGACATCACTGTGTGTATTATCCTGTACTGTGACATCACTGTGTGTATTATCCCTGTACTGTGACATCACTGTGTGTATTATCTCTGTACTGTGACATCACTGTGTGTATTATCTCTGTACTGTGACATCACTGTGTGTATTATCCTGTACTGTGACATCACTGTGTGTATTATCCTGTACTGTGACATCACTGTGTGTATTATCCTGTACTGTGACATCACTGTGTGTATTATCCTGTACTGTGACATCACTGTGTGTATTATCTCTGTACTGTGACATCACTGTGTGTATTATCCTGTACTGTGACATCACTGTGTGTATTATCCTGTACTGTGACATCACTGTGTGTATTATCCTGTACTGTGACATCACTGTGTGTATTATCTCTGTACTGTGACATCACTGTGTGTATTATCCTGTACTGTGACATCACTGTGTGTATTATCCTGTACTGTGACATCACTGTGTGTATTATCCCTGTACTGTGACATCACTGTGTGTATTATCTCTGTACTGTGTTGTACAGGACTTGAAGATATGGCTACTTTCTTCTTCTCAGGAAGTGACATTATATCCTTGGATGGGACTGGGATACAGTTTTGCCGTGTGATTATCAGACATGTTATGATTTACTGAAAAGAAAACAATCCTTTAAGACATAAAATAATTAGACATTACTTTGATCTCGTGCAGGAAATCGAGGGTCAGATTTTAATATATTGACATAAAAGGAACTTCCTGTCCTGTTGATCCTGTGATCGCTGCGCAAACCTACAAGTGCTTGATTTCCCTGCAGTGCCCCCGCTGGAGACATGGAGTATTGCAGGTGCCTAATCATACAAGCCATATATCTATGTACTGCCTGGACAGGTCAGGTCCTCCAGCTTACAAGACACTTGATTGATCAGGAACCCAAACAAGGGGCTCCTCGCTGTATACTGAGCGCCCCTGACATGGACTTTAACCCCTTAAGGACCAGGCCATTTTTTGGTTTCGCATTTTCGTTTTTCCCTCCTCACATTTCAAGAGCCATAACTTTTTCATTTTTCAGTTCACAGAGTCACATGATGGCTTATTGTTTGCGGGACAAATTGTACTTTGTAATGGCACCATTCAATATGCTGTGCAATGTACTGGGAAGCTGGAAAAAAATTCAGAATGAGGCGCAATTGGAGAAAAAATGCATTTGCGCCATTTTCTTATGGGTTTAATTTTTACAGCATTCACTGTTTGGTACAAATGACATGTTACCTGTGTTCTACGTGTCAGTACGAACACGGTGATACCAAATTTATATAGTATTTGAAATTTTTTGATACTTTTAAAAAAAATGATAAACTTTGCAAAATAGAAAAAAAAATCTGTGTCATCATGTTCTAACACCTGTAACTTTTTCATATTTCCATGTATGGAGCTGGTTGTGGTGTCTTTTTATGCGGGACAAGATGACGTTTCTATTGATACCATTTGGGGAAAGATCCGATGGTTTGATCACTTTTTATTCAATTTTTTATAGGAGGCAAAGTGTTGAAAAAAACGCTTTTTGGCTGTTTTTATTTTTTTTGCCGCTACGCCGTTCGCAGTACGGGATAAATGTTTTAATATTCTAATAGTTCAGGCATTTTGGAGCGCGGGGATACCCAATATGTTTATGTTTAATGTTCTTTAATTACTTTTATAGCTGATCTAGGGAAAGGGGGGTGATTTGAACTTTTATATTTTTTTTATTTTTTTAATACTTTTAAAAACTTTTTTTTTTTCTTCTGTTACATTTATGATCAGACCCCTTAGGTACCTTGAAACCTCGGGGGTCTGATCGCTCATACTATTCACTGCAATACTACAGTATTGCAGTGAATAGGAAAATCGCAGCACTTCTATTAGAGGCTGCCTCTGGCATCGTCTAATAGATCTCGGGCAGAGACAAGCCTGGAAGCCTTCAATAGGCTTCCGGCTGTCAGAGCAACCGATCACCGCCCTCTTGTGACGTTCAGGAGGGCAGCGATCGGCGAAACATGGCGGCGCCCATGCCGCCGTTTACACACTGCGGTCACGTTTGACCGCAGTGTGTAAAGGGTTAACAGCAGTGATCGGCTCGGGCACCGACCGCTGCTGTTAGTGGCAGGTCCTGGCTGTATTATACAGCCGGCATCTGCCGTGTATGGAGCGAGCTCAGCGTGTGAGCTCGCTCCATACATCCCCATGCGACCCATGACGTACAGTTACGTCAAGGGTCGCTAAGGGGTTAAGATCCTTTAAGTCATTATATGGAGAAGTCCCGATATGTTTTCTTATTAGACCTAGTCCCGGGCCGGCGTGTTCTCTGCATCGTATTAAGTTCGGGGCGGCGGAGGCGTCTGACAATTAAACACCCGTAAATGATAAGCACTTAGGACAAATTGTGGGAATCTATCAGGCACTTGGAGAAGGCGCCATCGATTGTGCGTCCTCCATATAACCCTGGAGCTGGATATATAATTACTCACCTGAAGCCAATTGCCTCTTTTCCTTTCTCGGCCTCTCCGTCTTGGTTAAATCACTCGGCCCAATTTATTTTCGTGTAATTATTTGCGCAGACAAGATTTGTTTGTGGCTCGGCGCAGACGCCAATATTTTTTAATACAATCTCAGATACAAATAACTCGCAATTACTTTGCTCTTTGCTTTCACTTTTTCACTTAATTTCTCCTTTTTATGTTTATTTGACTCTCTTTCCTACTTTAAATGAGATTTGGCTCAGTCGTGTTCGTCCTCCGGTGTCTACAGGCGGGGGAGGGGGTTTCGTTGGCTCCTTGAGGGGGGGCACTTATATAGGTTATTAGGGAAATAAGACGTATCTTTGTGAGTGCAGGAAGGCTCCCGCACGATTGGGGCTCGCTCATTGAGGTCTATGGGAGAGATTTCTAGACATGTTCAGTGCAGGGAGGGGGAGGAGATAGGCTGTGACATCATCCATTGTCGGTAGTGATGTAATTCTTGCTCAGTGGTGTTATCTATAGAGGTGTTATCCTCTATTGTAACTCATATAAATGAGTTGACTGCTGCAAAAATTTGGCAATTGTCGGTCTATAATTAGGCCTAGTGGTCAGAGTGAAATTTGAAGGATGTAGTAATTTTTTAAAAAGAAAGATAGTGATAAGGATAGGTAAACATATATAGAGCTAAGGTGTTAGGACCTAGCATAGTGGTCTCTTGGTGGACAGGAATGGCCTCCACCATCTTACAACCCTATAGGTCCATGTTATAAGGCCATAGGCAGCTTCTTGCGTCTGGTGAGACCTGGGATCCCCATTGAGAATTGTAGATTTGGTAGAGTAAGATAACATTTTTGCATGGTTAAAAAATATACAAAACCTAATGGAATGGAATAAAATTTAATGGGTTCTTTGCCTTGAGCGGCCACCACATACATTATCACCGGCAGTGATCAGCGGAGCTTATTGTCCATGTTCAGTCCACGTCCCTCCGACATAACTTCTAATCGATGGATTGAAGTCACTTTCTTGCCGGCGTCTATAAGGACAAGTTCCAGGTGACGGTCTCCGAGCAATGTTCCAGGCTGTAAATACAAGTCTAATGATGTGACTAGTGAGATGTACCCGGGGGGGGGCGAAGGTTAATGGTCTACTGTCTAAATATGAGATGTTGATCTATATTGAGGTCAGTCAACACAATGGAGGATGTCTAGCGTCTTATATACAGTTACTTCAGTAATCTGCAGAGCTGCCAATCACATGGCCACCTGCCCCATACAATATCCGACCATTATATCCATCCTCATTGGCTACAGTGTGACAATAAAGACGGAAGATCCAAGCAAAGCCTTAAGAGAGAACCCATGTCAGGCCCATATCTGCAGGGTCAGACTGGGATCAGAAGATGATTCTGAGGACCACCCATGGTCTTGGTCTAGGGCTTGATCTTGGTTTTGCACTTGGTCCTGTCCTTGGTCTGTGGTCTTGCTGTTTACCTGGTATTGGTCTTGGTCTTGCCCTTAGTCTCGGTTTGTCCTTGGTCTTGACCTTGGTCTTGATCTTGGCCTTTGTCTTGGTCTTGTCCTTGGTCTGTGGCCTTTCCCTGGTCTCATCCTTTCCCTGGCCTTGCTCTTGCCCTTGATATGGTCCTTACTCTTGTCGCAGTTTGCCCTTGGTCTTGACCTTGACGTTTATCTTAACCTTGTCTTGGTCACGGTCTTGATCTTGGCCTTCATCTTGGTCTTGGTGTTGCCCTTGGTCTGTGGCCTTGCCCTTTCCCTAGTCTTGGTCTCATCTTTTCCCTGTCTTGGTCTTGTCCTTGGTCTCGATCATGCCCTTGGTCTTGACCCTGACCTTGATCTAATCCTAGTTGGTTGGTGCAGCCTTGTGCTTAGTCTTGACCTTCACCTTGGGCTTGACCTTGCCCTTGGTCTCAGTCATGCTCTTAGTCTTGCCCCTGACCTTGATCTAACCCTAGGTCTTGGGTGCAGCATTAGGCTTGGTCTTGCCCTTCATCTTGGTCTTGGCCTTGGTCCCAGTCCTCTCCTCCTCTTCTCTCCTGATTGTATAGGAGTGCACTGTGTCCCAGGTGGCTCCGCTCCGTGTTTTCAGGTGGTAGACACAACCATGAATCAGAGTTTTATTCTTAAATCATTCTTTAGATTTATTTTATATCGTAAAAATGGAGCCTCTTTGGATACGGCGAGTAAGCAGAGCACGGGGAAGAGACATCCATCCAGGAGTAGGATGAATGGCCGGTTATGGCAGACAGTAATATCCATTGACGTGAAACAAAACAAGAAATAAATCTGATAACAGAAGATGAAACCATCTGGTCCGGGCGAGACGAGAGGAAATTAAAGGAAATGTTCTCATATCAGTGATGTGTAATGGGAAGAAAAGCGGTCGGGTAACTAGTAAATGTGCGATAGATGGAAGATAAATAGATATTAGATAAGTATGATAGATAGATAGATAGATAGATAGATAGATAGATAGATAGGAGATAGATAGATAGATAGATAGATAGATAGATAGATAGGAGATAGATAGATAGATAGATAGATAGATAGATAGATAGATAGATAGATAGGAGATAGATAGATAGATAGATAGATAGATAGATAGATAGATAGATAGGAGATAGATAGATAGATAGATAGATAGATAGATAGGAGATAGATAGATAGATAGATAGGAGATAGATAGATAGATAGATAGATAGATAGATAGATAGATAAATAGATAGATAGATAGGAGATAGATAGGAGATAGATAGGAGATAGATAGATAGATAGATAGATAGATAGATAGATAGATAGATAAATAGATAGATAGATAGGAGATAGATAGATAGATAGATAGGAGATAGATAGATAGATAGATAGATAGATAGATAGATAGATAGGAGATAGATAGATAGATAGATAGATAGATAGATAGATAGATAGGAGATAGATAGATAGATAGATAGATAGATAGATAGGAGATAGATAGATAGATAGATAGATAGATAGATAGATAGGAGATAGATAGATAGATAGATAGATAGATAGATAGATAGGAGATAGATAGATAGATAGATAGATAAATAGATAGATAGATAGATAGATAGATAGATAGGAGATAGATAGATAGATAGATAGATAGATAGATAGATAGATAGATAGATAGGAGATAGATAGATAGACTCTCACACCACTTCCAAATCAGCTCCTACCACTGTGTAACCTCCGCCAATAACTTCTCCTCACTGAGCCATGAATTCAGGTTGGTTACAACGAAAACCAGCAAAGACAGAAGCCAGCCCTTTGCCTTATACAGGGCGCAGAACAATCCGATTGGCTGACGAGAATGTGAAACACCTGAGGCTCAAATCAAAGAGACCTCAAGTGACCACCAAAGGCAGAGACCCCACACCCAAATGTCTAGTACAGTGGTAAGAAAACCACCAAAGGGCCACAGGACACCGGCTCGAGTCCCCAAGAAAACACACAAACCTCTCCAAACAACTAAGGCTGTATTCACACAGAGTAACGCCAGGCGTTTTTTGTGTGTTTTTTGCACATAGCGCCGCGTTAACGCCGCGTAGCGCAGGGGTAGCTGTACTGCGATATTTTGCGGTGGCGTTGACCGGTGTTAACGCGGCGCTATGTGCAAAAAACACACAAAAACCGCCTGGCGTTACTCTGTGCCTAAGGTGTCAGGACCACAGACAGCCGGACACCCAGAGTCACAACTACAGACCCCAACCACCAACCCTAACCTGGATTTTCTCTGTACCTGCTCAGGTCATTCATGTATCCGGAACCTCTGAGCTGAATATATCTATGACAATAATGGAATATTCCAGCATATCCAAACGATGTAACATAATATAATATACAACACATAATATACAACACATAAAATAGAACACATAATATACAACACATTATATACAACACATTATATACAACACAACACATAATATACAACACATAATATACAACACATTATATACAACACATTATATACAACACAACACATTATATACAACACATAATATACAACACATTATATACAACACGCTGCACCAGGGCAGGACAAACCTCCTGTGTATTAAACACCTGGACGGTAAGGAAAGTGAAAGCGCCGCCGCTCGTGTTGTCGGGATTTTCTGCTTTTGCAATGTCCTGTTGTTGCATCAGCCTGTATTACCTGAATTAACTCATAAGTGACTGCATCACAGGTTACATATATACAGTATATACAGCTACCCCTGCTAATAACACAATCCTCCATATACTGACCAGTGCAGTCACTGACCGCAGTACATACATATATACTGTATATGGCCCTTATGGCTCAGGTATGGAATAGACAGGACTGTGTGGCCCGGGATGTTACATCATGGTGGACATTACTCCCGTCTGATGGATCTTCATCCTTGGTCATCAGTAAATTAGATTGTTATCTGGACACACTTTGGCTTATAGGACAAGACATGGAGGACTCCTCGTAGGTTCCTTAATGTCAGGCTTTACCTCTTAGCTCCGCGTGGGCTGATAAATTCCCAATTCCATCTTAATATGGAAATTTTGGCGCTGAATCCTCCTCAAAACCCGCCCCTTCACAATAGAGATCTATTATCTGCTATGACTATAAGGGGAGCCAGAGAGGAGCAGGCACATGAGGCCGGCGACCTCCAGGAAGAATACTCTTATAGCAGTATGTGTCATGAGATAGCGCCATATTCAGAGCTGGTATTTGGACTAGTGGGGCATATTTATAAAGACTGGGGCATTGTACAGTGCTGTAGTAATATCACCATACAGTGCTCAAATAAAACCACAAGACTGTGCACGAATAATAGGAACTTATAGAGGGAGATTTATTATTCATTTGATGTTAATTGATTTTATTTAAGCACTGTATGGTGATATTATTTCTGCACAGTATTGCAGTATTACGCACTGTATGGTGATATTATTTCTGCACAGTATGGCAGTATTACGCACTGTATGGTGATATTATTTCTGCACAGTATGGCAGTATTACGCATTGTATGGTGATATTATTTCTGCACAGTATGGCAGTATTACACACTGTATGGTGGTATTATTTCTGCACAGTATGGCAGTATTACACACTGTATGGTGATATTATTTCTGCACAGTATGGCAGTATTACGCACTGTATGGTGATATTATTTCTGCACAGTATGGCAGTATTACGCACTGTATGGTGGTATTATTTCTGCACAGTATGGCAGTATTACGCATTGTATGGTGATATTATTTCTGCACAGTATGGCAGTATTACGCACTGTATGGTGATATTATTTCTGCACAGTATGGCAGTATTACGCATTGTATGGTGATATTATTTCTGCACAGTATGGCAGTATTACACACTGTATGGTGATATTATTTCTGCACAGTATGGCAGTATTACGCACTGTTTGGTGGTATTATTTCTGCACAGTATGGCAGTATTACACACTGTATGGTGGTATTATTTCTGCACAGTATTACAGTATTACACACTGTATGGTGATATTATTTCTGCACACTATGGCAGTATTACGCACTGTATGGTGATATTATTTCTGCACAGTATGGCAGTATTACACACTGTATGGTGATATTATTTCTGCACACTATGGCAGTATTACACACTGTATGGTGATATTATTTCTGCACAGTATGGCAGTATTACGCACTGTTTGGTGGTATTATTTCTGCACAGTATGGCAGTATTACACACTGTATGGTGGTATTATTTCTGCACAGTATTACAGTATTACGCACTGTATGGTGATATTATTTCTGCAGAGTATGGCAGTATTACGCATTGTATGGTGATATTATTTCTGCAGAGTATGGCAGTATTACACACTGTATGGTGATATTATTTCTGCACAGTATGGCAGTATTACACACTGTATGGTGGTATTATTTCTGCACAGTATTGCAGTATTACACATTGTATGGTGATGTTATTTCTGCACAGTATGGCAGTATTACGCACTGTATAGTGATGTTATTTCTGCACAGTATGGCAGTAATACGAATTGTATGGTGATATTATTTCTGCACAGTATTGCAGTATTACACACTGTATGGTGATGTTATTTCTGCACAGTATGGCAGTATTACACACTGTATGGTGGTATTATTTCTGCACAGTATTGCAGTATTACACATTGTATGGTGATGTTATTTCTGCACAGTATGGCAGTATTACGCACTGTATAGTGATGTTATTTCTGCACAGTATGGCAGTAATACGAATTGTATGGTGATATTATTTCTGCACAGTATTGCAGTATTACACACTGTATGGTGATGTTATTTCTGCACAGTATGGCAGTATTACACACTGTATGGGGATATTATTTCTGCGCAGTATTGCAGTATTACACACTGTATGGTGATATTATTTCTGCACAGTATTGCAGTATTACACACTGTATGGTGATATTATTTCTGCACAGTATTGCAGTATTACACACTGTATGGTGATGTTATTTCTGCACAGTATGGCAGTATTACACACTGTATGGGGATATTATTTCTGCACAGTATTGCAGTATTACACACTGTATGGTGATATTATTTCTGCACACTATGGCAGTATTACACACTGTATGGTGATATTATTTCTGCACACTATGGCAGTATTACACACTGTATGGTGATATTATTTCTGCACAGTATGGCAGTATTACGCATAGTTTGGTGGTATTATTTCTGCACAGTATGGCAGTATTACACACTGTATGGTGGTATTATTTCTGCACAGTATTACAGTATTACGCACTGTATGGTGATATTATTTCTGCAGAGTATGGCAGTATTACGCATTGTATGGTGATATTATTTCTGCAGAGTATGGCAGTATTACACACTGTATGGTGATATTATTTCTGCACAGTATGGCAGTATTACACACTGTATGGTGGTATTATTTCTGCACAGTATTGCAGTATTACACATTGTATGGTGATGTTATTTCTGCACAGTATGGCAGTATTACGCACTGTATAGTGATGTTATTTCTGCACAGTATGGCAGTAATACGAATTGTATGGTGATATTATTTCTGCACAGTATTGCAGTATTACACACTGTATGGTGATGTTATTTCTGCACAGTATGGCAGTATTACACACTGTATGGGGATATTATTTCTGCACAGTATTGCAGTATTACACACTGTATGGTGATATTATTTCTGCACACTATGGCAGTATTACACACTGTATGGGGATATTATTTCTGCACAGTATTGCAGTATTACGCATTGTATGGGGATATTATTTCTGCACACTATGGCAGTATTACACACTGTATGGTGATATTATTTCTGCACAGTATGGCAGTATTACATACTGTATGGTGGTATTATTTCTGCACAGTATTGCAGTATTACACATTGTATGGTGATGTTATTTCTGCACAGTATGGCAGTATTACGCACTGTATAGTGATGTTATTTCTGCACAGTATGGCAGTAATACGAATTGTATGGTGATATTATTTCTGCACAGTATTGCAGTATTACACACTGTATGGTGATGTTATTTCTGCACAGTATGGCAGTATTACACACTGTATGGTGGTATTATTTCTGCACAGTATTGCAGTATTACACATTGTATGGTGATGTTATTTCTGCACAGTATGGCAGTATTACGCACTGTATAGTGATGTTATTTCTGCACAGTATGGCAGTAATACGAATTGTATGGTGATATTATTTCTGCACAGTATTGCAGTATTACACACTGTATGGTGATGTTATTTCTGCACAGTATGGCAGTATTACACACTGTATGGGGATATTATTTCTGCACACTATGGCAGTATTACACACTGTATGGTGATATTATTTCTGCACACTATGGCAGTATTACACACTGTATGGTGATATTATTTCTGCACAGTATGGCAGTATTACGCACTGTTTGGTGGTATTATTTCTGCACAGTATGGCAGTATTACACACTGTATGGTGGTATTATTTCTGCACAGTATTGCAGTATTACGCATTGTATGGTGATATTATTTCTGCACAGTATGGCAGTATTACGCACTGTATGGTGATATTATTTCTGCAGAGTATGGCAGTATTACGCATTGTATGGTGATATTATTTCTGCAGAGTATGGCAGTATTACACACTGTATGGTGATATTATTTCTGCACAGTATGGCAGTATTACACACTGTATGGTGATATTATTTCTGCACAGTATGGCAGTATTACACACTGTATGGTGGTATTATTTCTGCACAGTATTGCAGTATTACACACTGTATGGTGATATTATTTCTGCACAGTATTGCAGTATTACGCATTGTATGGTGATATTATTTCTGCACACTATGGCAGTATTACACACTGTATGGTGATATTATTTCTGCACACTATGGCAGTATTACACACTGTATGGTGATATTATTTCTGCACAGTATGGCAGTATTACACACTGTATGGTGGTATTATTTCTGCACAGTATTGCAGTATTACACATAGTATGGTGATGTTATTTCTGCACAGTATGGCAGTATTACGCACTGTATAGTGATGTTATTTCTGCACAGTATGGCAGTAATACGAATTGTATGGTGATATTATTTCTGCACAGTATTGCAGTATTACACACTGTATGGTGATGTTATTTCTGCACAGTATGGCAGTATTACACACTGTATGGTGATATTATTTCTGCACAGTATGGCAGTTTTACACACTGTATGGTGATATTATTTCTGCACAGTATGGCAGTATTACGCATTGTATGGTGATATTATTTCTGCACAGTATGGCAGTATTACGCACTGTTTGGTGGTATTATTTCTGCACAGTATGGCAGTATTACACACTGTATGGTGGTATTATTTCTGCATAGTATTGCAGTATTACACATTGTATGGTGATATTATTTCTGCACAGTATGGCAGTATTACGCACTGTATGGTGATGTTATTTCTGCAGAGTATGGCAGTATTACCCATTGTATGGTGATATTATTTCTGCAGAGTATGGCAGTATTACACACTGTATGGTGATATTATTTCTGCACAGTATGGCAGTATTACACACTGTATGGTGGTATTATTTCTGCACAGTATGGCAGTATTACACACTGTATGGTGGTATTATTTCTGCAGAGTATGGCAGTATTACACACTGTATGGTGATATTATTTCTGCACAGTATGGCAGTATTACGCACTGTATAGTGATGTTATTTCTGCACAGTATGGCAGTAATACGAATTGTATGGTGATGTTATTTCTGCACAGTATGGCAGTATTACGCACTGTATGGTGATATTATTTCTGCAGAGTATGGCAGTATTACCCATTGTATGGTGATATTATTTCTGCAGAGTATGGCAGTATTACACACTGTATGGGGATATTATTTCTGCACAGTATGGCAGTATTACACACTGTATGGTGATATTATTTCTGCACACTATGGCAGTATTACACACTGTATGGGGATATTATTTCTGCACACTATGGCAGTATTACACACTGTATGGTGATATTATTTCTGCACAGTATGGCAGTATTACACACTGTATGGGGATATTATTTCTGCACAGTATTGCAGTATTACACACTGTATGGTGATGTTATTTCTGCACAGTATGGCAGTATTACACACTGTATGGTGGTATTATTTCTGCACAGTATGGCAGTATTACACACTGTATGGTGATGTTATTTCTGCACAATATGGCAGTATTACACACTGTATGGGGATATTATTTCTGCACAGTATTGCAGTATTACACACTGTATGGTGATATTATTTCTGCACACTATGGCAGTATTACACACTGTATGGTGATATTATTTCTGCACAGTATGGCAGTATTACGCACTGTTTGGTGTTATTATTTCTGCACAGTATGGCAGTATTACACACTGTATGGTGGTATTATTTCTGCACAGTATTGCAGTATTACGCATTGTATGGGGATATTATTTCTGCACACTATGGCAGTATTACACACTGTATGGTGATATTATTTCTGCACAGTATGGCAGTATTACATACTGTATGGTGGTATTATTTCTGCACAGTATTGCAGTATTACACATTGTATGGTGATGTTATTTCTGCACAGTATGGCAGTATTACGCACTGTATAGTGATGTTATTTCTGCACAGTATGGCAGTAATACGAATTGTATGGTGATATTATTTCTGCACAGTATTGCAGTATTACACACTGTATGGTGATGTTATTTCTGCACAGTATGGCAGTATTACACACTGTATGGTGGTATTATTTCTGCACAGTATTGCAGTATTACACATTGTATGGTGATGTTATTTCTGCACAGTATGGCAGTATTACGCACTGTATAGTGATGTTATTTCTGCACAGTATGGCAGTAATACGAATTGTATGGTGATATTATTTCTGCACAGTATTGCAGTATTACACACTGTATGGTGATGTTATTTCTGCACAGTATGGCAGTATTACACACTGTATGGGGATATTATTTCTGCACACTATGGCAGTATTACACACTGTATGGTGATATTATTTCTGCACACTATGGCAGTATTACACACTGTATGGTGATATTATTTCTGCACAGTATGGCAGTATTACGCACTGTTTGGTGGTATTATTTCTGCACAGTATGGCAGTATTACGCATTGTATGGTGATATTATTTCTGCAGAGTATGGCAGTATTACACACTGTATGGTGATATTATTTCTGCACAGTATGGCAGTATTACACACTGTATGGTGATATTATTTCTGCACAGTATGGCAGTATTACACACTGTATGGTGGTATTATTTCTGCACAGTATTGCAGTATTACACACTGTATGGTGATATTATTTCTGCACAGTATTGCAGTATTACGCATTGTATGGTGATATTATTTCTGCACACTATGGCAGTATTACACACTGTATGGTGATATTATTTCTGCACACTATGGCAGTATTACACACTGTATGGTGATATTATTTCTGCACAGTATGGCAGTATTACACACTGTATGGTGGTATTATTTCTGCACAGTATTGCAGTATTACACATAGTATGGTGATGTTATTTCTGCACAGTATGGCAGTATTACGCACTGTATAGTGATGTTATTTCTGCACAGTATGGCAGTAATACGAATTGTATGGTGATATTATTTCTGCACAGTATTGCAGTATTACACACTGTATGGTGATGTTATTTCTGCACAGTATGGCAGTATTACACACTGTATGGTGATATTATTTCTGCACAGTATGGCAGTTTTACACACTGTATGGTGATATTATTTCTGCACAGTATGGCAGTATTACGCATTGTATGGTGATATTATTTCTGCACAGTATGGCAGTATTACGCACTGTTTGGTGGTATTATTTCTGCACAGTATGGCAGTATTACACACTGTATGGTGGTATTATTTCTGCATAGTATTGCAGTATTACACATTGTATGGTGATATTATTTCTGCACAGTATGGCAGTATTACGCACTGTATGGTGATGTTATTTCTGCAGAGTATGGCAGTATTACCCATTGTATGGTGATATTATTTCTGCAGAGTATGGCAGTATTACACACTGTATGGTGATATTATTTCTGCACAGTATGGCAGTATTACACACTGTATGGTGGTATTATTTCTGCACAGTATGGCAGTATTACACACTGTATGGTGGTATTATTTCTGCAGAGTATGGCAGTATTACACACTGTATGGTGATATTATTTCTGCACAGTATGGCAGTATTACGCACTGTATAGTGATGTTATTTCTGCACAGTATGGCAGTAATACGAATTGTATGGTGATGTTATTTCTGCACAGTATGGCAGTATTACGCACTGTATGGTGATATTATTTCTGCAGAGTATGGCAGTATTACCCATTGTATGGTGATATTATTTCTGCAGAGTATGGCAGTATTACACACTGTATGGGGATATTATTTCTGCACAGTATGGCAGTATTACACACTGTATGGTGATATTATTTCTGCACACTATGGCAGTATTACACACTGTATGGGGATATTATTTCTGCACACTATGGCAGTATTACACACTGTATGGTGATATTATTTCTGCACAGTATGGCAGTATTACACACTGTATGGGGATATTATTTCTGCACAGTATTGCAGTATTACACACTGTATGGTGATGTTATTTCTGCACAGTATGGCAGTATTACACACTGTATGGTGGTATTATTTCTGCACAGTATGGCAGTATTACACACTGTATGGTGATGTTATTTCTGCACAATATGGCAGTATTACACACTGTATGGGGATATTATTTCTGCACAGTATTGCAGTATTACACACTGTATGGTGATATTATTTCTGCACACTATGGCAGTATTACACACTGTATGGTGATATTATTTCTGCACACTATGGCAGTATTACACACTGTATGGTGATATTATTTCTGCACAGTATGGCAGTATTACGCACTGTTTGGTGTTATTATTTCTGCACAGTATGGCAGTATTACACACTGTATGGTGGTATTATTTCTGCACAGTATTGCAGTATTACGCATTGTATGGTGATATTATTTCTGCACAGTATGGCAGTATTACGCACTGTATGGTGATATTATTTCTGCAGAGTATGGCAGTATTACGCATTGTATGGTGATATTATTTCTGCAGAGTATGGCAGTATTACACACTGTATGGTGATATTATTTCTGCACAGTATGGCAGTATTACACACTGTATGGTGGTATTATTTCTGCACAGTATTGCAGTATTACACATTGTATGGTGATGTTATTTCTGCATAGTATGGCAGTAATATGAATTGTATGGTGATATTATTTCTGCACAGTATTGCAGTATTACACACTGTATGGTGATGTTATTTCTGCACAGTATGGCAGTATTACACACTGTATGGGGATATTATTTCTGCACACTATGGCAGTATTACACACTGTATGGTGATATTATTTCTGCACACTATGGCAGTATTACACACTGTATGGTGATATTATTTCTGCACACTATGGCAGTATTACACACTGTATGGTGATATTATTTCTGCACACTATGGCAGTATTACACACTGTATGGTGATATTATTTCTGCACACTATGGCAGTATTACACACTGTATGGTGATATTATTTCTGCACACTATGGCAGTATTACACACTGTATGTTGATATTATTTCTGCACACTATGGCAGTATTACACACTGTATGGTGATATTATTTCTGCACAGTATGGCAGTATTAAGCACTGTATGCTGGTATTTGTAAATACTTCTTTAATAAGTTATAATCACAGTACAGTAATTACCATATGTACTCGAATATAAGCCAAATTTTTCAGCACAGTTTTTGTGCTGAAAAAGCCCCCCTCGGCTTATACTCGAGTCAAGCAAAAAAAAGAAAAAAAAAAAAGTTTTTGTTTTTTTTTTGGGAGGGGGGGTGGTGTATGACCAGCCGCAATAGTAATGTATAGACTCTCCCATAAAATAGTGGGGGAAAAAAAAGTAGCTTTAAAAAAAATATAATAGAAAATAAAGTAATATAAGTTGTAAATCCCTCCTTTCCCTAGAATACATAGAAAAGAAGAGAATGACTGTGAGAAACAAACAGATCAGGTCTCCCTGTGTCTGACAGTGCCCGGTCTACTGAATATAGGGGATCTGCACCCAAAAACTCCCACCAATTTAATTTTTGAAATTTTCCAGTAGCTGCTGCATTTCCCCCCTCGGCTTATACTCCAGTCAATAAGTTTTCCCAGTTTTTTGTGGTAAAATTTGGGGCCTGGGCTTATATTCGGGTCGGCTTATACTCGAGTATATACGGTAGACATCTGCCTGGCAGTGAGCTGTGCACCTGTGTGTTCATCACATGACCATGGACCACATATCACACGACTATGCACTGTTTGGTGGTAACATGTAAGCACTTTGTGGCCGTGTTATGTAAACTCTGTATGTAAATGTAATATAGGCAACTATAGGGATGATGTATTAGTGCAATATACGGCACTTTTTTATGGACACCATAGTTGGCTGATACCTAGGCATTGCATGATACAATTATATGGGCGCTGTATGACAAATATTGGTCGGGGTTCTCTACAGAATATTCTGCAGAAGCCAAAATCCAACAAAGGCCGGGCCAAGAGGATTCCCCTATTATTACATCACCTTATTACTTATCGTCCTCAGATCTCGCTGCTCTGTAACTCCATCATGACAGAGCTGTAACCTGTGACTACAATGTAGCTGCAGTGCGTACAGGGAATCAGAGGTAGTCTGAGACACACCCCCTGCCTCCTCATTGGTTCAGACTGTTGCATTCTCCCACCCCCTGCAGCTAGGCACCCTGTGATTGGCTGCTATGTATAAACGCGTGTCTATCATATTCTCACCGGGTATCAGGGCATGGAGAGCTGCTAACCTATTACAGGAGGGAGATGATAGATACGGAATATCAGGTGATGGCCGCACATGTGCAGAGAGGAATCAGGCCGAGTAAGGGAAAGTGCGGAGGGGTCACTCTAAGTCGGGCAGTTTTGTTCTTGAATTCTGCAACCTCAGTATTTCTCCATTTTACCCACAAGTCCTGAAGTCCTATGGACGTAACTCCTGTGACCGAGGCCTCTGTGCAGCAATATCAAATCTGGTCCAGTAGAAGACAGTGACAGTGACAGCGACAGCGACAACCGGCTGCAACACCATCTTCACGGTTCCAGGTCTCCTACCCCATGAAGCGCTCCTGAGGTTTTACTCTTCGCCCCTGGTATGTGCAGATCCGTGCAGGGTAGCGAGGAGACCTTGGACCTGTAACCAGGGGAGGAGTTTGGTCTGGGACAGGCGGAGAGGACTGACACACCTGACGTCACCAGCAAACCTGCCCTGGAAAGTGAAACCTGTGCAGAAGTTCCCTGCAGAGATGCACTTCCCATTCTCCTTTAAGTTACATCACCAAAGAAATCTGGAAGACATCAGGAAAGTGAATTCATCTTCGTATTGGAGACTGGGTTATAAAAGAAGCAACATGGAGCATCTTAGATCAGATCTCCCGACCCTTCCAAGCAGACGTACCATCATAGAACAGGTAATGGTCTACAATAACGCACTCAGGTCCGGCGCAGGGACCCGGGAATTATTCTTGATGTTTTTGCTCTTCTTCTGATTTGCAGGTATGGCCGCCATCATCACAGTCACAACGTTCCTCGCCCTGTTCTGTGCGTTCCTGCAGAGCCCGGCCGAGGGGCGCCCACTTCAGAAATGCTACATGTCCAAATATAAAAAGACACCGACACGTAATATCCTACTGGCCCGAGAACTCCAGAACCAGCAGGTGAGTACAGGTCAGAGGGGGAGGTGTTGGAAATCAGGTTTTGGGGGTGCAAATTGAAATCTGATTGTCAAAATTAAGATCTAGTGAGAGTTGGAGGACTGCAAGTGACCAGACCATGTGGAGGGGCTGTGACGGGAGGATGTCACCCACAAGTATGGCTTCCAACTTGAGTCTGGAGGAACATCTAAGGCCGAGATCACACCGTGCAGATTTTGCTGTTTTTTGTTGCAGATTTTTCTGGTTTTGATGCAGATTTTGCAGGGGGGGGGGTTGTTGGAGATTTGGCTGTTTTTTTGTTGCATATTTTGCTGGTTTTTGTTGCAGATTTTGCTGTTTTTTTGTTGCAGTTTTTGCTGTTTTTTGTTGCAGAATTTGCTGTTTTTTTGTTGCAATGTGAAAAGGAATGAGAAATAAAAAGGAAACTTTTACTTCTTTCTTCTCTTCAATACACTTCTGGCTTTAGCTACAAAAACCGCAGCAAAATCTGCAACAAAAAAGCAGCATTTCTGCAATGCATTAGCCATTAACCCTTTACCATAACAGCTAGTTGTGTAACCCCCTGTAAACAGTCCATTTTACTGTGCAGAGACAAAATCCCTAAAATGGACCAGTGATATTATTAGTAGCCCCTGCCAGGACCTGTTTATGGGTTGGGGTTTGGTGGGATTTCCACTGATGTCCCATATTTATCCCTTTATCCACAGCAAAGGAAACCTCAATGTCACCTAGGACTCCAACTAAGGAACCAGGAAGAATGTGACCTGACGGTAAGGGGGGGACGCCTCGTCTCCAAGCCTTTACATACATTAGGGAAGTGGTCGTAACGGTGGCGTTCACTACTCCCAGCATGCCCTGCTACAGACATGACTTTCAGGGATCCAAACATTCCAATGACAGCTTGGTGTAGAACCCCCCTTTCATGAATGTTTTGATGTAGGACACCCCCTTTAATGAATGTTTAGTGTAGGACCCCCCTCCCCTTTAAAGCTATTTCTGCTTATCACCAGGACATCCGATGGTTTGCTCTCAATGCTATAAACATTCCAAATAGAAAAATTTTACTTAAAAAATTTTTCTCGCGACCAAAGAGTCTTAAAATGCAAATCTCAGCATCTCCATGGCCCTTAATCCCCCCTCCGTTGCGCACGTTCCCCGTCTGCTTTAGGTCTATGGCTTTTTCCTGTTCTTGTCTTGATGCATCTTCCTGCCGATTTACTTGAAATGACAAGAGCAAGTGTAAAGCCCAAGCCTGACTGCACCCTGCGCTGCACCAATGACGGGCACATTAGCGAGGGCGCCCAGCCGGCTGCCATGTGCTTGTTACCGAGGCTGAGCCGCCCTCCGGTGAATTCACTGTACACTTGTTATTCTGTAGGTAACAAAAAGGAATAGTTGTACAAGAATTACAGAGCGAAAGATATTACAAGTCATCCGAGCGAGCGCCATATCTCATTATTAGGATATCTCCACTAGGAGGCTCAGATGAGAGTTACCCCTTAAAGGGAATGTCCACCCTTTTATTATATAAATCCAAATACATCCTAAATCCTGTTCTGATTAATATCTAGATATATCTTTACAGTAGGAGGGGCTCCGTTTTCTGATACAAAGCTCCAAAGACGGAATTAAAATGAATATTCACATTACTTGCAGTCACCACTAGAGGGAGCTCAGGATCATAGTAAGAGTGAGAGAGGGAAATCTTACAGGATTGCCCTAATTTGTGCCAAATTTATTTTACCAAATTTCTGGCATAAATTTGGGGCAAAATACATTCACAGGATTGCCCCGCAGCACCACCACAGGGTTATATCAAGTATTTCATGGTACCTGTTAAATCTGTGGGGTGGCTGTGTAATACACAGGTGTGCTGGGTGCTCTAGAGACAGACACTTTCTATCCTCTGTGCACCATGACTAATAAGGGACTCCCCAGAACACTGACCTCTCCCCAGAACACTGACCTATCCCCTTAGCACTGACCTCTCCCCAGAACACTGACCTTTCCCATAAGAATTGACCTCTCCCCAGAATACTGACCCCTCCCCAGAGCACTGACCCATCCTCTTAGCACTGACCTCTCCCCTGAGCACTGACCTTTCCCCTGAGCACTGACCCCTCCCCAGAGCACTGACCCCTCCCCAGAGCACTGACCTTTCCCCTGAGCACTGACCCCTCCCCAGAGCACTGACCTCTCCCCTGAGCACAGACCTCTCCCCAGAACACTGACCCCTCCCCAGAGCACTGACCCCTCCCCTGAGCACTGACCTTTCCCCTGAGCACTGACCCCTCCCCAGAGCACTGACCCATCCCCAGAGCACTGACCCATCCCCTGAGCACTGACCCATCCTCTTAGCACTGACCTCTCCCCTGAGCACTGACCCCTCCCCAGAGCACTGACCCCTCCCCAGAGCACTGACCTCTCCCCTGAGCACTGACCCCTCCCCAGAGCACTGACCTCTCCCCTGAGCACAGACCCCTCCCCAGAGCACTGACCTCTCCCCAGAGCACTGACCTCTCCCCTGAGCACAGACCTCTCCCCAGAACACTGACCCCTCCCCAGAGCACTGACCTCTCCCCTGAGCACAGACCCCTCCCCAGAGGACTGACCCCTCCCCAGAGAACTGACCTCTCCCAAGAGCACTGTCCTCTCCTTACAAGGTCCTATATTGCTTCATGTGCACAGAGTCTGTTTTGTAATCTCTTCTGAATTTCCTACTTGCATCTTCGCAGGGTAAAGAGAGACTGGCGCTCACCTTAGAGAGGTTAAAACTAGTTATCGATGTCCTGGAGAGTCTGAACAACACTGAGCTGGTGACACAAAATCTGGAAGCTTTCGCCATTCTCCACGAGGACCTGATGAATTGTGTAAGCTCAGAACCTTCTCTATATCGTATACTGGGAATCATAGACTAGACCAGTGGTGGGCGCATTACGTTGGTTACATGTTTGCTTAGTGGTTTAGCGCCCCAGTCTCCAGTGGAATTAGGTCTCCCGTCCACAAATTTATGGTGGAAGTCCTAATTTGTCATCTTCCTTTTTTCCAGACAATGGCAACAACCCCCGAGTTGAAAAAATGTGAACGTCATCTCAACCGGTATAGAAAGACGGTAAGAATCTGGCGACCAAAATGGAGCAGATCTATTGTAACTGAGGGCGTTGTAGACAGAAAGTGAATCCATCCAAGGGTCTCTCTAAAGATCCCACAAAATCTATTTAGAGGAAGGGGCCAATGGTGTGAGACGAGGATCTGACAGATATTAGGGTTGAGCGATTGGGAAAGATCGGATTCCGATCGACGATTGAGCAAATTTCATGATCGCGATTGGCTGGAAACTGATCGAAAATTGGATTTTGAAATCTCAAGATTGGCTCAATCCTACTGTATATATAGTATACATTAGGGTTGAGCGATCGGGATCGGAAAAGAACGGATCCCGATCGACGATCGAGCAAGTTTCACGATCACGATTGGCTGGAAAATGATCGGAAATCGGATTTTAACATCGATCCTGAAATCTCAAGATCAGCTCAATCCTAACAGATCCTGTTGCCTCGAAAGCCTGGCCCCCTGTCTTGTTTATAGCGACATCATGAGGTCACCAAATCAAGTGACATCATACTGACGTTTACAAAACAGGACCCAAAGGAGAGGTTCAGCTTGGGGACTTAGACCTAGAAACCACCAAAAAGAGTCCAACTCTGATGTGACAAATTTTTTTGTTCCGATATATTCAGGTGACCGAAGAGTGTCTGAAGCATGACGTTCTCCTGAGCCTGGTTTGGCTCTTGGTTGAAGATGTGGGGTACGTGGCGCACGGGAAGCAAAGTGCGGAAAAAACCGAGAAGGTGGAAATTCACGTCACTGCCAAACCACCGGCTGCAAAGAAACACAAAGGCAAAAAGAGGAATAAAAGCAAGAAATCAAAAAAGAAGGACAACTAAAAACATCTCCCTGGACCTTCCGTGCGGACAAAAGGACAGGACCCTCTGCTCGCCTTCACACAGGTCTACCGTGATCTGACCGTCATCAAAAAGTCTGGATAATGTAGAGAAATTCCAATGAGAATCAATGAACAAATCGAGAAGATTCCCCGCGCGTTTCCGTTATTACACTGTGAATGGACATTTTTTTTACACTGACTTTTATTCTGTAATTTTTTATGTATTTATTACTATAATAATAATTTATTTGGTAACGGCCGCGCCCTGACATTTCCCGAACCGCTGCCGAGTATTTATGTTTTATATATTTCTATTAATAAACTGAATGACATTCTTCACCGGCTGACTCTCCATAGCGGAGGAGGAGGAGGAGGAGGAATCGGGGACGGAGAGCTTGGAAATGTTTTTGCTGTGAAATGAGGGATCGTCACCAAAATATTACAATTAGAGATGGACGAACTGGGGTGCGATGAGCTGGGAAGGTTACAAATTTTCCAACAGTATTGGGGTTTGTCCAACCTAAGATTTTGGGGTTTGTGACTCACCTGTCCTGGACTTGCGGATGACGTGACTGGTGAGTCCTCGAACTCGTAACATCACAAAGGAGAGGAGCAAAGATGCCAGAGATGGTGCCCAAGTGAGGTGGGGTCTTCCTGGCTCTCCTACCATACAGTCCCTTCTCATTCAGACGCTGACACTGGATAGTACAGGGTGACACTGTTGTAGCCTCGGACTGCAGGGCAGCTTGGACTTGTTTGGATGTTAGTCAAGGTTCTTTATCCGCCATCCGCACAATCTTGCAGTGAAATCTCTGGTCAATGTTTCTTCTGCGTCCACATCTAGGGAGGTTAGCCACAGGGCCATGGGCTTTACACTTCTTGATGACACTGCGCACGGTAGACACAGGAACATTCAGGTCTTTGGAGATGGACTTGTAGCCTTCAGATTGCTCAGGCTTCCTCACAATTTTGCTTCTCAAGTCCTCAGACAGTTCTTTGGTCTTCTTTCTTTTCTCCATGCTCAATGTGGTCACACAAGGACACAGGACAGAGGTGGAGTCAACTTTAATCCATTTCAACTGGCTGCAAGTGTGATTTAGTTATTGCCACCACCTGTTAGGTGCCTCAGGTAAGTAACAGGTGCTGGTAATTACACAAATTACAGAAGCATCACATGATATTTCAAACAGCGCCAATACTTTTGTCCACCCCTTTTTTATGTTTGCTGTGGAATTATATCCAATTTGGCTTTTTTGACCATTCTTTTTGTGGTTTTCCATTGAAGACAAATTAAATGAAGATAATAATACCAAAGAATTTGTGATTGCAATCATTATCTGGAAGAACACGAGTATTATCTGACAGAATTGCAGGGGTTCCAATACTTTTGGCCAACACTGTAGGAAGGTGATTCTTGTCCCGGGGGTGCCGGACACGGATTCTGACTGACAGTTCCAATAGAACTCACAACGCAGAATTTCAAGACTAATGATTCCTATTCTGGAAGGCGATGAGATCAGACGTTATAAGGCAATTTTCAGCTTTCTCTATTTTATTCTCTGAGTCCGGTAACACCTGGGTCTCCTTATCTACAAGGTGGCAGATCAAAGATTGACCTTGACCACAGCTGTGAGAGTCCGTGGGTGGCACGCAGCAGGTGGGCACGCTCAATGCCAAAATCCTCCTTCTCCATCCTTGAGATGATATATAAATCCTCCTCCGAAGGTTTCCTTTGACCACTCCACCATGAGAGCCCTGAGTCTTTGCATCTTACCGCTGTTGGCCTCCCTGGCCTTGGGGGCTTGTCCTGCACCTGCTGACCTCAAGGATGATGAAGGCAACAAGCTGTGCGCCCGGCTCTACACGGACAGCAGCCCCTATTACGATGAGTGCTGTGCCGGAGACTTCTTGGATGTGAAGCCTGGAGATGACGTCCCTTACGTCTTACTGAAGTGGACCAATCGCATCTCTTCACTGGTGGTCGGCACAAGATGTGAGCTCACCGTCTGGTCAAAGAGGCCAAAGGATGGTTACACCAAGAAGTTCAGCAGCGGGGCTCAGCCGCGACTGGAGGAGGTCAAGAAAGGGCTTTTTGGAGATTGGGATAACTCCATCTCCTCCTATTACTGCAAATGTAACTGAGAAGGTGGAAGAGATGGCGGACCGTCCTCCTGTCTTCTGAACTATGGACTGAAGATGCCTCTTCCCCAAACTCTCCACCTTTGGAGGGTCTGACCTTCTTCTGATACTGAAATTAAAGCCTGTAACCCTGTAACAACCTTGTGTTCTTCTATAACCTCCCAGACCGGTACAATGCGAGAGAGTGAGTGTGCGAGGCGAGAGAGTGTGACAAGGGGGATGTGCAAGATGACAAAAAAACACAACAGCACCGCACATGGCCAATGGTTGTATCTGGTACTGCTCGTCAGTAAACAGAACTGAGCTGCAGTAACAGATGCAACCTGTGGACAGGCGTGGCGCTGTTGTGGAAAGAAAGCCATGTCTATATCTAATCCTGGACATCGCATATTTGCTGTGTGGTTGAATGCAGTTATGATGTTTAGCAAATTGCAGAACATCTAATGGGGACCCTGTTCTGTTGATATCTGGGGTCTTAGCATGTGACATTACTGACATATGCAGGAGCTTAGACTGATGTGTTCCTATATGGTACAGGGGTTTGTTCCTGCACCCAGACCGCTGCAATTCTATCCATAAAGGTCTAAGAGGAGAATTAAAGGGGCGGTCCATATTAGTGGTGTACAAGGAAGCGCTGCTATACCTGGGAAGGGGGACACAATACACCATAATGTTGCATTACAGGGTACGTACACTTTTGCATTGTTTATTTTCAATTGCCCCAACATGCAACATGATACGAAGAGACGCAACTCTGCAACGAGTCCCGGACAACACCCTGATCATTTGTGTACACGGCGTCCTTACAAGCCTGTGCGTCTTCATAGTAACAGACTACACACAAGCCCTGTGTAGTCTGACCCTGCACAGTCCTCCCTTACCTTGGTGCTGGGTTCTCCGCACGGTGACCAGGAATCGGTCCTAGTGGTGATAGGATTTCTCCGTCTTACCCATCATGCTTTGCGGATCACATCCCGGCTCCTTAATGAAGTCACTTTGCTTTATCGTTACTGGGTACAATTAGATTATCCGGTCAGCAGTTCATCAGATGTTAAACTTATTAGTGTCATCGATTGCAGCGACGCATCTCACACGTCCAATACAGCGAGGAGAGAATGTGCAGCGCAGCGTGCGCCCTGAACTCTGCGCTCACAATGCATTACAGACTATTGACTGCTGCCAAAGCGTGAAAGCGAGATTATTTACCGGACGGGGAGGGGCCCGACTCAATGGGAAGCCATATTGAAGGGGTTGGATGAGATTTTTTGAGAAACAGCGCCACTCTTGGTCATGGTCTGAGACTAGTATTGCACCTCTGTCCCATTTATATTCAGCCCAAACCCGACTCTACTGGGGTTCACCACCCACAAACCAAGGGACACCAGAGTACAATAGGCAAAGGGCAGGGGAGGCCCGATGTCCTCTTCTGGCCTCTTAGGTGACATCACAAGACCCATGTGACCACTGAGAACCAACCACAGGTACCCAAGGCCTATGACATCACCCAGGAGGGTGAAAGAGGCCAGAAGTAGCGCCTTTTATCAGCCAGATTTGGTGTTACACCTCATCACTATTGCAGATGAGCTGCAATACCAGAAATGGCCTATGATCAAAGGTGGCGCTATTGCGGAGAAAGAAATATTGTAGGAACAAGACAAACCGCACAAAATATCTCCAGAATTTCCTTTTAATCTCAATATTAAACATTATTTTCCATTTATTTTACAATGTGCAATGCTGTTTTTTGTTTGTTTTTTAAGTTTTTAGTTTTTTTCCCAGTTTTTGGTCTAAATCTTCGAAAACCTGCAGATCTGGAAGTATCTTATGAGAGAATATAGAGAGGGGTAATAACGGCGGCGACTAGTAACATTGTAATTCTTCATGTCCTAATAAGATATACGGTAATAAAAGGGGACTCCAGAATTAGAAAAACATGTCTGCGCTCTCTTTCATAAACAGCGCCACCTCTGTGCCTAGGCTGTGTCTGGTATTGCAGTTCAGTTTCAGTGAATAGGGTCAAGCTGCAATACCAGACACAACCTGTAGACAGAGGTGGCGCTGTGTTTGGAGAAAAGCAGCCATGTTTCTCTAATATGGTGAACAACGGAAAATTTTATTGCAACGTCTGTAGGAACATTTCACCCATTCATCGTGTTTTCTATATCAGTCTGATGGGTGTAAATTCTGGATCACAGAACTAAAGGGGTGTCAGCTTCAAATACTGCTCTGCCTCAAAAGCAAGCCGATCGTAGGATGTCCGACTGATGTGATCATCAATGATCAACTGTAATCTGAAGCAGTGTGTCGTTACCCTGCGCTGCCCCCACAGGTGAAATCAAGAATTACATGGTGTCCATGGCTGTCCATGTATTGCCAGGCATGTTGGGTCCTCCAAAATATATTTGGGCTCCAGGTCACGCAATCGGGTGTGACCGAGTGAGGGACAACATGTCCACTTTGTATATACTATAGGGGTGGTCATCCAACCAATGGGCCAAACAGTTGAAAGAACCTGAGATTGATGAAGGTAAGACGTATGGGGTCAGAGTCCGGGGCTTCTCATGAGGTTTCATCGTGTCCGTATCAATACCTGGCTTCACCCTCGGAGCTGAGCGAATAACGTGCTGTCCGCCACTCGTGTCCGGTGAAATCCCAGGACTGAGAGGTCTTTACTCTTGTGTAAGAAGTGGATATAGCGAAGCCCGGGGCCATAGGACTTGAATATATGGGAGACCTGAAACATAGAAGGGTCAACAAATGACTTGGGGAATGTAGATGTGTCCTGGCCATGGTCGGGTAATGCAGGGATCATTCAAAGGGTTGTCCAGGACCTTTGTTTTATTGATGGCCTATCCTTAACCTTAGAATAGGCCAAAAATATCTGATTGGTTGGGGTCCGCCAGCCAGCGCCCACATGGGTTAGCTCTTCTGGGGTACGTCCACCTGCTCCCATCTCCATACACTCACTATAGATGAACCTGGAGACTCTATGACATCTATTGTATATGGCCTTGGCCGGAGACGTCCACCCCTTGGTCAATGAATCCGGCACAAGAAGTCTAACCAGACAGTAAGTGCCATAAGTGATGGACAGTTGGGGTCTCCATCTCTGGAACCTTGTCTGGCAAGATGGCGCCCCTGAGATGGGAAACCCCATCCTAGGTTCCTCCTCCATTACTGCCACTCACCATGTTCCATCCCTTCGGTTCCCCGCTCATGTCATTTTCTGGGGTCAGGTCCAGTTGAGCTAATACGGTTTCCTTGTCCTCCGCCAGTAACTTGACGTGAAGCTCGTACACGCATTTGTGGAGTTTGCTGTCTTCGTACCTGTGTCACATACATCAGACATGAGACAAGGAATCTTCTCCCAAGGAAGACTCAACGGACACCAATAATAACAAATCGGCCCGGTTATTAGGAGATCCGAATCCAACTCAACATGGCCGTATGTTCCCAGTAACTTACCAGTCCAAAACATAGATATCCGGCTGATAGGAGTCCAGCAACTCGTGCCAAAGACCTTCAGAGCTGAGATCCAACATCTGCTCCTTCACACACCAACTGCAAATACCAAGCAGAGGTTATACCAGGGCGTGCAATACCGTAATACCTTCCTTGCACAGGTCACAGAGCATGCCCACAACACTCCTCCATAGAAGTCATTCCCAGCACTACTGGCTCATATGGCCCATGTAGCTGCTGTAAAGTAAGTCTCTGAATGCTGCGAAGACGGGCTCAGGTCATATGGCCATGTCTATGATCATGTACAGAGAATGGAATTACTGTAAGTAATAGGTACCCAGAGGATACAAACAATCCAGGTGGCGCAGTCCACGGACCACATCAATGTAGTACCGCTCATGACCACAAGGTGTTGTATAGCACTGGGATTTGGCCCCCATAGACTATAATACCCATCATAATAGCCACACATAGTATAATGTCCCTTTACTGGTTCCCACACAGTATAATGTCCCCTCAGTGGTCTGCGGGACTGGACAAGGGCAGGGGATCAGCGCGGTCACCCACCTGTACTCGGGCAGATAGCAGACCACCACCCCCGGGGGGACTTTACTTCTGTCCACAGGGATTTCTTCCGTAGTGATTTTCCAGCCGCTGAAATCACCTGAAGAGACAAATATTTGTAGTGAGCGTCCATGTGGCGGAACAGCACGGGGTCTCCTGCACCGCCTGGAGCCGGTCTATGTCTGTCTACGCCAGTGGTAGGGAACGTACGGCTCTCCAGCTGTTGCAGAACTACAACTCCCAGCATGCATACTGGCTCTGCTGTTCTTGGAGCTCCCATGGAAGTGAATGGAGCATGCTGGGAGTTGTAGTTTCACAGCAGCTGGAGATCCAATGGTTCCCTACCCCTGGTCTACGCTTTCACCCTTTAGATGCCACCGCCAATAACAAGTGCAAGGTTTAAATGGTTATGGAGGGAGGGGTTAGCCCTTGGTGAACGAGATTGCAGCAGTCTGATACCAATATAGGGTAGCCAAGGGCCTAAAGTAGGACCCCGGCGCTGCCATCTGTAAAATCCTATTAGGCCATGCCAAAGACGTGACCTAATAGGCTGCCGGTCATGTGACACCGCACTGCATAGAATGTGCCATGTATTATGTAAGTGATCAGAAGATTGAAAACTGCTGCTCTGTGACCCCTGCAGAAGTCATTGTGTAGAGAAGGGATTAGAGAAGACGTGACATCGCCCATTGGGATTGGATTTATCTACATGATCACTGCGATCATCGGTGTGCTGTAAGGGAGGTGACTGCTGCAAAAAAATCAGGAAGTCTCAGTATATTATTTGGTTTAGTGGCCAGAGTCAGTATTGCAGGAATTTTAGAATTTTTGAAAAATATAGATAATAACAGGAACAAGGTTAAAAAAAAACAAAAATTAGATTTTCTGGCGACGCTTTCCCTTTAAACCCCCAGATGAGAATAGACGGTGAATCCTCCTTCAGATAGCTAAGTGGACTTGTAGGTGGGAGGTCAAGTCGTAGAAGATCGGAAGAAAAAGAAAAAAGTTATGTGCTTTGGTAAATTATTGAAGAGGCGAAGACACGATAGAGACTCGAGAGATTAGAATGGAGGACATAATGAGACGTAGACGGATACAAGACACCGGGGAATATTCTCCAGAAGACACGGGTCAATAAAAAGATCCGAGGTCAGCACGAGCGAAGCTACGAGAGTGCGCGGCGTTATACCGGAGAGCGCCGCTATAATCCTCCCAGGCCGCACGGGCTCACCTCCTTACTATTATTAGGTAGATACACACACATCTAATACTTAGATATTCTGTAATAGCAAGTGCCCAAAGGGGGAAGAGGGGAGAGCATTGAGACAAATACACTGCTGTGCAAAAGTTTTAGGCAGGTTTGGGATATGCGATGTCGTCAATGCTTTCAGAAATAGAAGGGTTAATAGTTTGTAACGTGAATGTAGAAAACAGAAATGTAAATCCCGTCAATATTTGGTATGACCTTTGCCCTTTGGAGGAGGAGTCCTGGAAGTGATGATCCGGCCCCCGCAGATCTAGCCCTGATCTCATCAACGTCCAGTCTGTCTGGGGTGACATGAAAAGACAGACGGATTGGAGCAACATCCACAGAAGATCTGGGCTTAGTCCTCCAAGATGGCGGCCGGAACAACCTCCCTGCCCAGTGCTGCCAAATACTGTCTGCAAGTACCGAGAGGAGCTGAATATTGATGGGATTTACAGAAATAAACTATTAACCCTTCTATTTCTGAAAGCTTTCTTACTTTTATAGGAATTTTACAACAGAACATGCCAGAACTGCCAAATCTGTCCACAGAAGGAGGTAACTGCAGTGAGAAGAAGAGGGAAAACAAGGAACTGATGGGAGCGACGCGAAGGGCGTGAGAGGAGGCAGGCAGGGACATGAAGACGATCACAGGACTGTCAGACCTAATGTCTCCAGGGGCTTCTTCTCTGGGGGGGGGTCGACTGGTTCCAGCGGAGGAGGCTTCGTGGTGGATAGACCTAGTGAGACAACACATACATGAGTATACGGATATACAGGAGTAAGATATACAGGAGTAAGATATACAGGAGTATACGGATATACAGGAGTAAGATATACAGGAATATACAGATATACAGGAGTATACAGATATACAGGAGTATACGGATATACAGGAGTAAGATATACAGGAGTAAGATATACAGGAGTATACAGATATACAGGAGTATACGGATATACAGGAGTAAGATATACAGGAGTATACAGATATACAGGAGTATACGGATATACAGGAGTAAGATATACAGGAGTATACAGATATACAGGAGTATACAGATATACAGGAGTATACAGATATACAGGAGTATAGAGATATACAGGAGTATACGGATATACAGGAGTAAGATATACAGGAGTATACAGATATACAGGAGTATACAGATATACAGGAGTATACGGATATACAGGAGTAAGATATACAGGAGTATACAGATATACAGGAGTATACGGATATACAGGAGTAAGATATACAGGAGTATACAGATATACAGGAGTATACAGATATACAGGAGTATACAGATATACAGGAGTATAGAGATATACAGGAGTATACAGATATACAGGAGTATACAGATATACAGGAGTATAGAGATATACAGGAGTATACGGATATACAGGAGTAAGATATACAGGAGTATACAGATATACAGGAGTATACAGATATACAGGAGTATACGGATATACAGGAGTAAGATATACAGGAGTAAGATATACAGGAGTAAGATATACAGGAGTATACAGATATACAGGAGTAAGATATACAGGAGTATACAGATATACAGGAGTATACAGATATACAGGAGTATACAGATATACAGGAGTATAGAGATATACAGGAGTATAGAGATATACAGGAGTAAGATATACAGGAATATACAGATATACAGGAGTAAGATATACAGGAGTATACAGATATACAGGAGTATACAGATATACAGGAGTAAGATATACAGGAGTATACAGATATACAGGAGTATACAGATATACAGGAGTATACAGATATACAGGAGTATAGAGATATACAGGAGTATAGAGATATACAGGAGTATAGAGATATACAGGAGTAAGATATACAGGAATATACAGATATACAGGAGTATAGAGATATACAGGAGTATAGAGATATACAGGAGTATAGAGATATACAGGAGTATACAGATATACAGGAGTATAGAGATATACAGGAGTATACAGATATACAGGAGTATAGAGATATACAGGAGTATACAGATATACAGGAGTATAGAGATATACAGGAGTATACAGATATACAGGAGTATAGAGATATACAGGAGTATACAGATATACAGGAGTATACAGATATACAGGAGTATAGAGATATACAGGAGTATACAGATATACAGGAGTATAGAGATATACAGGAGTATACAGATATACAGGAGTATAGAGATATACAGGAGTATACAGATATACAGGAGTATACAGATATACAGGAGTATAGAGATATACAGGAGTATACAGATATACAGGAGTATACAGATATACAGGAGTATACAGATATACAGGAGTATACGGATATACAGGAGTAAGATATACAGGAGTATACAGATATACAGGAGTAAACAGATATACAGGAGTATACAGATATACAGGAGTATACAGACAGTGTTTAAATAGGGAAACATTTTTAGGGGGAACTCTGGAATAACGGATCATCCCCCCTCCCAAAGACCCTGACAGACCGACCAATCACCCCCTTCCCCCGTATTCCTGCACACAGTATTGTGGCCCCTGCACAAAGTACTGTGCCCCATAGTGGCCCCTGCAATGTATTATGCGGCATAATACTTTGTGCAGGAGCCACTATGGGACATAATACTGTGTGCAGGGGCCACTATGGGGGATAATACTGTGTGCAGGGGCCACTATGGGACATAATACTGTGTGCAGGGGCCACTATGGGGGATAATACTGTGTGCAGGGGCCACTATGGGACATAATACTGTGTGCAGGGGCCACTATGGGGCATAATACTGTGTACAGGGGCCACTATGGGGGATAATACTGTGTGCAGGGGCCACTATGGGGGATAATACTGTGTGCAGGGGCCACTATGGGGTATAATACTGTGTACAGGGGCCACTATGGGGGATAATACTGTGTGCAGGGGCCACTATGGGACATAATACTGTGTGCAGGGGCCACTATGGGACATAATACTGTGTGCAGGGGCCACTATGGGGGATAATACTGTGTGCAGGGGCCACTATGGGGGATAATACTGTGTGCAGGGGCCACTATGGGGTATAATACTGTGTGCAGGGGCCACTATGGGACATAATACTGTGTGCAGGGGCCACTATGGGGTATAATACTGTGTGCAGGGGCCACTATGGGACATAATACTGTGTGCAGGGGCCACTACGGGATGTTATACTGTGTGCAGGGGCCACTATGGGGCATAATACTGTGTGCAGGGGCCACTATGGGGCATAATACTGTGTGCAGGGGCCACTATGGGGCATAATACTGTGTGCAGGGGCCACTATGGGACATAATACTGTGTGCAGGGGCCACTATGGGGGATAATACTGTGTGCAGGGGCCACTATGGGGGATAATACTGTGTGCAGGAGCCACTATGGGGAATAATACTGTGTGCAGGGGCCACTATGGGACATAATACTGTGTGCAGGGGCCACTATGGGGGATAATACTGTGTGCAGGGGCCACTATGGGACATAATACTGTGTGCAGGGGCCACTATGGGGGATAATACTGTGTGCAGGGGCCACTATGGGGGATAATACTGTGTGCAGGAGCCACTATGGGGAATAATACTGTGTGCAGGAGCCACTATGGGACATAATACTGTGTGCAGGGGCCACTATGGGACATAATACTGTGTGCAGGGGCCACTATGGGGAATAATACTGTGTGCAGGAGCCACTATGGGACATAATACTGTGTGCAGGGGCCACTATGGGACATAATACTGTGTGCAGGGGCCACTATGGGGCATAATACTGTGTGCAGGGGCCACTATGGGGCATAATACTGTGTGCAGGGGCCACTATGGATCTTAATTTATGCCCCATATTATGGCCCCCTATTATGGCCATAGTGGCCCCTGCACACAGTATTATACCCCATAGTGACCCCTGCACACAGTATTATCCCCCATAGTGGCCCCTGCACACAGTATTATGTCCCATAGTGGCCCTTGCACACAGTATTATGGCCATAGTGGCCCCTGCACACAGTATTATGTCCCATAGTGGTCCCTGCACACAGTATTATGCCCCATAGTGGCCCCTGCACACAGTATTATCCCCATAGTGGCCCCTGCACACAGTATTATGCCCCATAGTGGCCCCTGCACACAGTATTATCCCCATAGTGTCCCCTGCACACAGTATTATACCCCATAGTGGCCCCTGCACACAGTATTATCCCCCATAGTGGCCCCTGCACACAGTATTATCCCCATAGTGGCCCCTGCACACAGTATTATGTCCCTTAGTGGCCCCTGCACACAGTATTATCCCCATAGTGGCCCCTGCACACAGTATTATGTCCCATAGTGACCCCTGCACACAGTATTATCCCCCATAGTGGCCCCTACACACAGTATTATATCCCATAGTGGCCCCTGCACACAGTATTATCCCCCATAGTGGCCCCTGCACACAGTATTATCCCCCATAGTGGCCCCTGCACACAGTATTATGCCCCATAGTGGCCCCTGCACACAGTATTATGCCCCATAGTGGCCCCTGCACACAGTATTACGTCCCATAGTGGCCCCTGCACACAGTATTACCCCCCATAGTGGCCCCTGCACATAGTATTATACCGCATAGTGGCCCCTGCACACAGTATTATGTCCCTTAGTGGCCCCTGCACACAGTATTATCCCCCATAGTGGCCCCTGCACACAGTATTATCCCCATAGTGGCCCCTGCACACAGTATTATCCCCCATAGTGGCCCCTGCACACAGTATTATGTCCCATAGTGGCCCCTTCACACAGTATTATGCCCCATAGTGGCCCCTGCACACAGTATTATGTCCCATAGTGGCCCCTGCACACAGTATTATGCCCCATAGTGGCCCCTGCACACAGTATTATGCCCCATAGTGGCCCCTGCACACAGTATTATGTCCCATAGTGGCCCCTTCACACAGTATTATGCCCCAGCCATTGAGGACACCCCAATGAACAATTATTATACTCTGGTATCTTTTCAGACCCCAGAGTATAATAATCGGAGACCCTGGGTCCGGGGGTGATCCAAAACCACTGTTACTTATGGTACTTACCTCTCTCTGGCCCCAGCGCAATCCCTACTGGTGTCGGCCATCTCACGGGACATACATGAGCAGGGGCTTGCGTCGTGAGGCATAAGGACACAAACCCGGGCCCACGTGACGTATGAGATGCCACCCAAGTAGGCCAGAAGCCTTCCGGAGCCAGGAGAGGTAAGTAACAGCGTTTAATATGTTCCGCATTCTGGGTCAGACAATTTCTTAGTTTATACTGTATTAATTATAGGGCATAAACTAAGATATTATACCGGAACGCTGGCAGGGATTTTTTAATTATGCCGGAATGGAATTCCGGACCAATTTAAGCACTGGATATAGACACACATGAGTATACAGGTTACAGCTCCTCGTTCTGCAAGAGAACAAGTGGGCCAAGAGACATCCACTATATGACTGCCCTTAGACACAATGTTCTAAAAAATTAGGGTTGAGGGTGATATGACAGCAGGTATGTATGGTGAGGATACTATATGGGTCATGGACCAGGAGGCCCAGGCCTTACAGGACTCCGCTCTCCATGAATTCTGCAATGAGGGGTAAGTACCACCAGAAAAGAGACAGAGTTTGGCCTGGTGGGGCCTCCTGTCCTGAGACCTGGTGATAGGACTGTCTAGCTCTGACACCATATTCAGGGTCTCCCTCACATACAAGTCGCCGCCGTATACAACACTTCATACCTTCTGGGTTTGGGCTTTTCAGGAAGTTCCTTCCGAAAGGCTTCTTCTTGTAGATGTCCCTCCAGTTGGCATTGTCTGGCAGGACAATTGCCCTCTTCTCGAGACCCCACTCCTTTTCACACAATTCCAACCAGCCCTGAGCAGTCTCTGGTTCCTTCTCCACCGGTGGAACTAGATCTACAATGTTCAGCGCGGTGTCCTTCTGTGGCTCCTGGACTGTAGGTTTAAATTTGGGAGGTATCGTCGTCTCTTTCACTTGGGGATTCTCTTGTTCCTGGAATGGTGTTGTAGGTGTCTCTAATTCTTGAGTTGTTTGTTTGGTCTTCTCTTGTTCCTGAGATGTAATTTTGGATTTCTCCAATTCCAGAGCAGTCACATTAGGCTTCTGTTGTTCCTGAGATGTCACTATAGGCTTCTCTTGATCCTGAGCAGTCACTCCGGCCTTCTCTTGTACCTGGGCTGTCACTTGAGGCTTGTTCTGTTCCTGAGCAGTCTCTGTGGGCTTCTGTTGTACCTGGGCTGTTAGTTTAGGCCTCTCTGTTTCCTGAACAGTCACTTTGGGTGAATCTTGTACTTGTGTTGTCACTTTAGACTTCTCCTGTTCCTGGGCTGTCACTTTGGATGTGTCCTGTGCCTCAGCTGCCAGTTTATGTTTCTCTTCTTCCTGAGCAGTCACTTTGGGTACCTCATGTGCTTGGGCTGTCACTTTAGGCTTTGTCTGTTCCTGAGCAGTCACTTTGGAATCTTTGGGTGTCTCCTGAACCTGGACTGTCACTATAGGCTTCTCCTGTTCCTGAGCACTTACTTTGGGTGTCTCTTGAATCTGGACTGTCCCTGAAGTCTTCTCTTGCTTCTGAGCTGTCACTTGAGGTGTCTCTTGTATCTGGAATGTCACTTTAGGCTTCGTCTGTTCCTGAGCACTCACTTTGGGTGTCTCTTGAATCTGGACTGTCCCTGAAGGCTTCTCTTGCTTCTGAGCAGTCACTTTAGGTTTCTCATGTACCTGAACTGTCACTGTAGGCTTCGTCTGTTCTTGAGCAGTCCCTTTAGGCGTCTCTTGTACCTGTGCTGTCCCTGAAGACGTCTCTTGATTCTGAGCTGTCCCTTTAGGTGTCTCTTGCATCTGGACTGTCCCTGAAGATGTCTCTTGCTTCTGAGCAGTGACTTTAGGTTTCCCTTGTGCCTGGACTGTCACTGTAGGCTTCGTCTGTTCCTGAGCAGTCACTTTGGAATCTCTGGGTGTCTCCTGAACCTGGACTGTCACTATAGGCTTCTCCTGTTCCTGAGCACTTACTTTGGGTGTCTCTTGAATCTGGACTGTCCCTGAAGGCTTCTCTTGCTTCTGAGCTGTCACTTGAGGTGTATCTTGTATCTGGAATGTCACTTTAGGCTTCGTCTGTTCCTGAGCAGTCACTTTGGGTGTCTCTTGTATCTGTGCTGTCCCTGAAGACTTCTCTTGCGTCTGAGCAGTCACTTTGGTTGTCTCTTGTACCTGGACTGCCGCTGTAGGCTTCGTCTGTTCTTCAGCAGTCACTTTGGGTGTCTCTTGTATCTGTGCTGTCCCTGAAGACTTCTCTAGCGTCTGAGCAGTCACTTTAGGTTTCTCTTGTACCTGAACTGTCACTGTAGGCTTTGTCTGTTCCTGAGCAGTCACTTTGGGTGTCTCTTGTACCTGGACTGCCGCTGTAGGCTTGGTTTGTTCCTGAGCAGTCACTTTGGGTGTCACTTGAGCCTTTCCTTCCTCGGCAGTCTCATTGCGGTCCTGTTTCTCAGCTGCTTTGGTATCTATTTGCACTTGTCTCGCCGCTCCTTGCTCCTCGGGTGTCTCTTTGTGTTTGTCCGGTTTTGCTTTGTCCTCTTCTTTCTTTTTGTGTTCTTTCTGAGTCTTTTTGTTTCTTCCCTGGTCCCGGGTCTCCTTCTGAGATGATACTTTGTGCCTGTTCTCTTTCTGGTCCACTGTCTTCAGTGTCTCTGGAGCTTCTTCTTTCGATTCTCCTCCTGCCGTGATAAGGGCCTCTGTCTTGGAATCTGCCCCCCGGCCATCTTTATTTGGGCTTCCCGCGCCCCCCTCTTGCTGCGAGCAGTCACTCATTGCTCCGGTCTCCTCTCTCTCTTCTTCCAGGTGTTTTTAAGACGCTGCTCCTCCTTCCAAGAGGGGAGACTAAGAGTGTAGGTGTGTGACACGATGAGTATGGAGAGGAGGGAGTGGCGGCACGGAAGGCAGGGCCCTTGTCAGACAAGCGTGTTATTGTTTATGGAGTCACTCCTGCGCTCCGACAACTCACGGTGACAGCTGTGACTACTCTCCGGGCTCTGGACTAGTCAATCTGGGCTCTAAGGGTATGTTCACAATATCGGCCGTCACGGGGCTGCGTTTCATGGTAGAGGATTGAGGGCTAGTCACATGACCCATAATCTGACGGTCCGTTTTCACGTTTCATCAAAATAAACACCACGTCCTATTTTTGTCCATTTTCACGGATCCCCCCCGTACACTAAAATGTAGAAGTGATCCATGAAAACGGTCGCAATGCGTAGATTTTTCATGCCCGTTATACTGAGGGAAGAACTGGGATGCGTGACCATGTGCGGCCTTAGCCCTAAGGTGGAAACCGCGTGAAGAACGCGCAGGACGCTTCTTTTATCTCTCGGCTGATAAGATCCTTCTCCGTCCCCCGTGGAGACCACAGATGAGATTTCAGGTGTTTTTGGAGCAGATTTTGAGGCAGATCTGTGACCCCTAAACAACAAGGCGGCAGATTATCAGGTCTCTGCTGTCCATGGCAACCAATCACAGCGCAGCTTTCATAGTTGTATACGGTGAGGTGTGAGCGGTATATAGTTGTATACGGTGAGGTGTGAGCGGTATATAGTTGTATACGGTGAGGTGTGAGCGGTATATAGATGTATACGGTGAGGTGTGAGCGGTATATAGCTGTATACGGTGAGGTGTGAGCGGTATATAGCTGTATACGGTGAGGTGTGAGCGGTATATAGATGTATACGGTGAGGTGTGAGCGGTATATAGATGTATACGGTGAGGTGTGAGCGGTATATAGCTGTATACGGTGAGGTGTGAGCGGTATATAGCTGTATACGGTGAGGTGTGAGCGGTATATAGCTGTATACGGTGAGGTGTGAGCGGTATATAGCTGTATACGGTGAGGTGTGAGCGGTATATAGCTGTATACGGTGAGGTGTGAGCGGTATATAGCTGTATACGGTGAGGTGTGAGCGGTATATAGCTGTATACGGTGAGGTGTGAGCGGTATATAGCTGTATACGGTGAGGTGTGAGCGGTATATAGATGTATACGGTGAGGTGTGAGCGGTATATAGCTGTATACGGTGAGGTGTGAGCGGTATATAGCTGTATACGGTGAGGTGTGAGCGGTATATAGCTGTATACGGTGAGGTGTGAGCGGTATATAGCTGTATACGGTGAGGTGTGAGCGGTATATAGATGTATACGGTGAGGTGTGAGCGGTATATAGCTGTATACGGTGAGGTGTGAGCGGTATATAGCTGTATACGGTGAGGTGTGAGCGGTATATAGCTGTATACGGTGAGGTGTGAGCGGTATATAGCTGTATACGGTGAGGTGTGAGCGGTATATAGCTGTATACGGTGAGGTGTGAGCGGTATATAGCTGTATACGGTGAGGTGTGAGCGGTATATAGCTGTATACGGTGAGGTGTGAGCGGTATATAGCTGTATACGGTGAGGTGTGAGCGGTATATAGCTGTATACAGTGAGGTGTGAGCGGTATATAGTTGTATACGGTGAGGTGTGAGCGGTATATAGATGTATACAGTGAGGTGTGAGCGGTATATAGTTGTATACGGTGAGGTGTGAGCGGTATATAGTTGTATACGGTGAGGTGTGAGCGGTATATAGTTGTATACAGTGAGGTGTGAGCGGTATATAGATGTATACAGTGAGGTGTGAGCGGTATATAGTTGTATACGGTGAGGTGTGAGCGGTATATAGTTGTATACGGTGAGGTGTGAGCGGTATATAGTTGTATACAGTGAGGTGTGAGCGGTATATAGATGTATACAGTGAGGTGTGAGCGGTATATAGTTGTATACGGTGAGGTGTGAGCGGTATATAGTTGTATACGGTGAGGTGTGAGCGGTATATAGTTGTATACGGTGAGGTGTGAGCGGTATATAGTTGTATACAGTGAGGTGTGAGCGGTATATAGTTGTATACAGTGAGGTGTGAGCGGTATATAGTTGTATACAGTGAGGTGTGAGCGGTATATAGTTGTATACAGTGAGGTGTGAGCGGTATATAGTTGTATACAGTGAGGTGTGAGCGGTATATAGTTGTATACAGTGAGGTGTGAGCGGTATATAGATGTATACAGTGAGGTGTGAGCGGTATATAGTTGTATACGGTGAGGTGTGAGCGGTATATAGTTGTATACGGTGAGGTGTGAGCGGTATATAGATGTATACAGTGAGGTGTGAGCTGTGTTTGTGTAACTGCTGTCCCCTCCCTGGTGACTCACTGACATTGTGCACTCACTGGCCGCCATCTCCCCTCCTTCCCATTGTAGTCTCTTTGGTCTCTTAGCCCTTTTAGGACACGGTGCACACACCCAGGAATCTGTATAACACAAATGATCTAGAATTATTTCCAAATTGTGAAATGTCCCTCCTGGGACTTATAGTGCTGTTCAGTAAAGACTGATAATGTATCTTAAAGGGGAACGCACCTGATTTTGTTAAAGAAGACCAGTTGCCTCTCCTGACAATTCTGGAGCACCTTTTCTTATTCTTACAGTGTTGGCCAAAAGTATCGCCCCCTGCAGTCCTGTCAGATAATCCTCGCTGTCCCCAGATAATGATTACACAGCACAGACTCTTATATAGTATATAAGTGACACAGGGTATATACAGTATAAGTATCGCCCCCTGCAGTTCTGTCAGATAATCCTCGCTGTCCCCAGATAATGATTACACAGCACAGACTCTTATATAGTATATAAGTGACACAGGGTATATACAGTATAAGTATCGCCCCCTGCAGTTCTGTCAGATAATCCTCGGTGTCCCCCAGATAATGATTACACAGCACAGACTCTTATATAGTATATAAGTGACACAGGGTATATACAGTATAAGTATCGCCCCCTGCAGTCCTGTCAGATAATCCTCGGTGTCCCCAGATAATGATTACACAGCACAGACTCTTATATAGTATATAAGTAACACAGGGTATATACAGTATAAGTATCGCCCCCTGCAGTTCTGTCAGATAATCCTCGCTGTCCCCAGATAATGATTACACAGCACAGACTCTTATATAGTATATAAGTGACACAGGGTATATACAGTATAAGTATCGCCCCCTGCAGTCCTGTCAGATAATCCTCGCTGTCCCCAGATAATGATTACACAGCACAGACTCTTATATAGTATATAAGTGACACAGGGTATATACAGTATAAGTATCGCCCCCTGCAGTCCTGTCAGATAATCCTCGCTGTCCCCCAGCTAATGATTACACAGCACAAACTCTTTGGTAATATCTTCATTTATTTTGCTTGCAGTAAAAAACACAAAAGAGAATGAAAAAAAAGTCACATCATTGATCATTTTACACAAAACTCCAGAACTGGTGCGGACAGAAGTATTGGCGCCCTCAGCCTAATACCTGGTAGCACAACCTTTAGACACAATAACTGCGCACAACCGCTTCCGCTAACCAGCAATGAGTTTCTTACAAGGCTCTGCTGGAATCTTAGACCCTTCTTCTTTGGCAAACTCCAGCCTGGCTTCTGTCTGTGGGTAAGAAGTGGGGTCTTCCTGGGTCTCCTACCATACAGTCCCTTCTCATTCAGACGCTGACGCTGGATAGTACGGGGTGACACTGTTGTACCCTCGGACTGCAGGGCAGCTTGGACTTGTTTGGATGTTAGTCGCGGTTCTTTATCCGCCATCCGCACAATCTTGCGGTGAAATCTCTCGTCAATGTTTCTTTTGCGTCCACATCTCGGGAGGTTAGCCACAGGGCCATGGGCTTTACACTTCTTACTGACACTGCGCACGGTAGACACAGGAACATTCAGGGCTTTGGAGATGGACTTGTAGCCTTGAGATTGCTCAGGCTTCCTCACAATTTTGCTTCTCAAGTCCTCAGACAGTTCTTTGGTGTTCTTTCTTTTCTCCAGGCTCAATGTGGTCACACAAGGACACAGGACAGAGGTGGAGTCAACTTTAATCCATTTCCACTGGCTGCAAGTGTGATTTAGTTATTGCCACCACCTGTTAGGTGCCTCAGGTAAGTAACAGGTGCTGCTAATTACACAAATTAGAGAAGCATCACATGATTTTTCAAACAGTGCCAATACTTTTGTCCACCCCCTTTTTATGTTTGCTGTGGAATTATATCCAATTTGGCTTTGCCAATTCTATTTGTGGTTTTCCATCGAAGACAAATTAAATGAGGAAAATACCAAAGAATCTGTGATTGCAATCATTATCTGGAAGAACACTAGGATTATCTGACAGAACTGCAGGGGCGCCAATACTTTTGGCCAACACTGTATAACTTTGTGTTGTGCCGCCCCTCTGTTATTCCTCCTGGAAATGTAATAGATTGCCAATAGAGTGTTATCACGCCCCTTGTTATACTGGGGTCTCCCTACACACTGTGGCACAATCAACACTGAAGGGAGAGAATAGAAGTGGGAAGAGATCCCCAAGTTGGTAATATATTTGTCAATTTCCAGGAGGTATAACAGAAGGATGTCATAATACTCCAGAATTGTTTTATTATGGGGAATACAAGGATTCAGTAAAAGAGGAGCGTTAAGCCGTCCATCTATCCAGTTCTAAATTTCACTCCCTTTATGTATTTGCATTCTTAAAGGGGTTTTCAAGAATTTATATATTGATGATAATGTATCCGTAGACTAGGTCATCATATGTGATTGGTGGAGGTCGGACACCTTTGAAGAAGCTGCAACGCTTCCAAGCTCCATGGTCTCTTTCCTGTTCTGATTAGGTCACGATCATCGGTCACATGGTGCAGCAGCAGCTCAGTCCCATTCAAGCGAACTGGGCTGAGCTGCAATACTGATCGCAACCACTATACAATGTAAGGCGCTATGCTTGGTATTCAGCACTCACATGAATGCTGAGGCCTCCTCAACCAGCTGGTCAGTAGGGGGGCCCAGAGAACCCCTTTAAATTCACCTTTTCCTGGGAGTTTTCTCAGCATCGCCATCTGCTGACAACAACTGGAACGTACTGAACTTAGGCAGATCCCAGAAGAGATCCTTCCCTTTTCTTACATGGGAAGTGACGAGTTCTCTGCAGACTTTGTCATCTCTGAATGGAGCCCTTTAACAATTCATCAGAATCAGGAGGCGCAGCGGCTGCAGCACGTGTCCTGGCCAGCACCGTCTCCGACCAGTCAGAACAGCCTCCCGTTTATGGCCTGTACTTTACTGCTGGAGACTCTACACCTCGTAAACTTCACATTTATGGCAGGGAATTCAGAGCGAATAATCAGTGAAGAGGAGGAGGGAAAAGAGCCGCAGATGTGGGGAAAGGAGTATTTTTACACCCACTTGTATTATTGATTTATACTATTGTACAAGTGACCATTTAAAGGGATTTCCAGATTATTGACGGCCCAGCCTTAGTATAGGGCATTAATGGCCGATCAGTGGGTGTCGGTCTATCAGCACCCCTGCTGATCAGTTCATCACAGTCGGTCTATATGCACAATGTCTGCTTTATAGCAGTTCACATTATCAGTTTCTTCCGATTCCGTTTATTTTAGTAGTGAAGATGGCTGCCGTACTGCGCCCATCTGTCTCTCGCGGTCCCCTTGAATTTAATGGATGTTTCTCTCCACCACTTTATTCACAGCAGGGGTCCCAATGGTCCAACCCCTCTGATCTGCAACCTATTCCCTAATCCCTTTAATATTTATTTAATGTCTGAGGACATGAACTGAAATTTAAAGGGGATGTCCTGTACAGGACAGGGGAAGTGTCAGATTGTTGGGGCCCGATCACCGCGTCCCCCTGGTGCCCAGGTAGTGACCAAAAGGATAAGAATCATACGAAATGTAGCAATGGCTCCTGATCCTGGGTGTCGTGTAATATGGGGGGGGGGGGCACTTTCTAAATTTGCGCATTAGTTTATGGACCCGTATTGGACTCCATTCAGACCTATTAGAGCGGAGACCTTGATGATAATCGCCCCTATTTGTTCTCTCCAGAAGTCTATGGATTGTTCCGCTCTCATCTGTGAATCACAGGGAAGATATTTTGTTATCTATTATTCTCCTTATGATAATTCTATGACACACGCCCGCGGTAAGACAGGCTGATCCGGTATGATACCGCCATCTCCTGCACGCATTCTGCCGGGCCTTTTGTCATCTCTGCCCATTATGTGATAGACGACGCTCTCTATTGATCCCTCATTCTTCGCCAGGTTCATTGTTGCAGCTTTTCTGTCTTTTGTGTCACTTTCTTGTTTCAGCGCTCTGTTACATTTAAAGGGAAAGTCCACCTTATATTACCTGGTGGGAGAGGGTAATGGAGGCAGGGGGGGCTTAAACAGGGATAACCCTGAAGCCATGATAAGGTCCCGCCTTCACATGACACCCTTTGGCACCTTGACACTACCAGACCCCCCCCCCCTCTCAGCACAGGGTCCTGGGGTGTGACAGCTGTAGGAACCACATCCAGGTACATTAAATTGGGATGAGACCCCCAGAGGCCACAGGAGCCACCTCTATGGTTTGTGTCCCCTTGTGCACCCAGAACTACAAAGCCCAGCATGCCCCTCTAGTATATAAGCAGTTACACTGGTGGCAGGAGTGACCTGTCCTGTCCTGTCCTCCTATCACTATCTAATCTTCATTGATCAGGAGCATCAGGGAGATCATCTGCTAATCCCCGGTAAATTATATTGTTTAGCCCCTGTACACACCGGAGCGTCAGGTCAGATCAGACGGATAAACCTGAAGAGTCATTGCTGCAGCTTTTCAAGAACAGATTTACTTTGCCAGGGTCAAAAATCGATTTGTCCATCCAATATTAAAGAGACCAAGTCGATAGGATATCCATGTTCTCTGTCATCAGCCAGACTGTAGAGCCGCTCACTGTAACACTCCTCAACGGGACAGGGACAATGATGGGGGTCATTCACTGTATGAGCTCTTGTGATGTCATCAGATACACCCACATGCTGGGCGTTTAACTATGGCGGCCGCCTGCTATAGCCGCCAGGTGTTTACTGTTTTACACAGTAGACAACCAGCACTAATGCCTCTGCTCGGTGCACCGCCATTTTGCCAGTGATCGCTGGTGCCTGGAGTATGTTCCAGGGCCGACGTCACGTTGGCATGACAGCCGGGAGCCTTGTAAAGGCTCCCTGGCCTGTCTGCAGTGATTTTCTCTTGCAGGCTGCTCTATGCAGCCTGCAAAAGAAATGCCGATTTTTTTTTGCAATGCATTAGCATTGTAATGTATTGCATTAGTGATCAGACCCCTAGGGGGTCTAATATATGCAGAAATTTATTTTTTTAAAAAAAGTAAAAATATATATATATATATATATATATATATATATATATATATATATATATATAAAAATTTGAATCCCCCCCACTTTCCCTAGAACACATATAAAAGTTGTTAAATACTGTGACACACATACACATTAGGTCTCCCCATGTCTGAAATCGCCGGCTCTACAAATCTATACAAATATTTTTCCTGTACAGTAAACGCCGTAGCGGGGAAAAAAAAGTCAAAAGTGCCAAAATGACATATTTTTACTGTTTTGGCTCTGATAAAAATTTGAATAAAAAGTGATCAAAGCAAAAGCAATTCCCACAAATGGTAGAACTAGAAAGTACACCCGGCCCTGCAAAAAAAGACGCCCTATGCATCCCCGTACACAGAAGTATAAAAAAGTTACGGCTGTCAGAATATGGCGACTTTTAGAAAAAAAAAAAAAATTGGCACAGTTTGGATTTTTGTTAAGGGGTTAAAATGGAAATAAAACCATAGAAATTAGGAATCCCCGGAATCGCACTGAAGCACAGAATACAGGGGACAGGTCATTGTGGCTGCACAGTGAACGTCGGAAAAATGAATCCCATAAGAAAACTGCACAAATGCTGTTTTTCTACAAATCCCCCCCCCATTCTGAATTGTTTTCCAGCTTTCCAGGACATTGTACAGAATAATTAATGGCGGCATCAGGAAGAACAATTTGTCCCGCAAAGATTAAGACCTCAATGGGCTCTGGGAGCGGAGAAATAAAAAAAAAAAAAAAGTTATGGGGTTTAGAAGGAGGGGAGTCAAAAATGAAAATAAAAAAATGCCATCGGCGGGAGGAAGGGGTTAAAAGATGAATTCTTTTATCGAGCTCTGATATGTGATATACACGTTCCCTTATACATAGGTATTATCTACGCAGTGTACATACTGTACTCATGGTATAGCCGGTGCAGGCAGCAGGTGTATTCCAGGACTATAGAGATCTGATATGTATACGGGAACATGTATATCAGATCTCCATATACTCCGTATACGTCTGCTGCCTGCACAGGACATACCATGAGTACAGTATGTACACTGCATAGATAAGACCTATGTATAAGGGAACATGTATATCACATATCAGATCTCTATATACTCCGTATACACCTGCTGCCTGCACAGGACATACCATGAGTACAGCCTGAGGTATGGCAGGTCCTGATAAGTACTGTATAGATAAGACCTAGGTATAAGGGAACATGTATATCACATATCAGATCTCTATATACCCCGTATACACCTGCTGCCTGCACAGGACATACCATGAGTACAGCCTGCGGTATGGCAGGTCCTGATAAGTACTGTATAGATAAGACCTATGTATAAGGGAACATGTATATCAGATCTCTATATACTCCGTATACACCTGCTGCCTGCACAGGACATACCATGAGTACAGCCTGAGGTATGGCAGGTCCTGATAAGTACTGTATAGATAAGACCTATGTATAAGGGAACATGTATATCAGATCTCTATATACTCCGTATACACCTGCTGCCTGCACAGGACATACCATGAGTACAGCCTGAGGTATGGCAGGTCCTGATAAGTACTGTATAGATAAGACCTATGTATAAGGGAACATGTATATCACATATCAGATCTCTATATACTCCGTATACACCTGCTGCCTGCACAGGACATACCATGAGTACAGCCTGAGGTATGGCAGGTCCTGATAAGTACTGTATAGATAAGACCTATGTATAAGGGAACATGTATATCAGATCTCTATATACTCCGTATACACCTGCTGCCTGCACAGGACATACCATGAGTACAGCCTGAGGTATGGCAGGTCCTGATAAGTACTGTATAGATAAGACCTATGTATAAGGGAACATGTATATCACATATCAGATCTCTATATACTCCGTATACACCTGCTGCCTGCACAGGACATACCATGAGTACAGCCTGCGGTATGGCAGGTCCTGATAAGTACTGTATAGATAAGACCTAGGTATAAGGGAACATGTATATCACATATCAGATCTCTATATACTCCGTATACACCTGCTGCCTGCACAGGACATACCATGAGTACAGCCTGCGGTATGGCAGGTCCTGATAAGTACTGTATAGATAAGACCTATGTATAAGGGAACATGTATATCACATAGGTCTTATCTATGCTCTGTATATATCAGACTCTGGCGTGCCACAGGTATATAGAGATCGGACATGTGATATACATAGGTCTTATCTATACTCTATATACATTGTACACTGACATACCTAGGCGGTGCTCGCGCTATATCCTGTACAGGTGGCAGGTGTATAATTAACATTACAATCCAATTAGCACAGACATTCCACAAGACGGATTTACAAGGCGCTCGTTTCCTCGGCTTCCAAGGCAATGAGTGTGCCGCACCGATCTGAACTCCTCGTCCACCGACATCCTCAGAGCCGTCACAGCCTAAGACAGGACCTTGCAGGAAACCTCCTCAAGACGTCACTCTCAAAGGCAACCGCATAGAGCGACGCCAGCAAACCGGGTTTTTGATTTGGCAAGAGGATGAAGAAGCTTGAGGATCCTTTGCTTGGGCTTCTGAGGATGCGCAGTATATAGCCCAGTATATAGTGCAGGATATTGTCACGTCAGCAGAAACTCCTAAATGGGGTAACAGGAAGATGGTGTATCCATGGCAGCCAGAGATCTGCCCCATTACACTGTTATAATTGGCTATAGGTAGATATCACTGTGGGATACGTTATACCGCAACCTCACGACATGTGCAAGAGGATGGGCTTACAGGGCGCACGGCTTTCAGAGGACGCCTGAACATATATCGTATGACACGGTCACCGTACCGCCAGTGATAACATAAAACTAGTGCTGTTATATGGCGGCAGAGGCTGCTGTGATCACAGGACCATCCTTCTACAGACAGCCTGGATTACCAGTATCAGTAATAGAGTCACCTTATTCCAGCTCCATCTTTCTCCAGTTGTGTCTGCAGCAGGGAGGGAGTAAAGCTCTTCAGTAATGGAGGTCTTCAGTAATGGAGGTCTTCAGTAATGGAGGTCTTCAGTAATGGAGGTCTTCAGTAATGGAGGTCTTCAGTAATGGAGGTCTTCAGTAATGGAGGTCTTCAGTAATGGAGGTCTTCAGTAATGGAGGTCTTCAGTAATGGAGGTCTTCAGTAATGGAGGTCTTCAGTAATGGAGGTCTTCAGTAATGGAGGTCTTCAGTAATGGAGCTCTTCAGTAATGGAGCTCTTCAGTAATGGAGCTCTTCAGTAATGGAGCTCTTCAGTAATGGAGCTCTTCAGTAATGGAGCTCTTCAGTAATGGAGCTCTTCAGTAATGGAGGTCTTCTGCTAAATCCGGCTCAGGCTGTGGTTCGTAGAAGTCACCATAAGACTAAGGCCGAGGACCCACGTAGTGTTGCAGATTTTGCCGATGCTGGAACCTGCAGCCACCACTGGAGGGAGATTACATAGAACTCAATGGGAAAAGGGTTGTAGAAATTCCTATGCTGCCTCTAGTGGAGACTGCAGGTGGTGCACGCTATACGTTACACGTTACAGCCAGGCAGGGGATTTGGAGAGCAAATAAAAATCAGCACAGACATTAGCACCTTAAACGTACGGGATACAAGTATTATAACACGTTCTGCAACCTTCTACTTTCCAAGATCCCCGCTTGCTGTCAGTGAATGGACAGATACAGTTTGCAGTATATGTAGAGGTTAAAGGGATATGTGGTCGGCGTGGATCTGACACCTGGGACCCCTGGCCGATCAGTTCAGTTCAATGCTGCAACCTCCCATCCTGTAATAATGAAGTCATGTTCATTAGTCACAGGCTACGGCAGCTGCTCAGTCCCATTCAAGTGAATGGGGCTGAGCCGCAATACCACACACAGTCCCAGCACTATGTATTGTGTTGTGTATGGTATTCAGTAACAAGGCAGTAACGCTGCGCCCTCTTCAACCAAATGATTGGTCAGATCCCCCCCATCACAACTATAGAAGGTCCACAAAACCCCTTTAGGCCGGGGCCCCACGGACCGTAAACACTGCGATTTGCCAACAGTGCAGGCAAAGTGCATGCGAATCCCATCCCCACTTTGCAGAAAAGATCGCAGTGCGGACACGCTGCGATTTGCAAAGCCATTGCGGCCTTGCAAATCGCAGCATGTCAATTATATCTACGGAAATGCAGGCGGCTTTCCCATAGATATAATGGGAAGAGAAAGTCCGCGGAGGAAAACGCTGTGAGCTTTCTCTTAAAAGCGCTGCGGAAAGAACCACAATGCATTCACGCAGCGCTTTAGTGCTGTGGATACGGCTCATGGGGCCTTAGCCTGGTCCAATCTTGTCCCGCTGCCCATTCTATTTTCAGCATATTATGCCACAAGAATCGTTCCATTCACTGACAGCAAGCAGACATGATGCAAGTTCTGCAGCACGGACACAAACGCTCTCAGGACGGCACCACAAACAAACGACACATACAAGTACCGGAGTCCGGGCACCTCCTCCGCTCCGTGACGCGATGAATGAACGCAGACCGGCCATTGTTTTCTTCCAAAAACTGTATTTGTAAAACTAGTCTTTAATCTATTCCGCTCTGTCCAAACCAAAAAGATGCAAAATACAGTTGAATTTATTTTGTACAAATTAATTGAAAAGCAGAAATCCTCTTTTTTTTTTTTTAGGTTTTTCAAGTCCCTCAATGTCACAGCATATTTCTGTCTCCAGGTCCAAAAAAAAATTGCAGGAATACTGCAAAAAAGACATACACTTTATAAATATATATTTATATATAAAACTATAACCAGTAGTCACTCATGTAAGGGTGGGGGAGGGGAGGTCCGCGGTCTGCTCTCCCGGCAGGGGGGCTACAAGTATTGCTTGCTCAGTCGGTGGCGGATTCGGATGGTCCTTGATTGTCGCATGGAGACGATGGGAATCTATGGAGTAAGGCACTATAGTAATGGACACGTCTAATGACCCCGAAAATACCAGGACACTATATAGGGGATTCTAGAGGTCGCCTATATAATCCCACCCCTCACTACACTCACAATACACAGGATCGGTTTTTCTATTGCAGCTTCTACCGCCCTTGAGTTTCCAGCTCCTATGCACATCAATGGGTCGCTGCGGTTAAAGACTACAACGTCCTCCCGTGTAGTCAGATCCTGCGGTCTCGTGACTCTCGTCATTCTGTTACCGGTTATAAAGGAGGGGTTGAGGGAAGGGGATGTGCACGAGCCCGCTGGGGAGCTGTCTACGCTAAACGGAAGGATTGTATTTCTACGTGAAGACTTTGCAAGTCATTAGGTTTTAGACGCGTTGCAAAAAAAAAAAAGTGCACAAAGCCTTTAAAGTGGGCGGGGGTGTCAGGAACCTGTCAGCAGATCCCGCACGATCCAGTATATAGGAAGAACGCGGCGGATTTGTTCTGGTCTGATGCTATTGCGTCCCCCTGATTTGTGTTAGGGCGTATTCTCACTGCTCCTGGCCTGTACAATCACATCCATAGGCTCCTCCTATTTGCCGTTTTGGTAAGCACTGGTATACATATAGTGCATTCTGCTGTGCTATTGTATACAGAAGCATCCTTGTATGTATACTGCCTATGGGTGATGTACGCAATGACACCCTACACATCATAGACTTCTGCCTATCTCCTGATATATACCCCTAACTGAGGGTAACGTGACCCGCCCCGCAGCCTGTGATGCCAATAGGGAGGTCGGCCATGTTGGCCATAGCATTTTGCACTTTTATGAAGGGCTACGGCCACACAATCTCTCCAGTATCAGGATCCCCATCATGTACATGTATCTGCTACAACCGTACGGGCCTTCACAGTCTCCATTTGCCGTCGCGCCCTGTAGTGATATCACATTGTGCATAGTGTTCTTAGGTGTCGTCTCATGGACTTCATTCCACAAAGAGGAGGAAGATGCTGAAAATCAGGATACAGATCTACAGCAGAAAAAAGGTGCTCTGTATACGTCCTATGGATGCTAAGGAGCAACTGCAACGTCATACGGTGCAACGCTGTAGATAGCTAAAGCCGGCCATACACATCAGATTAATCTTGGCTTGCCATTTCGGCAGGACCAGTCCATTATCTGATGTGTATGCTCGTGGAAAGAAGCGACGGGCATGTTGGATTTCAATAGGCCTTATCCTATTATTCACAGGGAAGATATGTGATTGCCCGAGGCACCTTCAAGACACATGCATGCTCAGTCAAGCTCAGCATGCATGTGTATGTGGGAGTCAAGAGGAATACTTAGCACTGAATGACACATTCATCAATCTAAGTGTATGGCCGACCTAGTAGGTATCAGTAAATCATGGACGTGGCTGGATGCTGGTATGTCTGGGGGCGATTAGGATACATTAGGGTGCAATTTCAGATACTTCATAGGACAGGAGCTCAAGTCTTGTAAGAATCCACCTCGACCTACTGAAGATGTCCACTGTCATGGTGTCCTACAGTCCCAAGCACATAGAAGTGAGGCAGGTTGTCACGTTCTCGGACCCCGACCTTCCTCTGCCCCTTCAGCAAAAATGCAAATGCTTAGAAATAAGTAAGTATGACCATGTGATGGGGTGAGGACATGTTCTGCTTGTAAACGCTCCCAAGTATGAGAGTCAGGGCCGTCCTACATGATTCCAGTTGTCCCCGAGCACAGTGTAGATACGTCATATTCCAGTGTTATGTCCCAGGTAATGAGTAATGGGCAGGTCCAAGTGCTTATTGGTCGTCCCAGCAGAGGACCAGATCCCCCCACGTGTTGTTCGGGATCGCTCTCCGTTTCTCACGTTCCTGTATTGTGCACGCTTACAATAAATTACCTGAGCGCTCTAAGGCTGGCGAGATGATTGGAGAGTTACCACGGACTGAGAGAAGCTGTCATGGCCTCTCAGGGAACAGAAGAGTGCAGAGAGGGGACGACGACCTTCAGGGGTGTCCGGGAGAGGCGAACGTCAGTAGTTTTTATCCAGGGACCCTGATACAATACTGAAGCGATGGCAGAGCTGCCACCATAGTGTTTTTGCTCCCTCAGATTCGGTCAGTCTTTGGTGGGCTTGGTGAAGGGACACGTGTTCCCTATGTCTGTCGCTCATCTCATGCGGTTCTGCCTCATGAGCGGTACGATGCAGGACGGAGGTCCGGCCTTGGTCAGTAAGGGATGTTTCAGCAGCTCGATAGCGGTGGCTCGTTGGCTTGGGTCTCTCACCAGAAGTCTGTCGATGAATCCTTTCAGTAAGGGAGAAATCTAAAAAAGGAGATGCCAAAAATAAAAATCACATCTATGTTTGTGAACACCGCTCATGTTATCCATCCAAAGCAATCCCAAAAAAAAGTGTTGTGACAGAGTGTTGTGGGCATGCTCTGCAACCTGTACAGGGAAGGGGAGAAAGAACAGAGCTGTTCGCAACACCCATAATCTATACTTGGCATACATCTGTGCTATGGGCCTCTAGCCTCAGACTATGACAACAGGGTGACTACGACTACAGGGTCTCCAGATCTGAAGGGTATTGGATACTGAGGACCCCCCTACAGGACAGGTCATTGATACCCGATTGGATATACCATAGAGGACCCAGTAAGAAATACCCCTTCCCCATCATCAGTGGCGCTCGAAGTCTCAGGCCTTGTACAGACGTGTATGAAGCCAAATGACAAAGTCAGCTCTGCTACATCTAAACATAATGTTGCCTAACAAGTTCTTGTTGGACCAGTTGCTGAATTTTGCAGAGTCAGCTGAGTAAATGGATTACTATGTCTGTGCGGATGTAAACATCATGTTAGTCACAGACGTGACGTCCCTGTAGCATCATGTGATCACGTGTGCAGGCACCCCGCTTCACGCCTGTAAACTGGACAGCACCTAAAGAATCATCTTACTCATGTCCTGCATAGTCTGACAAGGTATCAGCTCAATAGATAAGTGACAAGTATTTATACACATGCTGACAACAGAAGAGGAGGAGGGGTGTGAGCCATACAAAAGGATTGGGCATGTTGAAATCTATTAAAGGGATCCTATTTTTTTTAAAACACAATTTTGTCTCCCTAACATGTCGGAATAGCCTTAAGAAAGGCTATTCATCTCCTACCTTTCCTTTTCTTCTCCGTGTCGCCGTTCGCCTGCAATCCCGGTTTTTCTCGGTATGTAAATGAGTTCTCTCACAGCACTGGGGGCGGGCCCCAGCGCACAAACAGCACGGGGGCGTCCCCAATGCTGCCAGAGAGCTCTCCAGCGCCATCTCCATCTACTTCTGCAATCAGGTCTTCACCGCGTCTTCTTCCGGGGGCTTCTCCTTACTTCTAGGCCTCGGGCAAGCTGACTGCGCATGCCCGCTGTCCACAAGAAAATGTCCGCTTACAATACTGTGGAAGCGGCCATTTTTCTTGTGGCCATGGGCATGCACAGTCGGCTTGCCCGAGGCCTAGAAGTAAGAAGGCGCCACCGGAAGAAGACGCGGTGAAGACCTTGTTGCAGAAGAAGATGGAGGCGGCGCTGGAGAGCTCTCTGGCGGCATTGGGGACGCCCCCCAGTGCTGTGAGAGAGCTCACTTACATACCGAGAAAATCCGGGATTGCAAGCAAACATTGGCACGGAGAAGAAAAGGAAAGGTAGGAGATGAATAGCCTTTCTTAAGGCTATTCCGACATGTTAGGGAGAAAAAATTGTGTTTAAAAGATAGGATCCCTTTAATGCCTGATCCTGGAATTCACCCACATCTGCCAGTCAGGAGGCCTCCATGTATATCAGGCCCTGCAGGAATCGGCAGATTTGACCACGGGGGGGTTCAGACGGCCACGTAACTTTAAGCTAAATGAGTAGATATGGTATTTGTCAGTCAGGACAGAAGATAAGTGTCAGATTGCCGGGTCCGCCAAAGATCTGGAGGACGGGGGGCTGAAAATCCCTCTAAAGCCTCCCTGCGAAGGAAGTACCAGTGTGTCTGCATAAGCGGCGCTCCATTCACTTCTATGGGGCTGCCGGGACTGTAGTCTTCAGCAGCACCTGTAACGGCATAGAAGTGAATGGAGTGCCGGGCATGGAAGTGCTCTAGTCGCAAGGAGGCAGAATTTTTTGGTGCTGATTTTGACGCTGAATCCACCTCAAAATCAGCCTCCAAAAAAAAAAAAAAAAGCTTCCCAATTTGGAAATCTGATTTTGAGGTGGATTCAGCATCAAAAAACTCCATGTGCACTGACCCTCAACAGATTTTCGGCCCCCCGTCGAGTGCTGTACATCAGCCATCTCCAGCAGAACTACTGAAGATACTCGTGATGGGTTGGGGTTCCAGCAGTCACCCCCTCGCTGAATCTCCTGCTCTTACCTTTTGCACATTTTTCAGTTTGGGTGGCAGATTGTCCCTAATCATCTTCATAGCCTTTAGCGGAGGCTCATTAAAATAGGGAGGTTCTCCGTCCACCATCTCGATCACCATGATACCCAAAGACCAGATGTCCACCTGAGATAGGGAGACAAAAGACAAGGATCATAGCAGGAGGTTGCAGGAATGAACGCTCCTAACCACCGAGCCAAGAACAGCGCCTCACCTCTGGACCATAGGGTAACCTCGAGATGAGTTCTGGAGCCATCCAGTAAGGGGTTCCTACCAGGGACTTACGACGAGGGACTTCTTTGTTCACCTGGGCGCAGAAGCCGAAGTCTGAAAGCTTCACCTGCAAACAGAAGACACATTACCAGGAATGGCCGGTTTAGCGGATCTAATATGCCTGGCCAGCTCTAGACAGACGTTTGTGACATAGGTAACTTGCACTTCATGTATTAGTACAGATGATTACCCGTCCGTCGTGGGTCAGAAGGATGGAGTCGCTCTTTATATCCCGGTGGATGACTCCCTGGGCGTGCAGCACAGACAACGCCTTCAGCACAGACATACAGACGGCCGCGATCTGCTCCTCATTCATCCTGAACGCAAACGACACACAAGTCATCAGTGACAAGTCTGGAGAGAAGACTAAATGGGAACCGTCAGAGACGGCCTGATAAATGTGACCAATAATGGAGAGACAAGAAAGACGACTAGAGAATAAAAGACGGCAATGGAGGTGATGAAAAACCCGCTGAAGACGCCCAATCTGCAACGTGGGGACCGCGCGGGGTCAGCTAGGCCTTGCAAAAGGTCAACGTAGACTAAATTATATGCCATGATATGTCTTAGAACAGCACAATGGTAGAGAATCCAATGCAGAGTTTTAACCCCTTAAAAGGGGTTTTCTGGGCCCTAATGCATGTTTTATACTGATAACAAGTCATCAGAATCAGATCTGTGGGGTCTGACACCTGGACCCCACACAGATCAGCCTCTAGGCACCGGAAGGGGAGCGTGTACAGGTTGAAAGTCAAGTAATAGGGGCGAAGCTGAGGATACATCGCTCATTTCAGAATCGGGGAATGCTCAGACCTTCATTGATCTGCAAGTTTATCTGCAGAAAACCCTTCAAAATCAGGAAGGATTATTCCTTAAAGAGACTTCCCACAAGCTGTGGAAATGTTGTTGTGGAAAATGCAAAAAACCGCACTTTTTCCAATTCAACGGATTTTTGTTGTGTTTTTGCATCACCCTGTATAACACTATTCACTAAAATGAACACGGAAGTTTCTGTTTTCTGACGCTGAGAGGCGCTTCAGTGTGTATAAAACCTGCATTACCTACCTGGTGTGTGTCACAATGTCCGTCAAGGCCCCTCCTTCCAGAAACTCCATTACTACCCAGAGCTCATCGCCCACCAGGTAACTGTTGTACATCTCCACCACATTCTCGTGCTGGTAATCTCGCATGATCACCACCTGCAGGGAACAGAAAGCAAAAAGCAACCGTTTCTATCTAGCCGAGACGACACTAGAGCCGCCGATAGAGGGTACAAGGACTGGGTGCACGTAGGAAGACGACACGACGGTGCACAAGGAAGTATTTATCAGGAAGAAATCTGCACAAGATGAAGAGACTGGATGGAAAGCGATGAACGAAGTAACTGATGCAGTGACGTATATGGACCACAATGACTGTAGTGCCGTATTCCAGCACTAGAGGTCACTAGAAACTGGTTTGTCCTACACACGGGCGAACCGCAAATGATTGGTTTTGGGTTTGGGCGGCCTCATGTCCCAGATTGGTTTTTGGTACCCACTGGATTTAATTCCATATAAACAGGAAGTGACATTGTTAGATTTCTACACGCACATTGTACAAACATCAGACGGCAAACTAAAACCGCCTCGCTTTGCGTAGAACATACCACCATCTAGTAACTATTAGTGGGAGGGATAAGGAGCCGCCTGGCGACTACCGAAATGAGATCTTCAGAGCACAGATGTGATCTCCGCTCCCCCATAGGCTTCATTCTCACGTCTCTGTGGGCGCCAAAACTAGTATAGGATTGAGAAATACGAAAACACTAAATCCTTACTCAAAAGCGATAACCCTGCGCTCTCCTGATGGGAGAATCCTGAGCTAGAGACTATGGCGGAAATTTAGTAAGACTGGCGCACGGCACGGCTGAATTATCAACCCGGTCAGGAAGTGGCGCACATGTCCTATAACATTTGCACCATTTTTTTTGGCATGAATTATACAAACACCCGGGGAACACGGCAGGACACGGCGCCCGGGGAACACGGCAGGACACGGCGCCCGGGGAACACGGCAGGACACGGCGCCCGGGGAACACGGCAGGACACCTGCAAACAACCATCAAGGGTCCGGACTTACCTCATTGAAGAGCAGTTCCCTCCTCTGCTGCTTGCGGAGATCCATCTTCTTGACAGCGACCAGTTTCCCCGAAGTCTTGATGGTAGCGATGCAAACAATCCCAGTAGATCCCTCTCCAATCTTGATAAAATTATCTAGGTAGGATCTGGGGTCCCCGGGATCCACCACCATCTGCAGAGCCGCCCTAAACTGCTCATGTGACACCCGCTGCGGCTCTCTCTGTGGGGACCGAGGCTGGGGAGGAGGAGGAGGAGGTTGTGTCTGTGGTGGGCGAGAAAGCTGAGGGTCCGAGCTGTGTTGGGAGAGACCGGCTGGAGATGGTTTTTCTGGGGGTTTGGGTTTAGGATGAGGGGGCGGCGGCCGGGAACTTCCTTTGCTTGAGGAATTTTTGGGTTCGAGGGGGTTGGCCGAACGAGAATCCGGCACCTAGAGAAACAAACCACCAAATTATAATGAAAAGGAAGGAACGTACAATCTGCCGCTCAATGCCAAGAAGGTGCGGGGAAAGAGAAAGCCCAAATAATATCACTAAATATTTATTACAATTTACTGTAGCACCTATTCTCACCTGTGGAGGCGCCCCCCTGCCGGGGTCAGTGTCCGCACGGGGGTAAGTATTGAACGGTCGCCCAGCTTGTTGCGTTGGCTTCACGGCACCCTCTGCGGCAGCGTTACCCGATGTGTGGATATTGGGCCCAGAAAGTGGTCTCTTGTCGCGGGGTGACTGCGGGCTGCCCTGTCCTCCAGTGTACGCAGATTTTGGCCTTCTGTCCTCCTTTTCTCTCCGTACCACCCTATCGGCAGGCTCGCTGTAGTCCCCATCTGCCACAGGATGGTCTCTCCTTCCATCTGTTCTCTCATGAGAGCGCGTGGATCGGCTCTCCGACGTCTTGGGGTAATCTGGAGGAGGCAGCCGGTGTTTACCGCTTGGTTCCTGCCCCCGGGGTTGTTGTGGGGCTGCTCTTTGATCATCTCTTGGTCTGTCCCTTCCATGCTCAGTCCGGCTTCTCTCCGAGCCTCTGCCGCCATCTTCCCGTACTTTCCGGACACGGCCGTCGGTCACGCCATTTTCTACAGGAATCCGGTGCTCCCTTGGAGGACATGGAGGACTCTCTCTACGCAAGGAGTTAGAGCGACAGACGGACATATTCTCAAACTCATCCAGGAGCCACGTGAGCGAGCCGTCCCGCGACACCTTGTTCCCTCGCACGATCATCTGTGGTGGGGAGAAGAAAGGAATTAAAAAGAAGAAACATGGAAGATAAGAACAGAAATACGCTGGGGGTCCGGTATATCCCACCAGGGTCATCTGTATATAAAGCACTCTGCCCTTAAAGTACATGGTGGAGTTTCTTAAAGGGACACTCCCATCTTGTCAGGATAGATCATCACTTTATGACCGGTAGGAGCTCAAACTTTGGGACCCCATTTACCCGGAGATGAATAAGCGGGGGATGGGGGGGGGGGTCTCGCACAATGGACTCAGCGGGTTTAGCATCCTGCTTAGATCTCTGCCTCCCACTGAAAACAATGACAGGCAGAATCCCGCTGTGTGAACAGACCCTACACACCTCGGATCATGGAGGCCACGTTGGTTCTTTTAGCCTCTGATGTCTTATATATAAGGTGCACGGCTCCATGAACAGATTACGATCACCCTAAATAAAGCAGCCGCCCCCAGCACTCATGTGACTGCTCCTCCCCTGGTGTTGACTCTCTCGCAGAGTCTTGGCAGTCGTACCGAGCGGTCTTGTGAGTCTTCAGATCTGCAGATGCAACAACTGCTCCCAAATCATAGAGAACGAGATCGGCTAAAGGCGACTCATTTCATGGATACCGTGTTACACCGGTGCGGGGTTTAAGAAGGGAGAGGGATACTCTGTTCTATTCATTGAGCCCGTGTCCCCCTCCCCATTGCTTTTTACTGGAGAGTTCCTTTAATCTTTTCACTGCCATAGACACATGTAGTAAGTTAGGACTTTAAAAAGATTAAAATGACGGGTCCGGCTGATAAAACCTCCGAAGATCAGCGAGTTTCCAGAGTAGACGGGAGCAGTGGTTGCGAGTACTGCAGAGGTCGCTCCATAGACTCGCATAGGACAATCGCTGCAACGTTCACAACCACTGCTGTGTCATAAGTACGATGGTTAAAGGGATTCTCTCATTAAAATCACATTTTTTCGCGATCACACATAGGAATAGCCTTAAGAAAGGTGATTCTTCTCCTACCTTTAGATGTCTTCTCTGCACCGCCTTTCGGTAGAAATCCCGATTTTCGTCAGTATGCAAATGAGTTCTCTCGCAGCACTGGGCACTCCAATGCTGCAAGAGAACTCTCCAGCGCCGCCTCCATCTTCTTCAGGAACGCCCTCCGCTTGTGCCTTCTTCCAGAGCTGGGTTTTAATCTTCTAGGCCTCAGGCAGAGCCGACTGCGCATGCCCGCAGCCACAAGAAAAATGGCCGCTCACACAGTAAGCTGTGTAACCGGCCACTTTCTTGTGGCCTGTGGGCAATGTGCAGTCGGCTCTGCCCGAGGCCTAGAAGATTGAAACCCAGCTCCGGAAGAAGATGCTTGAAGAGGCCGTTCCTGAAGAAGATGGAAGCGGCGCTGGTGATTTCTCTCGCAGCATTGGAGACGCCCCCAGTGCTGCGAGAAAACTCATTTGCATACTGACAAAAAACGGGATTTCTTCCAAACGGCGGTGCGGAGAAGACATCTAAAGCTAGGAGAAGAATCACCTTTCTTAAGGCTATTCCTACGTGTGATCAAGAAAAAATGTGATTTTAATGAGAGAATCCCTTTAAGACATGTCAGATACCCTACCCTACCTGGATTCCCAATCCTAAGAGTCACACTTTGGGTTGGTTTACTTGCCTTTTGTTGCCCCCGCCCGAAGGTTGTAATACAGGACGGGTCGACCAGTGGCTTGGGCCTCTTGGCAGACTCTTCTATAAGGCTCTGCCATTGTCGCGGGAGTCCGATGAACTTCTGCTCCTGCTCGTCGAAGCCGGTGTGCACCCGATGTTCGAAGTTTGATGGGGCCGAGATCTCAATGCGCTTTTTCTTCTTGCTGAACATGGCCGCTAGCTGACCTGAGGGAGAAGCAAGTACAGGTTAGTACAGGGGTCACTCCCACCAGTCCGCCCATTACTGCCCCGGCACGGTTGGCGCGCACACACACACACACACACACACACACACACACACACACACACAACCTCTTCAGGGAGACGTGAGCACAAGACGACACAAAGAGCCGGGTCTATAATAAGGTCCACTTAGCAGGGCCCATTGTGTTGTGCGGGGGGTGCGCAGATCCCCCTCTATTGAAGCCCTAATGAGGTAGAACGATGCGCTGAGCAAAAACAAGAGCAACTTCCCACAAAGAATGGATTTCATAAAGTTTTCATGCACATGATGGAGGAAGCCGGGCCCTTTCCATGATCACTGAGGACTTGTTCACTCGAGCCGCTCCAAAAATAACCAACGTCCGAGATCAAAACTGTTTGGCCGTCGACTAATGGAAGCGCATGAGCGAGAAATGGAAGAAGTAATGTCAGCACAGCCCGGCGACGCCAAGAGAAACTCACAAACTGCGCTTAGGACTTCCTTATGTCACTGGGCATCACCGTCTAAGCGGAGCGGTTACTTACTCGGTCGTCTAAGCTCGGGCGCTCTCTTAGGTCATTCATATGCGATCGTTCGGGGTCCACCCGATTGGCCTCTTCCCTTTGTCATTGGTCTCATAGCATAGCAGAAGCGACTCAGTCCCATTCAAGTGAATGAGGCTGAGCTGCAACACCAAAGAAGGCCCCTCTGATGTATAAGCAGCGGTCAGACACCTCTGGCCATTGCTCTTATCCCTACAGAGTCTGACACGTCCCTACCGATTATACAGCGACAATGTGACAGGGATCGGACTACGCCCTGTACAGAATCCCTGGAGTTCCCCTTAAAGCAAACTCCGATTCCTCTAAGTGACAGCCGTGATGAAGCGCGTGACTTCTATCCAACCATCTAAAATACATTTTCTCCGGGAGAAATCGCATGAAAACACAATTTCGTTGATGGAATGAAATCCGAGAAGTTTGCAGATGTCATTTAGGCAGAAAATCAAGAAAGATCATCGAGCAAAAGGAACATTTGTGACAGAAAAGAGAGAAGAGGCGACGAGCACGAGACGCCATTGTCTGGAATATTTGCACAGGCTCGCAGTCACACCATGCATTTATCTCCTGCAGTCTCTGCTTATGGAGTTTCTGCCTTCAGTATTTGACCATTGGTATCTCCGTGTATGAGCTGCCAGAATCGCAACTCCAGGCAACGCAGACATGGTAGTCACAAGCCTAATGCAAGGAACGTAATGGCCATCAATTCTTCATGTACCCGAACACTGGTGCCTTATATGCCACGTATAGGAACAGGGCACATACTACCGCCTGCCTGCAAGGGACAGATACTACCGCCTCCCGGGCACAGATACTACCGCCTGCCTGCAAGGGACAGATACTACCGCCTCCCGGGCACAGATACTACCGCCTGCCTGCAAGGGACAGATACTACCGCCTCCCGGGCACAGATACTACCGCCTCCCGGGCACAGACACTACCGCCTCCCGGGCACAGACACTACCGCCTCCCGGGCACAGACACTACCGCCTCCCGGGCACAGACACTACCGCCTCCCGGGCACAGACACTACCGCCTGCCTGCAAGGGACAGATACTACCGCCTCCCGGGCACAGATACTACCGCCTGCCTGCTAGGGACAGATACTACCGCCTCCCGGGCACAGATACTACTGCCTCCCGGGCACAGATACTACCGCCTGCCTGCTAGGGACAGATACTACCGCCTCCCGGGCACAGATACTACCGCCTGCCTGCAAGGGACAGATACTACCGCCTCCCGGGCACAGATACTACCGCCTCCCGGGCACAGACACTACCGCCTCCCGGGCACAGACACTACCGCCTCCCGGGCACAGACACTACCGCCTCCCGGGCACAGACACTACCGCCTCCCGGGCACAGACACTACCGCCTCCCGGGCACAGACACTACCGCCTCCCGGGCACAGATACTACCGCCTCCCGGGCACAGATACTACCGCCTCCCGGGCACAGATACTACCGCCTCCCGGGCACAGACACTACCGCCTCCCGGGCACAGACACTACCGCCTCCCGGGCACAGACACTACCGCCTCCCGGGCACAGACACTACCGCCTCCCGGGCACAGACACTACCGCCTGCCTGCAAGGGACAGAGGCACAGATACTACCGCCTCCCGGGCACAGATACTACCGCCTCCCGGGCACAGATACTACCGCCTCCCGGGCACAGACACTACCGCCTCCCGGGCACAGACACTACCGCCTCTATATACCAAACTTCATAAGTTGTGTGGACGCTGCTTATCTTATTCCCTTTCTCAATTGAGAACACTAATATACTTTAGGGAAAATTTGGAGCTTCACTTTAAGGAGCCAATATCTCCACTTACAAGGAACTAAAGTAAAAGGTAGTAAAGAGGTCACTGCAATCCCCCGGGCAGCCCCCGCAATGAGCAGTCCCTGCAATCCCCTGGGCAGCCCCTGTATATATGTAACAGGTCTGCAGACTGGATATAGTGATCGAAGAGAACAAGCGTGACCTCTGCTGACAGCGATACCCCAATGGGTAAGCCCTGCTCTTATAACAATGCGTATAGACTTCCTAGTAACGCCGCGCACGCCGCTCGCCCACTCACCGTCACATGGCTGATACGCTCAGGTGAGACACTGGTTATTCCAGATTTCAGTCAGTCACAAAGTCACACCCCAGGCCGAGAAGGAAAGCCACAGATCAGGGAAAGCAATCCCTTGTGTGAACAGCAGCAAACTAGGTGTGAGGAAATGGTGGGGTGCACAATTACTGTATACGGCACTTTATACTAAAGGCGGCCATATACAGCAGCCAAACTGGATGGCCATCTAATGTGTATGTCCCAACTGATGTTGCATGTTGAAACTCAATGGAAATAATCTGCCACCAGAAGAGAAGACACGCACCCTCGGCTGCGCCCCACAGACATGGGCTGTATACAGGCAGAGGGCACAGCTTTTGCTAACTTTATGACAATATACATTCCATAGGTTACCAAGGCCCTGAGGGAAGAGGATCAGACTACATAGGATAGTTGTGGTCTGTTATCATGGAGACGTATAGTCTGCATAGGAGCTATAGAAATATAGATCCAAAGCTAGAGCGCCGCTCGGTGGTTACAGCAGGCACTGACACTTACAGGGGTTGTCCAGGATCTGAAGACCTGATCAGTCGGGGTCTGACAGCCAAACTGATCCACTGGTGCACCCGAGAGAAGCCATATACTAAATATACGGCCACAAGTGAATAAGAGTGGGGCTGCAGTTCCAGGAGTCACCACTATTGTATGGAGCGCTGTACACTATACCGGCCTTCCAGTCCATACAGTGTAGAGGTGGTCCCTGGAACTGCAGCCCCACCTCCATTCACTTGAATAGGAACAGGGCCGCTTCTGGCCGTATATGGCTGCTAGCGGCCATATTAGCAAATCGGTTCAGGTATTGCACCCCAAATGCGCCAAAACTTACATAAAAATATCCCGGAGGTAGGGGACCAGTATGTCCGACCCCTTTAGCCTATTTGGCAGTGGACGGCTCCCTAGTACAGAGCTGTATGGCCGCCGCCGGCATCTGTGCAGAATCCAACCAATAATTCCAGTAAAGGGAAGCCGTGTATATAATGCACACATTAGCGGCCCCATGCAGGAAGCGTGTGTGTGCGTGTGTGTACACGGCCCTACTGACACGACTATGGTCACTTTCTGATGCAATGCATTAAGTCATCTTGCTGTGTGGTAATGTAATGGCGATGTTGGGAAACTTTATCCTACGTGTAAAGCGTCTACCTAGCGATGAGCGGCGTTATACAGGAGAATATAATCTGTACTCACATCTATGCCGGAGCGATTCTCCGCACACCGCAGGAGAAGGAAAACATGGCAGCGTGTGGCGCATTGTGAGGAAGGGCGTGAGCAGCGGGATCCCTGCCATGGTGAAGGAGCTGAGAGGGAATTGTTAGACATGCCATTATACTAATATTATAGTCTAATAGAACGACATGAAACAAATCCTCCGAGGCCGGCATACGTGGGAGATTCGCCACCGCTCTGTGCAATGCAAAATGGTGCTAAAGTATAATATAATAGAAGACAACAACTACCACCATCTAGTACTACTCACAGTATATACTTTATCATTAGTCTGTACCCCTCCTCACAGTGTCACAGGGGCAGTAGTAAAAGTTTTGTTGCCGCTTATCGCACCAGGATTGAACATTAACCATTACAGGTGATAACGTAGATCTGGTCACAGGGCCAGAAACCCCTCCTGCCTGGGCCGTATACAGTATATAGCTGCTACACACAATATAATGCTCTGGAATCAGAGAATAAGGTGCATGTTAGGAAGCTGCGCCCCACCTCATTGTACCCCGGAGGCCCCCGCGCTGCCAAGTGGAATGAACATGCGGCTTTGCACTTTGCAGGGTTAATCGGTCACGGAGCGAGAACTCCCACTTTCCCTCCGCAGCGCCCCGGTGCCTCCGACTGCTCCCCTCCTAATTAGTAACTCATTAACCCAGAAGGAGGCCAGTCATGCAGAACGCACAACCCTGTACACTCAGTACGCAGGGAACCGCCATCCTCAGGGGCTGTTCACACACACAAGATTCGGAGAGGAAATGTGTTTAGCTGAAAATCAGATCCTTATGAATAAATGGGATTCCGCCTGCAAATAATAGCGAACCTCCGATCTATATATAGTTATTTATGTGTGTGTATATATATATATATATATATATATATATATATATATATATATATATATATTCTCACAGACATATGTGTATATATACACACACACACTATATATATATATATATATATATATATATATATATATATATATATATATATATATACACACACACACGTGTATACACTTGTCACACATTAATAATTCAGGTGAATATAAAGAAACAGAATAGATCTTATTAATGACCAATGCTTCCTTCTCCACTTATCAGGCCCCTCTTCTCCTCCTCCTTCCCTTATCACCAGTATCCAGCCTGACACACACACAAAAGACATTTCTTATATAGAAGTCTATGGAGAGGAGGAGGAAGCGGCTGCCAGAGAAGACACACTCCAATACACCACAAAATAACTTTTCTGACACTAACATATCTTGCAAAATAAACGAACAAAATGAGAAAATACTTTATATCAATTAAGTAGCCGGCAGCCGCCTCCTCCATAGACTTCTGTGTGCAGCTGGACATGGCACTATTAGGGTAAGTTCAGACAGGAATTTTTGGTCCGGAACCTGAGGGTTCTGGACTAAAAACCGGGTAGCTGCAACTGAAAGTCGGTGCACTGAACCGGCATTCAGATGCGCACTCCGCTCCGGATTAGGATAGGCCTAGACGGGAGGTGGGAGTGTCTTCAGGCAAAATCGCGAGGCGACTCCACCTGAAGAAACGGCTCCCGGAAAAAGCTCTTGAGCGGTCCCATTGATTTAAATTAGAATCCCTAAAATGTTGCCCTCCTCTGTCCCCGCTCCCAGATTTCCCCACATTGGTCCAAGCTCCATCCACATGTTACAGGACACATCTGGTGACGGCTCAGACAGTTTTATGTTTATGTAATGACAGTCACCTCTATTACAGAAGTGTCTGACCCCTGTATAAGCAATGCCGCCCCTGCTACCTCCTGTGTCACCCCCTCTACCTCATAGATTGTAAGCTCTTGCGAGCAGGGCCCTCAGTCCCATTGTGTGAAATGACTTTCTTTGTGATGTATCTTTCTGTCTGTATCTGAACCCTACAAATTGTACAGTGCTGCAGAATATGTTGGCGCTATAGAAATATTACTATTAGAGTTGGTGCAGCGTTGCGGCGTCCCTCACATACATCGCCTGTGACTTCCCGGGGTCTTCCCTTAGGCCACTGATTGGTGTCAGCAGTCACATGTGGTGAGGACTTCACCAGGACAAGCCCCAGGGGGCGCTGTGGGACCAGTCAGTGGCCTGGACCACTGGAGCACCAGGGACAGGCAAGCATGGGGATTTTTTATTTTTTTTTAATTCGGCGCCTTCAAGAAAAAAAAAAAAAAAAAAAAACTTTCCAGGACAACCCCTTTAATGTCTTGTTCTCTGGTTCTCCTTAGGGAGAGAGTCTTACAAGCAATGCTCTCTGGGAAAAGTATGCAAATTAGATTTCCTGTACAAATAAATAAAGAAACGCTCTCTCTGGCGCCATCTATAGGCAGCTACTTGTAAGGCGCTATACACACTAATTAATGGGGCTGGTCACATTCGCAATTTCTTGACAGCACGCAGAGTGACAGAAATAACGCCATGGCCATATAGAGCACAATGAACGCCGCTTATCTCCACCATCCAGATAAATAAGACGACACTTCAGAGACTTCGCCGCTATTTGAGGTTCTGCGCACAAAAACATCCAAAAGACCAGATTAGACCAAGACTGAAGAGCGCGCACAAGGGATTCACCGGCCGCAGGGCAGGCGAGGACACGGCTATCTCTTAGATACGTATTCTGAGGACTTGGCTTTCCTCCTGCCATAAAGGCTCCATTACAAACATGGCTTCTCCCCACCCTGGGTCACCCTGCAAACCCCCCGCCTGTAAATCTGAGGTTCACGTATTTATTCGGTTACATAAAGAAAATAGAAAGTGTTTCAATACGAGAGAACAGAGCGGTGCGGCTTCCTTCCTGAGGGGCGAGCCAGAGGCCAAACATGAGCTCAGCAGGATACACGGAGGCCGCTATATACCGCAGAGCCCTGGACATCACGTCTGTATCCGAGCCCACGGTACATAACCTGACATATCAACCACATCCATAATAATGCAAGGACAGGCGCAGGGTCAGTATCTGATATAGAACCATTGGTGTCCGCTGTGTCACAGATGCTGCACTAAATCCGTCTCATTACTGGGGTGTTCAGAGACGTACTGATCGCCTCCTCTTAGGACAAGTCATCATTGTGTGATCAGCGGGGGTACAACACAAAGGACCCCCACAGATCAGCTGCTTTGGGTGAATGCTGTGGTCTTTTCACTGAATACCCAGAACAGCGCCTTATATACTGCAGTGGTTGTGCCTGGTATTGCAGCTCAGTCTCGTTCACTTGAATGGGACTGATCTGCTGTACCATGTGACATTACAGCAGGAGTCCTTGGTGTCGGATCCCCATCAATCATATATGGATGACCTATCCTAAGGACAGGGGATGAAAATGCAAGTCCCTGAATACTGAGCTCCTTGTTGGCTGCAGGGGGCGCCATTTTCAGGATCGATATGAACAGGATATGCAGACGTCTGCACATCACTGCCTCAACTCAACACCTTATTCTTCTCTACAGATTTTGGGAAGACATACACAGAGAATTTACCCACAATGCCCCTTGTGTCACCAAAGATGGCTGTACTACCCTAGTTCACGTTGCGACCCTGAGAAAGCTGCGACGGCTAGTCACAAAAAAAGAAAAATTCCAGCGGTGCCCTTGTTGCAGCGCCCTCAGGGTTACAATGTGCCGCCATTCATTTACATTAGTCACGCAAATAGAGTCACTGCGTAGCCCAGGTCTTAGTTGTGCAGTGTTTGGGTGCCGGACTCCGATATGCCCCGGGGTAACACCTCCATATTTGCCTGGTTCCCCCCTATACTCCATAAGAACTATTGCAAACTACCGATGTGCTGTGACCCCTTCACTCCTTACAAAGTACAGCACCATGGGCTGTATAGTGGTTGTGTCTGGTATTGCAGCTCAGCTCCAATCATTTGGCTGGGACAGAGTGGAAGCGTGGCCATGTGACCAATGGATGTGACATTACTGACCTGAGAGGTCACAATCCTGGCATCCCATAAAATGGGGCCGAGTGCCTTGTTCCCATAGTACAGCAGTATAAGGTTGTGTTCTGGTCTTATGAACTACACTACAGCTGTGTCGGGCGATACAAGTCACACAGTGCTATTCGCTTCCAGCGACTCCCCACCCCCCTCCTTATTTGTTGTTCAGCTCAGCTGTGCAGGACTCCATTCATTCCTATGAGATGCAGCGGTGTAGTATTCAGGTTGTAGTAGCTACAAGTCTTCTCTCCATCATTAATAATACAGAGGGGTGAAGGAGAACTCGCTGTGCACATTAATAATTTGCTGGATCCTTGCAAAAGAACAAGACGACGTCCTCTCTACAAAGATCCATCGCCAAAAATACACCTTTGCAGGTGCACATGGTGCGGAGCAGCGATAGGTGCGGCCTCCATCTTTACTAATACATGCCAAGCAACAGAGCTAAATAAAGTGGGGGAGTCATGTCTGAGGCTCTATAGCCACCATGGGACGGTTCATACAGTTGTGGCACAAGGAGCGGAGCAATATGGCGGCCCTGGAGATAGCTGAACAGGAATATTTCGGAGGTGCAGTCATGTCCCCCTTCTGTCATAAGTCCTTGGACCTAAACACCAGGTGACATGAGAGAGTTGACCCTTGTGAAGGGGCTGCAATAAAATGTCCCCATATTGTGCCACTAGAGAAGACATGTCAGTCTATCGGACCCTAAAAAGGAAGGTAAAATACCCCTCAGGACACGAGAGACCTCCTCAGGTATTAGGGGGTCTCTGGACTGTCTCTATAGCTAGCCCCCGGCCCGGCCTCACATGTAGCCCCAGCAGAGGCTGTCATAATACTACAGAAGATCCCTACACATGACGGACACTACCCCATATAACAATGGGTGAGGCACAGTCACACCAATGTCCCAGGCAGGGCACCTCAGGCCGTCACCAGCAGTAAAGGACTCACCCTTGGCATCGCTTTGGGCTCCGGACACCATAGAGACCCAGGAGGAGAGGACTCTTGCTGCGGGAGACGATTCCTGGAGCTGTTTGATGGGAAGTTTCAGGCCCTCGCACTGTCCCAGCCAGTTTCGTGACGTGATAGATCAGCTCCTCCCCGGCCCATGGGAGGAGGGAGGAGGAGAAGAAAAGACAAGAGGATCCCAGGAGTGGTCAGGAGCCCAAGACACAGGGCTGCAAACCTGGAGGAGACTGCAAGGTCTGCTAATCCTCAGAGCTAGGGAGGGCAGACACATCCACACACAGCTACAAAGACACTCAACACTTGGGAATTTATTCTGCAGGTTCCCCAGCGAGATATCAATGGACAGGAGGTCCTGCTGTATGTAGTGTCCTAGCGTCACCCTTGTCCATGTCACTGCAGCTTCAAGGGGCATCTCCATGCCAGATATTTAGGACCGCTTTACTCTGTCACACACCCCTCAGCACCCCCGACCCTGTCATGGATGTGCAGCGCTCACCATTCCCCCCACATACACGGCTGCGCCTATCTAATGGCGTAACCTGTGGCCACAAATATTGGACAAGCGTGGCGTTCTCATTTTATTGCGTGGTGGTGGTTGCGACAGCCGCAGAGTACAGGCCAATGTTCGGAGCAGTCTGTATTCCGCAGTATTTGCTAACACAAACACTTTCTGGCAGAGACGTTTCACACAGACTTCTAGAAATACAGGCGGAGCGAGTTTTGGATGGCACAAGAGACAGCGAGAGGTGGTGGCAGGGGTTAATGTAGAGGCGTGTTACACATATGTTAATGTCTATCGGCTTTCACTACTCTCACTCACACAAAGGATTAAAGAGAATTACAAGCAGCAGGACCCCGAGGGCAGCGCCGTGACCCGGCTCATCTGACCGGCCTGTAAACAGAGTCACAAGCGAGCGCGTCCTGGTATCACATCAGAGTCCAGCACACACAACCAGCAAACAAGGAGTTAAAACGGAAGAGAAAACCGCTTCAATCTGAACAAGGAGCCAAATCGTGAGAGTATTCTGCTGCTGGCACCAATCCGGGGGTCCTCCAAGAATATTGGACCCCTGTGATATACACCAAGGGTTAGAATAGGTTAACTATTTCCATCCCGGAAATAATTAAAGGGGGATAAAAAAAAAAAAAAAGTTACCGTAGTCGAATACCTCACACAGGGGGTTAAAAGAGGCAGAATGGTTGGCAGTAATGCTTCATTCCTCCTGCGGAGGCGCTGCACGAAAACTAAACACTCATGCTAGATTCCTGTACAGAAGGTTTATGTTGTAAACGGCCATCACACACACCCATTTTTTTTTTTGGTGGCCCCATACACACAACTATGCATTATCCCAGGTCATTGCAGGGGCCCGCGGGTACACGTCCTATTTCTGTCTGTTTTGGAGGCACAGACAGCACGCAAATATCCATGTGCCATTTTCCCACACGATCATGGGATGGATCAATCCTCAGACAGAACAGCCAGGCACTGTCAGAGGCAAAAATAATGGCACCCCTGTGGTGATGACAGTCAGGAAATACAGACAGGTCTGGGGACAATTCTCTCATGTCTATGGCCTGACCAGACACCATGGCAGGGGGATGTGATGATCTGCAGATGAAAAGCAGGAGATCATTTTATGACCAAGAGGTCAAAAGTCTTGACCCCCACATGACTGCGGTCTCTTAAAGAAGAAAGACTGAAGAACATGGCCAATGTGAGCGCAGCTCTGGAGGGAACTGCCATTTATTACAAGCCCCAAGTCCTCTATATCTTCTACCAGTATAAAATATGCAAAACTGAAAAGCTGCCAAATATGGAAAAGCTGGATTTCCTAGACTGAATGTGGTCTGGACACCATGACACCCTGCTACACAGTCCCCAATACTGTAGGAGTCCCTCCATTGTATATAGAATAGAATAAACGAGCTGCAAGAGGCCGAGACTACTCCAACCATCATAGATACAAGGCCGGGACTACTCCAACCATCATAGATACAAGGAGACAGGGACTACTCCAACCATCATAGATACAAGGAGACAGGGACTACTCCAACCATCATAGATACAAGGAGACAGGGACTACTCCAACCATCATAGATACAAGGCAGGGACTACTCCAACCATCATAGATACAAGGCAGGGACTACTCCAACCATCATAGATACAAGGAGGCCGGGACTACTCCAACCATCATAGATACAAGGAGGCCGGGACTACTCCAACCATCATAGATACAAGGAGGCCGGGACTACTCCAACCATCATAGATACAAGGAGACAGGGACTACTCCAACCATCATAGATACAAGGAGACAGGGACTACTCCAACCATCATAGATACAAGGAGGCAGGGACTACTCCAACCATCATAGATACAAGGCCGGGACTACTCCAACCATCATAGATACAAGGCGGGGACTACTCCAACCATCATAGATACAAGGAGGCAGGGACTACTCCAACCATCATAGATACAAGGAGGCAGGGACTACTCCAACCATCATAGATACAAGGCAGGGACTACTCCAACCATCATAGATACAAGGCAGGGACTACTCCAACCATCATAGATACAAGGCAGGGACTACTCCAACCATCATAGATACAAGGAGACAGGGACTACTCCAACCATCATAGATACAAGGAGACAGGGACTACTCCAACCATCATAGATACAAGGAGACAGGGACTACTCCAACCATCATAGATACAAGGAGACAGGGACTACTCCAACCATCATAGATACAAGGCAGGGACTACTCCAACCATCATAGATACAAGGAGACAGGGACTACTCCAACCATCATAGATACAAGGAGACAGGGACTACTCCAACCATCATAGATACAAGGCAGGGACTACTCCAACCATCATAGATACAAGGCAGGGACTACTCCAACCATCATAGATACAAGGAGGCAGGGACTACTCCAACCATCATAGATACAAGGCAGGGACTACTCCAACCATCATAGATACAAGGAGGCCGGGACTACTCCAACCATCATAGATACAAGGAGGCAGGGACTACTCCAACCATCATAGATACAAGGCCGGGACTACTCCAACCATCATAGATACAAGGAGACAGGGACTACTCCAACCATCATAGATACAAGGAGGCAGGGACTACTCCAACCATCATAGATACAAGGCAGGGACTACTCCAACCATCATAGATACAAGGCAGGGACTACTCCAACCATCACAGATACAAGGAGACAGGGACTACTCCAACCATCACAGATACAAGGAGGCCGGGACTACTCCAACCATCATAGATACAAGGAGGCAGGGACTACTCCAACCATCACAGATACAAGGCAGGGACTACTCCAACCATCACAGATACAAGGAGGCAGGGACTACTCCAACCATCATAGATACAAGGAGGCAGGGACTACTCCGACCATCATAGATACAAGGCAGGGACTACTCCAACCATCATAGATACAAGGCAGGGACTACTCCAACCATCATAGATACAAGGAGGCCGGGACTACTCCAACCATCATAGATACAAGGAGACAGGGACTACTCCAACCATCATAGATACAAGGAGGCAGGGACTACTCCAACCATCATAGATACAAGGCAGGGACTACTCCAACCATCATAGATACAAGGCAGGGACTACTCCAACCATCATAGATACAAGGAGACAGGGACTACTCCAACCATCATAGATACAAGGAGACAGGGACTACTCCAACCATCATAGATACAAGGAGACAGGGACTACTCCAACCATCATAGATACAAGGAGACAGGGACTACTCCAACCATCATAGATACAAGGCAGGGACTACTCCAACCATCATAGATACAAGGAGACAGGGACTACTCCAACCATCATAGATACAAGGCAGGGACTACTCCAACCATCATAGATACAAGGAGACAGGGACTACTCCAACCATCATAGATACAAGGCAGGGACTACTCCAACCATCATAGATACAAGGCAGGGACTACTCCAACCATCATAGATACAAGGAGGCAGGGACTACTCCAACCATCATAGATACAAGGCAGGGACTACTCCAACCATCATAGATACAAGGAGGCCGGGACTACTCCAACCATCATAGATACAAGGAGGCAGGGACTACTCCAACCATCATAGATACAAGGCCGGGACTACTCCAACCATCATAGATACAAGGAGACAGGGACTACTCCAACCATCATAGATACAAGGAGGCAGGGACTACTCCAACCATCATAGATACAAGGAGGCAGGGACTACTCCAACCATCATAGATACAAGGCAGGGACTACTCCAACCATCATAGATACAAGGCAGGGACTACTCCAACCATCATAGATACAAGGAGGCCGGGACTACTCCAACCATCATAGATACAAGGCAGGGACTACTCCAACCATCATAGATACAAGGCAGGGACTACTCCAACCATCACAGATACAAGGAGGCCGGGACTACTCCAACCATCATAGATACAAGGAGGCAGGGACTACTCCGACCATCATAGATACAAGGCAGGGACTACTCCAACCATCATAGATACAAGGCCGGGACTACTCCAACCATCATAGATACAAGGAGGCAGGGACTACTCCAACCATCATAGATACAAGGAGGCCGGGACTACTCCAACCATCATAGATACAAGGAGGCAGGGACTACTCCAACCATCATAGATACAAGGAGGCAGGGACTACTCCAACCATCATAGATACAAGGCAGGGACTACTCCAACCATCATAGATACAAGGAGGCAGGGACTACTCCAACCATCATAGATACAAGGAGGCAGGGACTACTCCAACCATCATAGATACAAGGAGGCAGGGACTACTCCAACCATCATAGATACAAGGAGGCAGGGACTACTCCAACCATCATAGATACAAGGCAGGGACTACTCCAACCATCACAGATACAAGGAGGCCGGGACTACTCCAACCATCATAGATACAAGGAGGCAGGGACTACTCCGACCATCATAGATACAAGGAGACAGGGACTACTCCAACCATCATAGATACAAGGCAGGGACTACTCCAACCATCATAGATACAAGGCAGGGACTACTCCAACCATCATAGATACAAGGCCGGGACTACTCCAACCATCATAGATACAAGGCAGGGACTACTCCAACCATCATAGATACAAGGCGGGGACTACTCCAACCATCATAGATACAAGGCAGGGACTACTCCAACCATCATAGATACAAGGCAGGGACTACTCCAACCATCATAGATACAAGGCAGGGACTACTCCAACCATCATAGATACAAGGAGACAGGGACTACTCCAACCATCATAGATACAAGGAGGCAGGGACTACTCCAACCATCATAGATACAAGGAGACAGGGACTACTCCGACCATCATAGATACAAGGCAGGGACTACTCCAACCATCACAGATACAAGGAGGCAGGGACTACTCCGACCATCATAGATACAAGGAGACAGGGACTACTCCGACCATCATAGATACAAGGCAGGGACTACTCCAACCATCACAGATACAAGGAGGCCGGGACTACTCCAACCATCATAGATACAAGGAGGCAGGGACTACTCCGACCATCATAGATACAAGGAGACAGGGACTACTCCAACCATCATAGATACAAGGCAGGGACTACTCCAACCATCATAGATACAAGGCAGGGACTACTCCAACCATCATAGATACAAGGCCGGGACTACTCCAACCATCATAGATACAAGGCAGGGACTACTCCAACCATCATAGATACAAGGCGGGGACTACTCCAACCATCATAGATACAAGGCAGGGACTACTCCAACCATCATAGATACAAGGCAGGGACTACTCCAACCATCATAGATACAAGGCAGGGACTACTCCAACCATCATAGATACAAGGAGACAGGGACTACTCCAACCATCATAGATACAAGGAGGCAGGGACTACTCCAACCATCATAGATACAAGGAGACAGGGACTACTCCAACCATCATAGATACAAGGAGGCAGGGACTACTCCAACCATCATAGATACAAGGCAGGGACTACTCCAACCATCATAGATACAAGGAGGCAGGGACTACTCCAACCATCATAGATACAAGGCAGGGACTACTCCGACCATCATAGATACAAGGCAGGGACTACTCCGACCATCATAGATACAAGGAGGCCGGGACTACTCCAACCATCATAGATACAAGGAGACAGGGACTACTCCAACCATCATAGATACAAGGCGGGGACTACTCCAACCATCATAGATACAAGGAGACAGGGACTACTCCAACCATCATAGATACAAGGAGACAGGGACTACTCCAACCATCATAGATACAAGGCGGGGACTACTCCAACCATCATAGATACAAGGAGGCGGGGACTACTCCAACCATCATAGATACAAGGAGGCAGGGACTACTCCAACCATCATAGATACAAGGAGACAGGGACTACTCCAACCATCATAGATACAAGGCGGGGACTACTCCAACCATCATAGATACAAGGCAGGGACTACTCCAACCATCATAGATACAAGGAGACAGGGACTACTCCAACCATCATAGATACAAGGCAGGGACTACTCCAACCATCATAGATACAAGGAGGCAGGGACTACTCCAACCATCATAGATACAAGGCAGGGACTACTCCAACCATCATAGATACAAGGAGGCCGGGACTACTCCAACCATCACAGATACAAGGAGGCAGGGACTACTCCAACCATCATAGATACAAGGCAGGGACTACTCCAACCATCATAGATACAAGGAGACAGGGACTACTCCAACCATCATAGATACAAGGCAGGGACTACTCCAACCATCATAGATACAAGGCAGGGACTACTCCAACCATCATAGATACAAGGCAGGGACTACTCCAACCATCATAGATACAAGGAGGCAGGGACTACTCCAACCATCATAGATACAAGGCCGGGACTACTCCAACCATCATAGATACAAGGCAGGGACTACTCCAACCATCATAGATACAAGGAGGCCGGGACTACTCCAACCATCACAGATACAAGGAGGCAGGGACTACTCCAACCATCATAGATACAAGGCAGGGACTACTCCAACCATCATAGATACAAGGAGACAGGGACTACTCCAACCATCATAGATACAAGGCAGGGACTACTCCAACCATCATAGATACAAGGCGGGGACTACTCCAACCATCATAGATACAAGGAGGCAGGGACTACTCCAACCATCATAGATACAAGGCCGGGACTACTCCAACCATCATAGATACAAGGCCGGGACTACTCCAACCATCATAGATACAAGGAGGCAGGGACTACTCCAACCATCATAGATACAAGGAGGCAGGGACTACTCCAACCATCATAGATACAAGGAGACAGGGACTACTCCAACCATCATAGATACAAGGAGGCAGGGACTACTCCAACCATCATAGATACAAGGCAGGGACTACTCCAACCATCATAGATACAAGGAGGCAGGGACTACTCCAACCATCATAGATACAAGGCAGGGACTACTCCAACCATCATAGATACAAGGCCGGGACTACTCCAACCATCATAGATACAAGGAGACAGGGACTACTCCAACCATCATAGATACAAGGCAGGGACTACTCCAACCATCATAGATACAAGGAGGCAGGGACTACTCCAACCATCATAGATACAAGGCAGGGACTACTCCAACCATCATAGATACAAGGAGACAGGGACTACTCCAACCATCATAGATACAAGGCAGGGACTACTCCAACCATCATAGATACAAGGCAGGGACTACTCCAACCATCATAGATACAAGGCAGGGACTACTCCAACCATCATAGATACAAGGGAGACAGGGGACTACTCCAACCATCATAGATACAAGGAGGCCGGGACTACTCCAACCATCATAGATACAAGGAGACAGGGGACTACTCCAACCATCATAGATACAAGGAGGCCGGGACTACTCCAACCATCATAGATACAAGGCAGGGACTACTCCAACCATCATAGATACAAGGAGGCCGGGACTACTCCAACCATCATAGATACAAGGAGGCCGGGACTACTCCAACCATCATAGATACAAGGAGGCGGGACTACTCCAACCATCATAGATACAAGGCAGGGACTACTCCAACCATCATAGATACAAGGAGACAGGGACTACTCCAACCATCATAGATACAAGGAGGCCGGGACTACTCCAACCATCATAGATACAAGGCAGGGACTACTCCAACCATCATAGATACAAGGAGGCAGGGACTACTCCAACCATCATAGATACAAGGCAGGACTACTCCAACCATCATAGATACAAGGAGGCAGGGACTACTCCAACCATCATAGATACAAGGCGGGGACTACTCCAACCATCATAGATACAAGGCAGGGGACTACTCCAACCATCATAGATACAAGGAGGCAGGGGACTACTCCAACCATCATAGATACAAGGCAGGGACTACTCCAACCATCATAGATACAAGAGCAGGGACTACTCCAACCATCATAGATACAAGGAGACAGGGACTACTCCAACCATCATAGATACAGGAGGCAGGGACTACTCCAACCATCATAGATACAAGGAGACAGGACTACTCCAACCATCATAGATACAAAGGCGGGGACTACTCCCAACCATCATAGATACAAGGAGGCAGGGACTACTCCAACCATCATAGATACAAGGAGACAGGGACTACTCCAACCATCATAGATACAAGGCAGGGACTACTCCAACCATCATAGATACAAGGAGGCAGGGACTACTCCAACCATCATAGATACAAGGAGGAAGGGACTACTCCAACCATCATAGATACAAGGAGGCAGGGGACTACTCCAACCATCATAGATACAAGGAGACAGGGACTACTCCAACCATCATAGATACAAGGAGGCCGGGACTACTCCAACCATCATAGATACAAGGAGCAGGGACTACTCCAACCATCATAGATACAAGGAGACAGGGACTACTCCAACCATCATAGATACAAGGAGACAGGGACTACTCCAACCATCATAGATACAAGGAGACAGGGACTACTCCAACCATCATAGATACAAGGCAGGGACTACTCCAACCATCATAGATACAAGGAGGCAGGGACTACTCCAACCATCATAGATACAAGGAGGACAGGGACTACTCCAACCATCATAGATACAAGGAGACAGGGACTACTCCAACCATCATAGATACAAGGCAGGGACTACTCCAACCATCATAGATACAAGGAGGCAGGGACTACTCCAACCATCATAGATACAAGAGCAGGACTACTCCAACCATCATAGATACAAGGAAGGCAGGGACTACTCAACCATCATAGATACAAGAGGCAGGGACTACTCCAACCATCATAGATACAAGGCAGGGGACTACTCCAACCATCATAGATACAAGGAGGACAGGGACTACTCCAACCATCATAGATACAAGAGGCAGGGACTACTCCAACCATCATAGATACAAGGAGGCAGGGACTACTCCAACCATCATAGATACAAGGCAGGGACTACTCCAACCATCATAGATACAAGGCAGGGACTACTCCAACCATCATAGATACAAGGAGGCAGGGACTACTCCAACCATCATAGATACAAGGAGGCAGGGACTACTCCAACCATCATAGATACAAGGAGGCAGGGACTACTCCAACCATCATAGATACAAGGCAGGGACTACTCCAACCATCATAGATACAAGGGCAGGGACTACTCCAACCATCATAGATACAAGGCAGGGACTACTCCAACCATCATAGATACAAGGAGCAGGGACTACTCCAACCATCATAGATACAAGGAGGCAGGGGACTACTCCAACCATCATAGATACAAGGAGGCAGGGACTACTCCAACCATCATAGATACAAGGCAGGACTACTCCAACCATCATAGATACAAGGCAGGGACTACTTCCAACCATCATAGATACAAGGAGACAGGGACTACTCCAACCATCATAGATACAAGGCAGGGACTACTCCAACCATCATAGATACAAGGAGGCAGGGACTACTCCAACCATCATAGATACAAGGGCAGGGACTACTCCAACCATCATAGATACAAGGAGGACAGGGACTACTCCAACCACATAGATACAGAGGCAGGACTACTCCAACCATCATAGATACAAGGGCAGGGACTACTCCAACATCATAGATACAAGGGAGGCAGGGACTACTCCAACCATCATAGATACAAGGAGGCGGGACTACTCCAACCATCATAGATACAAGGAGACAGGGACTACTCCAACCATCATAGATACAAGGAGGCGGGGACTACTCCCAACCATCATAGATACAAGGAGGCAGGACTACTCCAACCATCATAGATACAAGGAGACAGGGACTACTCCAACCATCATAGATACAAGGCAGGGACTACTCCAACCATCATAGATACAAGGAGACAGGGACTACTCCAACCATCATAGATACAAGGAGGCCGGGACTACTCCAACCATCATAGATACAAGGCAGGGACCTACTCCAACCATCATAGATACAAGGAGACAGGGACTACTCCAACCATCATAGATACAAGGAGGCCGGGACTACTCCAACCATCATAGATACAAGGAGACAGGGACTACTCCAACCATCATAGATACAAGGAGGCCGGGACTACTCCAACCATCATAGATACAAGGCAGGGACTACTCCAACCATCATAGATACAAGGAGGCCGGGACTACTCCAACCATCATAGATACAAGGAGGCCGGGACTACTCCAACCATCATAGATACAAGGAGGCCGGGACTACTCCAACCATCATAGATACAAGGAGGCAGGGACTACTCCAACCATCATAGATACAAGGCAGGGACTACTCCAACCATCATAGATACAAGGAGGACAGGGACTACTCCAACCATCATAGATACAAGGCAGGGACTACTCCAACCATCATAGATACAAGGAGGCCGGGACTACTCCAACCATCATAGATACAAGAGCGGGGACTACTCCAACCATCATAGATACAAGGCAGGGACTACTCCAACCATCATAGATACAAGGAGGCAGGGGACTACTCCAACCATCATAGATACAAGGAGACAGGGACTACTCCAACCATCATAGATACAAGGAGGGCCGGGACTACTCCAACCATCATAGATACAAGGAGACAGGGACTACTCCAACCATCATAGATACAAGGGCGGGGACTACTCCAACCATCATAGATACAAGGAGGCAGGGGACTACTCCAACCATCATAGATACAAGGCAGGGACTACTCCAACCATCATAGATACAAGGAGGCCGGGACTACTCCAACCATCATAGATACAAGGAGCAGGGACTACTCCAACCATCATAGATACAAGGAGACAGGGACTACTCCAACCATCATAGATACAAGGAGGCCGGGACTACTCCAACCATCATAGATACAAGGAGGCAGGGACTACTCCAACCATCATAGATACAAGGAGACAGGGACTACTCCAACCATCATAGATACAAGGAGGCCGGGACTACTCCAACCATCATAGATACAAGGAGGCAGGGACTACTCCAACCATCATAGATACAAGGAGACAGGGGACTACTCCAACCATCATAGATACAAGGCAGGGACTACTCCAACCATCATAGATACAAGGAGACAGGGGACTACTCCAACCATCATAGATACAAGGGCAGGGACTACTCCAACCATCATAGATACAAGGAGGCCGGGACTACTCCAACCATCATAGATACAAGGAGACAGGGACTACTCCAACCATCATAGATACAAGGCAGGGACTACTCCAACCATCATAGATACAAGGAGACAGGGACTACTCCAACCATCATAGATACAAGGCAGGGACTACTCCAACCATCATAGATACAAGGAGGCCGGGACTACTCCAACCATCATAGATACAAGGAGACAGGGACTACTCCAACCATCATAGATACAAGCGGGGACTACTCCAACCATCATAGATACAAGGAGACAGGGACTACTCCAACCATCATAGATACAAGGCAGGGACTACTCCAACCATCATAGATACAAGGAGGCGGGACTACTCCAACCATCATAGATACAAGGCAGGGACTACTCCAACCATCATAGATACAAGGCGGGGACTACTCCAACCATCATAGATACAAGGAGGCAGGGACTACTCCAACCATCATAGATACAAGGCAGGAACTACTCCAACCATCATAGATACAAGGAGGCAGGGACTACTCCAACCATCATAGATACAAGGCAGGGACTACTCCAACCATCATAGATACAAGGCAGGGACTACTCCAACCATCATAGATACAAGGCAGGGACTACTCCAACCATCATAGATACAAGGAGGCAGGGACTACTCCAACCATCATAGATACAAGGAGGCAGGGACTCCGGTCATGTTCTATAGGTGCCCTATGACATCTTGTATGGCCCTGTATACGGTCTTGTGCTTAGGACTCGGTCGGTGTTATCTGTATCCTGACAATTTCCTGCAATGTAATGGTGGATTTGATATCCCACTATCTGACCCCCCCAGGCAGTGTTGTGTGTGTGTGTGTGTGTCTGTCCAGGGCGCCCGTGGCCGGGCACAAACAACACACCCAGAGTTTGCCCCGTGCACATGGCTTAGATACCCTGCATACTACATGTCAATGTACTGATTCTCAAGCCGTGCTTGGGGTGAAGGGGTTACTGACAAGGGGGATGGGGCAGCTATGTGTGGAATGTAGAAGGAGACACGGAGACCATCTCCAGGCGCCCCCCTGATTCTCCAGACACAGGCCTGGCTCTTCTGCTTAACAGGCGCATTATTAAAGTAACATGACCTGGACAAATGGCTATTCAGGTTGTAGCCCGGCTGATGGCCATCCTTTATGTAATAACCACCATGTGTGACATGAAAGGGCCCCGTCCTTCCTGGAAAGCTCCTTTGTCACTGTGCATTATGTCGTACCGTGGTCAGGTCCACAACACAATAAGAGTGTCCCAGCCTTGCACGTGGCGCTCTACCCGTTCCAAGATGTTGCCTACACTTGTTATCCAAGACAGCTGCAATACACAAGAAGTACTAGAGGGAAGGAGACATGTGCTGGGGGAAGGAAGGCCCGAGAAAGCTTCACAATCCATATAATGCAGAGCGTAGGAGCGACGGGTGCAAATGATCAGCATCCAGGAATGAAACCTGGACCGGATCCAACGCACCCGCCGCCCCCACACTGCACAGCCGCTGTCCTCGGCCTGCACAGGAATCCTCCGGCTGCTCCAGGAGGGCCCATAGACTGCACCATTATATACAGACAATGCATTAAAGTATCGGAATTGCAGTCATTTTCTGCTCATCCTGATCTTCCTGGTTCATGAACAGGATTGCAGTGAAGAGCACACAGAGTACTAGGCCTCAGTGGTATCCAGCATCAGACCATTGAGGCCAGTGCTTGGCTGCTGCAATCAGATGGGGTATATATGGCTACATCACTGGTATATAGAGGGACACAAAGTATATCAGGACTACTCCTTGGTGTTGGGGCTGGTGCAGACATAGCACCCGGTCAGTATTCTGCTGTTGTCTTCCAGGTTCTCCCTTGTACGGATACAATACGCCCATCAGAGCGAGGCCTTAGGGCGACAGATTCTTCCCCTAAAGTCTGAATCACATCAGAACACCCCGTGTGATTCATGAGCTGCAGCACATCGCGCTACATCGTCTCTGCTTTGTGCTCCGTCTATCCGGGTAATTACAAGGGTTACACAAAACATCTGAGACATAGGACAGGGTTTAGACTACCATAAATCTAACTTAATATAAACTCCCCTAGAAGGGGCATGCTTGGAGTTGTAGTTCCACCCTGACAGGAGACATGTAGCGTGCTGCAGCCTTCTGTATAAGGCGGTCCCCGGCAAACATGACAGTGCAGGTAGTGACAGGTGTGGGTGAGGATGCACTTGTTCCTCCTGCAGGTCACAGCGTGCCCTATAGGGAAGGTGGATGGCGGAGCATCATTACACCTGTCTCAGCCTGTCACTCACAGGCTCTAGCTGTATGTGGACAGTAGGGGGCGTCAGAGAGCATCCATAACATTACATAACTGACAGCTGTAAATCCTCCACACCACTCCAGACTACACCAGGAAACCACTTAGGCAGCAAAATCCACATAACAATCCTTAAATATGAAAGCCCCGCTCATTGTCCTTTCTGCCATACCACACCCAGTCCTTAAACCACCCACCAAGTGCCCAGCGGAGCTGCCACACCTAAGTCCCACCAGAGACTGTTGCTTTAACCCTTCTACGTCCAGGGTCAATCAGTCACTGGGCAGGATAGGAATGTCCATAAGGATTAGAGGACTCGCCCGCCTGGGATAGAGGTGCAGCAGAATGTAGTGTAACGTGGGAGAGGGGTTACAGCGCAGTCCAGCCCAGCACCTGTTCACACACGCAGGTTATTATTCTTTCATGAAATATTAAACATTCATATTTATGCTGGATCTTCTAGCTGGCCATTCCCCTGGTCATTTGCACCTATCAGTGCGGTATAATGTACATGTCAGGATGGTGCAGGACAGTACGGCATAGTCTACTACACGATAAAAGACCCCTAAGGAGGCGTCTGAGGTCCTATATACGTCATCATCATCATCATATGTATTCATGTCAGACTCTATACGTGATGGAAGCACAGACAGCTATGTAGCAGAGTTGCTTTGGTCAGGGGTTTGTCCCTAGACTGAGCATGCTCAGTGCTGCTCCATCCACACTATATGGGGCTGGCATAGAGAAGCTGAGGATAGATGTGGGCTGTCAGCTTCTCTCTGGCCGCTCCATAGACTATCAATAGGGTGACCGTACGCAGAAGAGACGTGACCCCTAATCTATAATTATCACCTAGTCTGTGTAAAGGTGATCCGTTTCAGTTTTTGGACAACCACAAAGTAACAGCGCCACTCTGACCACAGGCTGTGTCTGGTATTACGGAGTGGCTTGAGAAAAGAACGGGAAATCTATAGGAAGCCTGAACAATTCTTCCTGCTAAATCCACTCCTGGTCATATAATAATAATAATAATGCAGTGTCTCCACAACGAGCGCCCGCGGCCTTAAACGTGGTCTCCAGGAAGCCTTTATACATTTGCTTCCTCTGGGGTTTTAAAGATTCTGTACCTAGAGGGTCCGGCAGGTTCCAACCCTGGATAACATGCCCCTCCCCCAGGTACCACCGCCTCTGGTCTCTCCCGTGTGTACCATATAGCGACCTGGACTATGGCGGCTCCCTATAAACAAAGGACAGGGGTTGGGTCCAGGGTCCAATCACTTTACCTGCAACCAACTCGGACCCCTAGGTACAGCTTCTACAGAACACCAGAGGAAGTCCAAAAAGTCTCCCTGGAGAAGCAGTTTAAGGGGGGCAAAATTCCCTAAAATGCAGACATGTGCATGACACCCTTAGTAAGAGAAACAGTCAGTAAGCAGGAAAGCAAAAAGCAAAATCCACCTGCAGCATCTCGTGCACTGGGATCTAGTCGGGACATCGGAGACGGAGACCACATATTATGTGGGGAGAAGCTGCGACGTTCAGGTATTGTCACAGGGGAGTCTAATAAAGCACTTACCATAGGACGGGGGCGCCGGCCACACAAGTGTAGTATACAGTCATGTAATATAATATATAGCCCGCTCGTCGGCTGCTCAGCATTGTGGGTCATACACAATAGTTATTGGGTGACATTGTAGAATATCATTAAGGTAATAGCGGCAATCATCTGCGGATTATCTCATTTCCGTCGCCTCCTCTCCCATCATTGTGCCGCTAATAGTCTGTATTATGTCATTATTAGACAATGCAGATCGCTCTCTCCAATGACGGAATACAGGCTGCCATAAGCAGTGGTTATATATCCAGTACTAGCCCCAGAGGGGCGGCTATAGGGGATTTTTTTTTATCCCCCCCCCCCCCTCTAGTCCCTCCCCTTTATCACCTGGATAGAAGAGACAATAAGAAATAATATTAATAAATCTTAACCCTTATGTAGCCCCCCCCCCCCCCCCCGTATACTTGGCTCAATGTCACAGCACAAAAAGAGAAAGGTCCCAGCACAACCCCCCAGGTCTGACACCCATCACAAGTCACACTGATAAAGGCCACAAATATCCCATCACCTCCCAATTAGGAAGTGTCAGCGCACATGTGGAATCGCTGCAAGCACCGCTCTATTAAAGGGATTGGCCTGTTCTTTTTATATCCTCAGGATAGGTCATTTGTGGGGGTCCAACACGCAGCACCCCTAGTGATCAGCTGTTTGAAGGGGCCACAGTGGTCATACAAGTGAATGGGACAAGTCTGTAATGACACTGCAGGGCCGCCATGAAACAGATGGGGTGCGATGCGTGAGCCCTGTGACCCCTTCACACAGCTGATTAGCAAATCTTTTATCAATGACATATATAGAAGTGAGCAACTCCTTTAAGACAGGGGTACAAAAGACCCCCATTGTGTAAACAGAGGAAGACCCCCACTGATCAGATTAGGTAGACAGGGGATAAGTTATCTTTGACCTGTGCACAGACCTATAGGGGGCGGTATTATATATAGTGACCTGTGTACAGACCTATAGGGGGCAGTATTATATATAGTGACCTGCACACAGACCTATAGGGGGCGGTATTATAGTAGTGACCTGCACACAGACCTATAGGGGGCGGTATATAGTAGTGACCTGTGCACAGACCTATAGGGGGCGGTATTATAGTAGTGACCTGCACACAGACCTATAGGGGGCAGTATTATATATAGTGACCTGCACACAGACCTATAGGGGGCGGTATTATATATAGTGACCTGCACACAGACCTATAGGGGGCAGTATTATATATAGTGACCTGCACACAGACCTATAGGGGGCGGTATTATAGTAGTGACCTGCACACAGACCTATAGGGGGCGGTATATAGTAGTGACCTGTGCACAGACCTATAGGGGGCGGTATTATAATAGTGACCTGTGCACAGACCTATAGGGGGCAGTATTATATATAGTGACCTGCACACAGACCTATAGGGGGCGGTATTATAGTAGTGACCTGTGCACAGACCTATAGGGGGCGGTATTATAGTAGTGACCTGCACACAGACCTATAGGGGGCAGTATTATATATAGTGACCTGCACACAGACCTATAGGGGGCGGTATTATAGTAGTGACCTGCACACAGACCTATAGGGGGCGGTATATAGTAGTGACCTGTGCACAGACCTATAGGGGGCGGTATTATAGTAGTGACCTGCACACAGACCTATAGGGGGCGGTATTATAATAGTGACTTGTCCACAGACCTATAGGGGGCGGTATTACAGTAGTGACCTGCACACAGACCTATAGGGGGCGGTATTACAGTAGTGACCTGTGCACAGACCTATAGGGGGCGGTATTATAGTAGTGACCTGTGCACAGACCTATAGGGGGCGGTATTATAATAGTGAATTGTCCACAGACCTATAGGGGGCGGTATATAGTAGTGACCTGTGCACAGACCTATAGGGGGCGGTATTATAGTAGTGACCTGCACACAGACCTATAGGGGGCGGTATTATAGTAGTGACCTGCACACAGACCTATAGGGGGCGGTATATAGTAGTGACCTGTGCACAGACCTATAGGGGGCGGTATTATAGTAGTGACCTGCACACAGACCTATAGGGGGCGGTATTATAATAGTGACTTGTCCACAGACCTATAGGGGGCGGTATTACAGTAGTGACCTGTGCACAGACCTATAGGGGGCGGTATTACAGTAGTGACCTGTGCACAGACCTATAGGGGGCGGTATTACAGTAGTGACCTGTGCACAGACCTATAGGGGGCGGTATTACAGTAGTGACCTGTGCACAGACCTATAGGGGGCGGTATTACAGTAGTGACCTGTGCACAGACCTATAGGGGGCGGTATTATAGTAGTGACCTGTGCACAGACCTATAGGGGGCGGTATTATAGTAGTGACCTGTGCACAGACCTATAGGGGGCGGTATTATAATAGTGACCTGTGCACAGACCTATAGGGGGCGGTATTACAGTAGTGACCTGTGCACAGACCTATAGGGGGCGGTATTATAGTAGTGACCTGTGCACAGACCTATAGGGGGCGGTATTATAGTAGTGACCTGTGCACAGACCTATAGGGGGCGGTATTACAGTAGTGACCTGTGCACAGACCTATAGGGGGCGGTATTATAATAGTGACTTGTCCACAGACCTATAGGGGGCGGTATTACAGTAGTGACATTACAATGTAATAATACATTTTATTTCTATAGCGCCAACATATTCTGCAGCGCTGTACAATTTGCAGGGGCGATATTGCTTATACAGAGGTCAGACACTTCTGTAATAGAGGTGACTGTCATTACACAAACATAAGACTTTATGAGCCGTCACCAGTCGTGTCCTGTAACATGTGGATGGAGCCTGGACCTATGCAGTTAGCAATGTACTGGGGAATACATTTAAAGTGACAACTTTTCTGTCAAAAAAAAGTGCAGAGCAGTTGTCGCTCCCCCTCCCCCACTTCTCACACACAGTGCACCACTCCACAGGGGGCGCCACTGAGCACAGGACAGAGTCAGCGCTTGTGACCAGACGTGTAATAAATAAAGGTAATACAAGTCTTCACAGTCTCATGTAATACCCCATAGCGCCTTATACCGGCTCAGGGACCGTTTTATCCCACTGTCATAACATCCAACAACTCCTTCAGCACACAACTTCAATCACATCGGGCGATTAACATCGTACGCCGCACAAAATACACAAACACTGTGTCAATAATGGAAAATGCGCCAATTCATGCTCCACCGGTGGCCACAAAGTACTTTCCACCCCGTCCCCCGCCATCTGTGTCCTCACCTGAAGCCCAGGCTTATCCTCTCCTCACTGTCCTCCGGCCCCGGCCGCCATGTTGTCCTGCGAGCTTCAACATCCGGGGACTCCTGACGCCCACAGAGCCGGCTGCCCAGCAACGCCGTACGCCGTAAGCGGCCCCGCCTACAGGATGAGGAAGCGCGCGTGGATTGGTCGGGAGGGCTGTCACTCTGCGGATTGGAGCTCAGTGATTGGGTGGACGAGACAAGTGTCAGTCAAGTGGATGGCGCTTGCTGATTGGCGGAGGCAGGATTCGTATCTCGCACATTGCGGTGTTGGTGTCGGCCGGAGGAGGCCGGGAGTGTGCGGGGCGGGGCGGGGCGGGGCGGGGCGGGGCGAGCTGTCAGTACCGCTGTGCTATAGACTGTGACAGGACCTGGCCTGGAAATACACGGAAGAATAAGCTCTGCTTGCTGTCAGGGAATGGAGACTTTTTTTTTTAAATCAACAAAACTTTATTAAAGAATCAAAGAAAGGACATAAGACATCAAAACCTAGCTGGCCTCTCAGGGCCCCAAACAGACAAGGTGGAGACATGTTTAAGACACTGTTCATACTGGTGCATGACACTCAGTACCCCTTACAAAGCTCTGAGGCGTTACATTGGTTCGTCACGTGACCTATTTGTAGCTCAGTCCCATTCAAGTGTGTGAATGGGGCTGAGCAGACAAGTAACTCGCCTGAAACATCCAGCAAGCTTTCAAATAAGAGGGGGAGAGTTCCCAGAAGAGTGGGCAACTCTCCCAAACCCAGTAGAAAGCTCCGGGGCCTCTACATATCTGCCGGTCTCATCCGTAGAAAGGGTACGGCCAGCACAATTCGCGTCCACAACACACAAGGGATGATCTACCTGAAGATGACTCTGCGTGCACTCTTACGCCCCAAAGCAAGCTTGTAATGGAGCCCGCACTTACCATGTGAGTTGGTACCAACACCTGGGTTTCCCAACTGTTCAGGGCTGGAAGCAGATAGCGCCGTTCTCTGTGTAGTGGCCGTGCGCAGTTACTGCAGCTCAGTTCCAATTAGGGCTGAGCGATTAATAGGTAAATAACAAAACCATCCCAAATAACTGATGTGACCTGCAGTTTCACATGTCCAAATCGGAGCTGCAATAATTATATTGTGGGATCTGTTCAGACTCCGGGGTATAGTGAGCAGAGGTCCAGGGGAGGTGAAAAAACATTACAAACATTGTTACTCACCTCTCCTGGGCTCTGGCGCATCTCCCCAGGACTTCTGCCCCATGTCAGGGCCTGTGATTAGACCTCCGCGGCTCACGTGGTATCATGACGCCTAGACGCAAGTGTCACAACATTACGTAACTGCTGAGGCCCAATCACAAGACTCAGTAGTCCCTGACAACAAGGAGTCGTGCTGGAGCCCGGGAGAGCTGGGTAATACTGTTTGATCACCTCCTCTGGACCTCCACTCATTAATCACGATTTTGATTGAGGTCCTTATAGCCCAGCCCTAGATCCTATACAAGTGAATGGAGGACGAGCCGCAGTAAGTCAGCGCGGCCACTAGACAAGTGAAAATCACATCAAAAACTGCGACTGTTATGTGTGAATAAGCCCTACAGGGCCTCGCACCTGTATAATTTGTTGATGGATTTGCAGCTTCTAAATCTGAGCAATAAACCTGCTCATTCACAGACACCAAGCATAAGGTATATCATTGTATGGAGTTATCCAAAAACATCATTGCAGAGATTTGCAGGATCCAATCCCAGATCCAAGTATGTGGGGTATTGCAAATATTCAGGGACCTCATTCCTGCTCTAGATTTAGCCATCTGTACAGCAGCGTATGGGGTGGATGGAAAAAACAACCTGTATCTGGAAATCATATGCATGGAGCGTTGCAGTGAGGCCCCACGTTGCAAAAATGCAGCTTTTTTGGTTGCAGATGTTGTTGGCTATAAAAGTATTGGGAAATATACCTGTATAGGAAGTTCTTATAGTTCTCCCTTCTGCTAAATCCACCCCAGGCTTTGGCTCAAAACACTGCAGCAAAATCTGCAACAAAAAAAGCTGCGTTTCTGCAACGTGGTTTCCCACAGACTATAATGCGTCCTGATTCTGAATCTCCCATTAATATAACATAGAATGACCGCCTCGTGCACAGACACTTCTCCTCTAGGAGCGGAGACTCTACGACCCCACCAGTGCAGCAAAAACCTTCTTATGATGTGTAAAGTGCTGCAGAATATATTACCGCTATGTCATAAGTTATATCACATGTATAGATCAGTGCCGGCGACATCACAAAGTCGGAAAATAGTGGAAATAAATACATTTATTTATTATTTCTTTAATAATGACAATTCTGCACAGTTTTGGGGTGCCGACAGTCAGATCATTTATGACAAAGGACCCCTTTAAGAAAAAAAAATCAAGCTGAATTTGGTTTTACACGGATGGCGCACGTTGTAAGGCCAATGGTCTTCTTACATAAAGCTCCGCACGGGGCTCATTCAATGTTCTGCGCAGCAACGACTTATCCGATCCAACAGAGGTAAAGACAAATGAGATGACATACAAGAAACCGAGTAGTGCAATGGTTAAGGAAGCCATGTTGTAGTCCCACATTATAAAGCAAGTACTACCGTAGCAGCAGGGACGACCCATGGTCTGTACACGATGACGTTATCTCCGATGGGTCTCAGCTCTCAAGAAACAATGTGATTATTTTGCAATCTTATTATTATTATTATTATAACCTAACACCGGCCATGGAGAAGCAGCGCAACGTACAGCAGTGAACCTCTGTCAATGTAGCTGCGTGCACCCCAATGGCGGTCACCCAGACGGGAAGGCACGTGCTAAGCAAAGCATGTAAGATACCATAGAGAGTTATAAGAAGAGAACTACACCTAGATGCTACAATGTAATACAGACTAGACTGTCCATGTGGAGTTACCGCAAGTGTCACCGGACCTGATATAAGGCTATGACATGACATCGGTGATGAATATCCATCATCTGTGAAGAAGTCGTAATACACAACATAAGCAGCTCCATGTGTACAAGTACCTACAGCATATCCATAGTCTTCAGTGTTTTGGGATCACTCAGTGCAGGTTATACATGTATCAAGCAGCAGAATCAAAGGCATCACTCCTGAGATATGTAAGGAAGGCCGTCATTCTGGAATCCAGCAGCCAAGACGTCATCTAGATAAACAGACTCGAGCATTCACCGCTTGTCCTTAACCAGCCAGATCTCATCCACTATCTTCCCATCCTTAAGAAAACACAAGACGCATTTCAGAATCTGTGATTCAACTTCCTTCCTTATAAGAAAAACATTCTCTTACCGTACGGTCTATACAGTCTCTGTGATGGCCTATTTGTATATGGCTACAAATGATATACCCTCTGCGTTATGATGATAGAACCAATGGACCATGTTATGTGTACGGCGGATGTCGGAGGATTTCACAATTTGTCATCCTTTTGTTATCAAAAGATACAGGCCGCCTCTGATAGTGTCTGACAGCAGCCAAGCCAAGGGTGCATGTGTATCAGCGCGTACAAAGCAAATCCCATTCATTTCAGTGGGAGCCAACATATGTGCACTCCCCATTGAAGTGAATGGGCTGCTATTTTCCCTATTGGTTTCAATGTGATACACGCGTATGCCGGCTCCCATTGAAATGAATGGGATCTGCTTTGTACGCATTGATTCTGAACGTGCTTTACGTTCAGAATCAGCTCAGCGTATACTTAGTGTGAATGCACCCTTAAGACTTCTCCGAGCCATTTTTAGCAGCAACATAAAGGAAAACAAGGTGTCATCCAAATGTCACGACCGTCCTCTGACTCTCCAGTATGTGCAATATGTCAGTCATAAGATACAGTCAGAGCTAAAGCCTCGTGCTGCGGTGTATATACAGTCACATGGACTCACCCGGTCATCGGACACCTGCTGGATGTGTATGTGAGTCTTGTTCGCTATGTGGATACGTGTATAGCCGTAATCTGCTATCCTTACTGCGCTCCATTCCCGATGTAGTGGAAAGAAAGGATCCAACCTCTCCCGACATCCCTGGCACAAAAAAATATAAAAATGGACATATATTTATAGGGACTGGAGCAGGGCTGTAAATGGAGGGGGTGAAGAGGGTGTGTGTATACAGGGGCACAGAAACCATAGTAAATCGAGGGGTGCAGAGGGTGTGAGTGTATCAGGGCACAGAAACCATAGTAAATCGAGGGGTGCAGAGGGTGTGAGTGTATCGGGGCACAGAAACCATAGTAAATCGAGGGGGTGCAGAGGGTGTGGGTATACAGGGGCACAGAAACCATAGTAAATTGAGGGGTGCAGAGGGTGTGAGTGTAACGGGGCACAGAAACCATAGTAAATTGAGGGGGTGCAGAGGGTGTGTATATACAGGGGCACAGAAACCATAGTAAATCGAGGGGTGCAGAGGGTGTGAGTGTATCGGGGCACAGAAACCATAGTAAATCGAGGGGTGCAGAGGGTGTGAGTGTATCGGGGCACAGAAACCATAGTAAATCAAGGGGGTGCAGAGGGTGTGGGTATACAGGGGCACAGAAACCATAGTAAATTGAGGGGTGCAGAGGGTGTGAGTGTAACGGGGCACAGAAACCATAGTAAATTGAGGGGGTGCAGAGGGTGTGTATATACAGGGGCACAGAAACCATAGTAAATCGAGGGGTGCAGAGGGTGTGAGTGTATCGGGGCACAGAAACCATAGTAAATCGAGGGGTGCAGAGGGTGTGAGTGTATCGGGGCACAGAAACCATAGTAAATCGAGGGGTGCAGAGGGTGTGAGTGTATCGGGGCACAGAAACCATAGTAAATCGAGGGGGTGCAGAGGGTGTGGGTATACAGGGGCACAGAAACCATAGTAAATTGAGGGGTGCAGAGGGTGTGAGTGTAACGGGGCACAGAAACCATAGTAAATTGAGGGGGTGCAGAGGGTGTGGGTATACAGGGGCACAGAAACCATAGTAAATCGAGGGGTGCAGAGGGTGTGGGTATACAGGGGCACAGAAACCATAGTAAATTGAGGGGTGCAGAGGGTGTGAGTGTAACGGGGCACAGAAACCATAGTAAATTGAGGGGGTGCAGAGGGTGTGTGTATACAGGGGCACAGAAACCATAGTAAATCGAGGGGTGCAGAGGGTGTGAGTGTATCGGGGCACAGAAACCATAGTAAATTGAGGGGGTGCAGAGGGTGTGAGTGTATCGGGGCACAGAAACCATAGTAAATCGAGGGGTGCAGAGGGTGTGAGTGTATCGGGGCACAGAAACCATAGTAAATCGAGGGGTGCAGAGGGTGTGAGTGTATCGGGGCACAGAAACCATAGTAAATCGAGGGGTGCAGAGGGTGTGAGTGTATCGGGGCACAGAAACCATAGTAAATCGAGGGGTGCAGAGGGTGTGAGTGTATCGGGGCACAGAAACCATAGTAAATTGAGGGGGTGCAGAGGGTGTGGGTATACAGGGGCACAGAAACCATAGTAAATTGAGGGGTGCAGAGGGTGTGAGTGTAACGGGGCACAGAAACCATAGTAAATCGAGGGGGTGCAGAGGGTGTGGATATACAGGGGCACAGAAACCATAGTAAATTGAGGGGGTGCAGAGGGTGTGGGTATACAGGGGCACAGAAACCATAGTAAATCGAGGGGTGCAGAGGGTGTGAGTGTAACGGGGCACAGAAACCATAGTAAATTGAGGGGGTGCAGAGGGTGTGAGTGTATCGGGGCACAGAAACCATAGTAAATTGAGGGGGTGCAGAGGGTGTGGGTATACAGGGGCACAGAAACCATAGTAAATTGAGGGGTGCAGAGGGTGTGAGTGTATCGGGGCACAGAAACCATAGTAAATCGAGGGGTGCAGAGGGTGTGAGTGTATCGGGGCACAGAAACCATAGTAAATCGAGGGGTGCAGAGGGTGTGAGTGTATCGGGGCACAGAAACCATAGTAAATCAAGGGGGTGCAGAGGGTGTGGGTATACAGGGGCACAGAAACCATAGTAAATTGAGGGGTGCAGAGGGTGTGAGTGTAACAGGGCACAGAAACCATAGTAAATTGAGGGGGTGCAGAGGGTGTGGGTATACAGGGGCACAGAAACCATAGTAAATCGAGGGGTGCAGAGGGTGTGGGTATACAGGGGCACAGAAACCATAGTAAATTGAGGGGTGCAGAGGGTGTGAGTGTAACGGGGCACAGAAACCATAGTAAATTGAGGGGGTGCAGAGGGTGTGTGTATACAGGGGCACAGAAACCATAGTAAATCGAGGGGTGCAGAGGGTGTGAGTGTATCGGGGCACAGAAACCATAGTAAATCGAGGGGTGCAGAGGGTGTGAGTGTATCGGGGCACAGAAACCATAGTAAATCGAGGGGTGCAGAGGGTGTGAGTGTATCGGGGCACAGAAACCATAGTAAATCGAGGGGTGCAGAGGGTGTGAGTGTATCGGGGCACAGAAACCATAGTAAATCGAGGGGTGCAGAGGGTGTGAGTGTATCGGGGCACAGAAACCATAGTAAATCAAGGGGGTGCAGAGGGTGTGGGTATACAGGGGCACAGAAACCATAGTAAATTGAGGGGTGCAGAGGGTGTGAGTGTAACGGGGCACAGAAACCATAGTAAATTGAGGGGGTGCAGAGGGTGTGGATATACAGGGGCACAGAAACCATAGTAAATTGAGGGGGTGCAGAGGGTGTGGGTATACAGGGGCACAGAAACCATAGTAAATTGAGGGGGTGCAGAGGGTGTGGGTATACAGGGGCACAGAAACCATAGTAAATTGAGGGGGTGCAGAGGGTGTGTGTATACAGGGGCACAGAAACCATAGTAAATCGAGGGGTGCAGAGGGTGTGAGTGTATCGGGGCACAGAAACCATAGTAAATTGAGGGGGTGCAGAGGGTGTGAGTGTATCGGGGCACAGAAACCATAGTAAATTGAGGGGGTGCAGAGGGTGTGTGTATACAGGGGCACAGAAACCATAGTAAATCGAGGGGTGCAGAGGGTGTGAGTGTATCGGGGCACAGAAACCATAGTAAATTGAGGGGTGCAGAGGGTGTGAGTGTATCGGGGCACAGAAACCATAGTAAATCGAGGGGTGCAGAGGGTGTGAGTGTATCGGGGCACAGAAACCATAGTAAATCGAGGGGGTGCAGAGGGTGTGAGTGTAACGGGGCACAGAAACCATAGTAAATCGAGGGGGTGCAGAGGGTGTGAGTGTATCGGGGCACAGAAACCATAGTAAATTGAGGGGGTGCAGAGGGTGTGGGTATACAGGGGCACAGAAACCATAGTAAATTGAGGGGGTGCAGAGGGTGTGGGTATACAGGGGCACAGAAACCATAGTAAATCGAGGGGTGCAGAGGGTGTGAGTGTAACGGGGCACAGAAACCATAGTAAATCGAGGGGGTGCAGAGGGTGTGAGTGTATCGGGGCACAGAAACCATAGTAAATTGAGGGGGTGCAGAGGGTGTGGGTATACAGGGGCACAGAAACCATAGTAAATTGAGGGGTGCAGAGGGTGTGAGTGTAACGGGGCACAGAAACCATAGTAAATTGAGGGGGTGCAGAGGGTGTGTGTATACAGGGGCACAGAAACCATAGTAAATCGAGGGGTGCAGAGGGTGTGAGTGTATCGGGGCACAGAAACCATAGTAAATCGAGGGGTGCAGAGGGTGTGAGTGTATCGGGGCACAGAAACCATAGTAAATCGAGGGGGTGCAGAGGGTGTGGGTATACAGGGGCACAGAAACCATAGTAAATTGAGGGGGTGCAGAGGGTGTGGGTATACAGGGGCACAGAAACCATAGTAAATTGAGGGGGTGCAGAGGGTGTGAGTGTAACGGGGCACAGAAACCATAGTAAATTGAGGGGGTGCAGAGGGTGTGAGTGTATCGGGGCACAGAAACCATAGTAAATCGAGGGGGTGCAGAGGGTGTGGGTATACAGGGGCACAGAAACCATAGTAAATCGAGGGGTGCAGAGGGTGTGAGTGTAACGGGGCACAGAAACCATAGTAAATTGAGGGGGTGCAGAGGGTGTGAGTGTATCGGGGCACAGAAACCATAGTAAATCGAGGGGGTGCAGAGGGTGTGGGTATACAGGGGCACAGAAACCATAGTAAATCGAGGGGTGCAGAGGGTGTGGGTATACAGGGGCACAGAAACCATAGTAAATTGAGGGGGTGCAGAGGGTGTGAGTGTAACGGGGCACAGAAACCATAGTAAATCGAGGGGGTGCAGAGGGTGTGGGTATACAGGGGCACAGAAACCATAGTAAATTGAGGGGGTGCAGAGGGTGTGAGTGTATCGGGGCACAGAAACCATAGTAAATCGAGGGGGTGCAGAGGGTGTGGGTATACAGGGGCACAGAAACCATAGTAAATTGAGGGGGTGCAGAGGGTGTGAGTGTATCGGGGCACAGAAACCATAGTAAATTGAGGGGTGCAGAGGGTGTGAGTGTATCGGGGCACAGAAACCATAGTAAATCGAGGGGGTGCAGAGGGTGTGAGTGTATCGGGGCACAGAAACCATAGTAAATTGAGGGGGTGCAGAGGGTGTGGGTATACAGGGGCACAGAAACCATAGTAAATTGAGGGGTGCAGAGGGTGTGGGTATACAGGGGCACAGAAACCATAGTAAATTGAGGGGTGCAGAGGGTGTGAGTGTAACGGGGCACAGAAACCATAGTAAATTGAGGGGGTGCAGAGGGTGTGGGTATACAGGGGCACAGAAACCATAGTAAATTGAGGGGGTGCAGAGGGTGTGGGTATACAGGGGCACAGAAACCATAGTAAATTGAGGGGGTGCAGAGGGTGTGGGTATACAGGGGCACAGAAACCATAGTAAATTGAGGGGGTGCAGAGGGTGTGGGTATACAGGGGCACAGAAACCATAGTAAATTGAGGGGGTGCAGAGGGTGTGGGTATACAGGGGCACAGAAACCATAGTAACCCAAGGGTGGAACCCAAGGGTGCGTCATATATAAAGTAAGTGATGAGCACTCCCCGGGGGAACCCCTTTAAATGATACAACTGTACACCACTAGGGGGAGTACACTGCATATGATTCATTTAATAGTAATATACAATATACTAATAGTATTCTATAATATGCACCAGAGCTCCTCCTAGTGTTGACTGTAAACAGCTATAAGGTAGAACAGAGAGTCTCTCAGCATGGCTTGAACTGTCCTAAGGGGATATTGTCACTCCTTAGGGAGACACCACCATGTAAGTGTGTGGAGTCTTATTAATCCATAGACGCTCCACTGAGAGATTATGGGAAGAATATGCAAATCTGTCTTCCATGATGTAAATAGGAAGACAGTGCCTCAGTCATGCAGCCCACTAGGGGGCGCTCCCTTTAACATCATGCCCGACCTTCCCAGAGGCCTTTGCTGCAATGACATGGGATTAAGTCAGTCTTCTCTACGCCGGGCTGAAGAGATCCAAATAGATCGAAACAGCTGTCCTCGGCTGAGAGACTGTACTTGGTAAAATCCCACATCATTGCAGCAAAAACTTTTGGGAAGGTCGGGTATGATATTAAAGGGAGCGCCCCCTAGTGGGCTGCATGACTGAGGCTCTGTCTTTCTATTTACATCATGGGAGACAGATTTGCATATTCTTCCCTTGAACTGTCCTAGTCTTACACATCTGACTGGCCGCCATGTAATATTATATACTTGTCGCTCTGACACCGAGCTCCAGACCCTCAGCAGTATCAGAGACTTAAAGAATGTGACCCCATTCCCCGCACCCCTGGATTTTGTGGTATAACCCCTATAACAATACTATTGGTAGACTCCCATACCCGTCCTCACCCCAGCACGTGACTTACCGCAGATCCTGTAGTTATGTGAACAGGAGCCGCTGGATTTGTATACGGGGCCTGGGGGGATCCTTTATAAACCTGCAACGAGCGGAGGTCGGGATAAGGAATCTTTACACAGCTGAACAAACAGCACCGGCTCTTGGTAGTCATTACCGTCTGATGGGGTCTAACAAGGGTCAGCTCTACAAACACCAACTCAGAAAAGATTTCTCATGTACTAAAGTGGTGACGATGTGACAGTACAAAGAGTCCTGATAATGCAACACTCGGGGGGGAGACACAAATATCGGGGGTCCGTACAGGCTCAGCGGCGATTACCTTCTAATCTCAAGATAAATACGATCTATGTTCCTGAGCTGACGTCACCGAAACTGGTGGTGATGTCATCACAGCTTATCAATGTATATGATCTGACGTCACTTGTGATGTCATCACAGCTTATCAGACTCTTATGATATCACTGTCTATGATCTGATGTCACTTGTGATGTCATCACAGCTTATCTGTCAGACATCACCAGTGTCACAACCCACACATGTCCGCCCTTGGTGGCCTCTATATGGCTTACTTTATGATACCTGATGGTAAGTAGCGACCTCACCACTCCGACTACCTCATATCTGGCATCGCACCAAGCGACTGAATCTGAGGCCGGCGTGTTCCTGCTGGGCCTTATCACCAGCTGCACTGAGCCTGAGAAATCGCCGCCATTATCTGCGCCATTATCTGCACTTGCTGATATTGACTCTGCGTGTGTATATAGGAACAAGATCAACTAAACAGTTCACCCTGGTCAGTCACATGTCCTGCGTGTTCTCGTCCGCCATGACTACACCTCCGGGTCTCCTGGGCGCCATCTTGCAGTGCCTTGTATCCCTGAATACACCAGGATGTGCGGTTACTCACCGTGTTGTTGTATACCGGCCACATCCGCTCGTAGGAATGCTCATGTGCCCAGATCTCCAGGTCTACCCCTATAACACATGTAGGTAAATCAGTATATAACGGGATTAGCGAGTTATTTCATAGATTTAGTCTTATTTTTGCATGAGCTGGACACGGATAACAACATATGATAACACCTAGAAGGCATTGCCATTGTATTACTTAAAATACTGAAATATTTTCTGATTGCAGATTTTTTTATTTTATTTTTTGTCTATGCTTATGGAGTCGGCCATCTTGCCTGAGCTTTTTCTCTGCTCTGTTATCAGATTTAGTGATCTGCTTTACGTAGACATCAATAGTCAGGAGTCTGTGGATGAGAATTCTGGAGATGGAGATGGAGGAGATGGAAGTGTTATCTTCTATTGTGATATAAATGAGGCGGCTGCACAAAGAAAACCCAGACAGAATTGGCAAGTGTAAGCCTATTATTAGGCTTAATAGCCAGAGTGAATATTGCCAAAATTACTAGGATTAAGCCTTAGTATAGGCCATATATACCTAATTAGTGGTGGGCTGACAGACGCCCCTGTACTATATCCCATCCCATACACCAGGGGTGGGGAACCTTCGGCTCTCCAGCTGCTGTGAAACTACAACATCATTCAAGATGCATGCTGGGAGTTGTAGTCTTGCAACAGCTGGAGAACCGTACGTTCCCTACCCCTGCCATACACTATACAGGGCCAGAAGCTGAAAGCTCTATCCCCTGTATAGCATCCGAGCACCTACACTGCAGCATGCCTCCCAATGACTACAATGAGTGCTGAGCTGCAGTGATGGCCATAGTCTCAGGATGGGCCATAAAAAGCCCCAAACAACCCCTTTAAATGTTCTCATCAGCATAGCCGCAGCAATCAGCTGATCGTACTAGGGGAAGATCAAGCTGACTACGCATTCCCCCCACAGCGGCCACTATAGGAGAAATGCAGTACTGCACGGTGAGAATTCATTGCCTCATTCTATTCAGAATTACTGTATTACTATACCATATTTATAGAACAAGTCCTCTAAGGGATACTGTCCGCCAGGTAGTCCAGTTCTTGTCTGCAAAAAGTAGGGAGTAATACGTTAGCAAATAAATTAAAGGGATCCATGGGAGACATCAATCATTTTCATCATCAAAGAAGATCTGGAGGAGAAGAACAAATGATCAAAAAGAGAGGGTCATACCCAGCACAATGCAGTGGTCTGGTGAAGAATTGGGTGGGAAACGTATGACAATGGAGGACTGAAGGGGAGGAACCAAGAGCGAGGAGAGGTGAATATTAATTAATATTGGCCATTACCTATTAGAATAAACCAACAGGTAATGGCCAATTAAAAAAAAAAAATTGCTGGTCTGTATGTGCTCAATAAATGGCCCCCCAATCTCTGGTCCGGTGTGCGACCTGCGTATAGGACGTCCTTACCGTGCTGTTGCGTTTAACACAATCATCCCTGTCGAAGTTAGTGCAGTACATGGGACGGTGAGCCATGGTGATGATCCACGGCCGCTCAGTACGACTCGCCCGGCTTGTGGCCTCCTGTAGAAGAGAAATAAGAATAGTGGCCATAAATGGTACGAGCTGCAATACCACACATGGCCACTAAACAATGTATGGCGCTGTGCCTCTGACCGAGAGTGCAGAGACCCCCTCGATCAGCCGATCAATAGGATGGCCATCGATCTGATATCAATGGCCTACGCCAAGGATAAACCATTAACCTGGAAACGCTCTCAAAGATCATATTAACTATTAAAGGACAAAAAAACCTAAGCTCTGACCTGAAGATCTTTCTGCAGCCATTCATATTGCTTTGCCACCAGCTCTTGGCCGTACTTCAGGTAGAAATACACCTCGGTGGAGAAAGAGATGATGTGAGCAGGTCCGAGGTCCCAGCTGGTAACACAACCACACATGAATATTTAATGCCCCTCCATGTATTTCTGCTGTGGCACAACAATTGTCAGCTCACCTGTACCACAGGCCTTCGGTATCTCCTGGCATGGAAAACCGGTTTCGGTAATTGGAGAAGTTGCTAAAACGCAGAAGAGGAGACAGGAGATGTAATAATGGAGTAATGCTTCCGAAAACGGACCACAGATGTCGCTTTAGAGCATTAGGATCTCCAAGTGCCTGTATGGCCATTCTGTCTCCCTACAGCCACCACTTGAGGGCGCTATATAATCATAAAACAGTATGCAATAAGCTCCGGAGCTCCCTCTAGTGGTGACTCAGAACGATATCATTTACCTCTATGTCTATGCAGGGGATAGATCTGACCCTGATGAAAATATATTAAGGAATGAATCAGCGAAGACCTGAACAAGAAAGTGTTAACACGTGGGCAGAAGAAATCACCAGTATCATTACTGGCATATGGTAAATGGGGGCCCCAAGACAGATTTAGCGTCAGGGCCCCAGAGCTTCACGTTCCACCTCTGGTAATGTGTTACAACTCACTATGCTTCTTCGTGGTTTCCGGGACACGTCATGTAGGGGACATACGCCGCCACGGACTCGATCTGACGCATGAACTCATCGCCCACTTGGGCGTCATCCTAGAAAGAAGAGAAGACGAGGCTGAAGTCTGTCTATATCTAATATTTCCCGCAGCAGAGGGTTTGCTACAATTGTATCCTGACAACCCCTGTAAGGTATCAGCAGCCCGCTTCTACCTCTTGTCCTGATAGTTTGCTACAATGTATCAGTATAGGCAATATGTATCACCCTGGAGTCTATACAAATTATCTATGGGGCTGAGGTGCAACACCGGACACAACCTAGAGGGGACGTACGTTTCCCAATCTTATACAACCTTTCGTATCATATTGAGTTTGCATCTGTCTTTAGGGCTGGAGCTAATAATGAGTCCGAAGTGTTAGCAGGACATAAGGGTCATTTACCTCATCCATATCATAGGCAAAGTCACCTGCAAAACATAGACAAAAAGACAACTAAGTGCTAGAAACTGAGCGTCGCCCCTACCCATGTCCTTCATAGTCTACGGCAGGGGTCAGCAACCTTCGGCGGTCTAGCTGTGGTGCAACTACAACTCCCAGCATGCTCCATTCACTTTCATGGGAGTTCCAAGACCAGCAGAGTGAGTATGCATGCTGGGAGTTGTACCGGCTGTATTATACAGTATGAGGCTAGGGTCACACCTGCACTGGGCAATCCCCGGCGGACCCAAACAATGCAGAGCCCGTCTGCTAAAGCAGCGGTTACCCATGGCCCCCCGCGGACCCCATAGACTGTAAGATATTTGTGCAATTGCATTTCTCTTGCCAGCCTTACTGTAATGTCATGCACAGAATACAATATCATTGCAGAACAGACGCCGGCTCCTCCGCTGCCACCTCCAGCTTGTTTGCTGCTACAGAGAAGCCATAGGAATTCTGACAACTCTACAGGTGCCCTATGGATCTCTGACAACACAACGGCCAGGAGGGACTGGTTACGGAGAACACTCATCATATCTGAATCCCAGAGAACATCGCAGGACTTACCAACATGGAGTATAGCATCATACATTTCCATCTGCGTTTCCTTCTGGAGCCGCGATAAGGACTGAGCATTTTCGTTTCCCATATCCCCATAGACGGCCAAGCGTGGCCCCCATGACGAGCCAACCTGCAGTGCCCGGAAGAAGAACTGAGGGCTCCAGCCGAGAGAACTGCCGCAGTGATAAACTGAGGGACAAGAATGGTGAGCGTGAGAGGGGCGCGTGCAATTGTACGTAAGCTGGGCTCTGATATCTAATGGTGTCCGGGGTAGTCTAAAATCCATCTGCTGTCCTATTAGAGGCTCAGGCTGCTGCTCCGGCCCGCCACTATCCTTTATACTGCAGCTCTGCTTTTTCAGATAGGCTGCTGGGTATAAGCACAAGCCCACCCAAAGCGGAACAGAAAGTCAGTGTATGGAGTAAAATCTGCCAGTGATTATAATCCACAAATCACCAATGGGAATAAGAAGGTTATGAGAGGGTTGTCAGAGGTTTACTGAGATAAATGGGCCTCTATAAGGGGATGTGTCCTGGAGAGTCACTTTAATTCTCGCTTGGATAGATGAGCACTCCGTAGTCGGGTGATGGATATATGGCATGGTATACAGCGTATGGTAGTTGTATATATAGCACACGTATGACCTTCACATGTTTCTAGGCTGTAAACTACACCCATGGATGACTCCAATATGGACACTGTGAAATACAGAAGCTTTATATGATGGTGGAGATGACTTTATTGTGACAGATACCAGTTATATTATACTGGTTACTTCACATGGCGGAACCAAACTCCTACCCGTCCAGCAAAATCCTCATGCTCATGTGTCACAGGTGTACACTCACCGGCCACTTTATTAGGTACACCTGTCCAACTGCTCGTTAACACTTAATTTCTAATCAGCCAATCACATTGCGGCAACTCAGTGCATTTAGGCATGTAGACATGGTCAAGACAATCTCCTGCAGTTCAAACCGAGCATCAGTATGGGGAAGAAAGGTGATTTGAGTGCCTTTGAACGTGGCATGGTTGTTGGTGCCAGAAGGGCTGGTCTGAGTATTTCAGAAACTGCTGATCTACTGGGATTTTCACGCACAACCATCTCTAGGGTTTACAGAGAATGGTCCGAAAAAGAAAAAACATCCAGTGAGCGGCAGTTCTGTGGGCAGAAATGCGTTGTTGATGCCAGAGGTCAGAGGAGAATGGCCAGATCGGTTCGAGCTGATAGAAAGGCAACAGTGACTCAAATAGCCACCCGTTACAGCCAAGGTAGCCAGAAGAGCATCTCTGAACGCCGCACAGTACGTCCAACTTTGAGGCTACAGATGGGCTACAGCAGCAGAAGACCACACCGGGTGCCACTCCTTTCAGCTAAGAACAGGAAACTGAGGCTACAATTTGCACAAGCTCATCGAAATTGGACAATTGAAGATTGGAAAAACGTTGCCTGGTCTGATGAGTCTCGATGTCTGCTGCGACATTCGGATGGTAGGGTCAGAATTTGGCGTCAACAACATGAAAGCATGGATCCATCCTGCCTTGTATCGGTAACGGTTCAGGCTGGTGGTGGTGGTGTCATGGTGTGGGGAATATTTTCTTGGCACTCTTTGGGCCCCTTGGTACCAATTGAGCATCGTTGCAACGCCAAAGCCTACCTGAGTATTGTTGCTGACCATGTCCATCCCTTTATGACCACAATGTCCCCAACATCTGATGGCTACTTTCAGCAGGATAATGCAATGCCATGTCATAAAGCTGGAATCATCTCAGACTGGTTTCTTGAACATGACAATGAGTTCACTGTACTCCAATGGCCTCCACAGTCACCAGATCTCAATCCAATAGAGGAGCATCTTTGGGATGTGGTGGAACGGGAGATTCGCATCATGGATGTGCAGCCGACAAATCTGCGACTGCAACTGTGTGATGCCATCATGTCAATATGGACCAAAATCTCTGAGGAATGCTTCCAGCACCTTGTTGTATCTATGCCACGAAGAATTGAGGCAGTTCTGAAGGCAAAAGGGGGTCCAACCCGTTACTAGCACGGTGTACCTAATAAAGTGGCCGGTGAGTGTAGACTTTGGTTGCATTATAGCGCCACCTTCAGCATAAGTAATGTCAGTGAATCTTGTCGTGACTTTGGCAAATTACCTCTAACACTCAAATGGATGAGCCAGCTCTGCTAAGAGAGACCTTTTATTACTCAAGTGGATAACCCGGGTATGGCAAAGTGGGACCTGTCGTACTAAAATGGATGGGCTGGGTCCATCAAAGTGGGAGCAGATAACACTGAAATGGATGGACCAAGCTTTCCAGATCTGATAATATTTAAGTGGATGTGACAGGTCAGCCAGATTGGGACTTGCTAATAGTGAAATAGATGGACTGGCCCCAACAGAAGGGGACTTGCTAATGCTCAAATGGATGGACCTGGTCTGCCAAGGTGGGACCTGCTAATACTTCAATGGATGGACCTGGTCTGCCAAGATGGGACCTACTAATACTTCAATGGATGGACCTGGTCTGCCAAGATGGGACCTACTAATACTTCAATGGATGGACCTGGTCTGCCAAGGTGGGACCTGCTAATACCTCAATGGATGGACTTGGTCTGCCAAGGTGGCACCTACTAATACTTCAATGGCTGGACCTGGTCTGCCAAGATGGGACCTACTAATACTCAAATGGATGGACCTCATCTGCCAAGATGGGACCTACTAATACTTCAATGGATGGACCTGGTCTGCAAAGACAAGACCTGCTAATACCTCAATGGATGGACCTGGTCTGCCAAGATGGGACCTACTAATACTTCAATGGATGGACCTGGTCTGCTAAGGTGTGACTTGTTAATATGCAAATGGTGGACCTGTTCTGTCAAGATGGGACCTACTAATACTTCAATGGATGGACCTGGTCTGCAAAGACAAGACCTGCTAATACTCAAATGGATGTTCCCCATAGTGGGCCATTCTAGTATTCCAAAAAATTGTGAGTGAGCTCCGCTGAGACCCCTATAGATTGGTTGGTAGAAGTAACTAGGTAGCAGAAAGTCCATAAGACATATAAGTGGTGTATGTAGAGCACTAGAGTCACAATTTCCCGGTGCCGGGCACTCATGTCCCATACCAACGTGCCAAACACAGAAGGGCTGGTGGTGACCAAACGTCTAAGGTGAATGACCAAACAACAGATGTGACTACTGACGTTGAAGGACTTGTAGGTCAAAGCCATAATGAACCTACAATGTGCCTGAGACTTGTAATATCTAAGATTGCCTTGAATTAAAAAAAAATCCTGTACACTTGGAGATCCCGCTATGACTAACATCTGGCTGAGGAGATTCTGCACAATAAAAAATTCTGCCAGACCAAGCTTAGAGCAAAAATGAATACCATAAAAAGATTACAGATTAGGAGAGGCGAGGAGGAAGCGCGGGGAGAACAGCTTGTCTTGCTCAGTTTAAGCCTCAAACACTAAAGTCTATAATCCCGAGTGCAGATGTTGCAGAGCTGAATACGCGTCTTCAGTAGATGACTAGGTAGTAGGTTTTGGCCACTTGTCTTACCATATTTCTGGCCAGGATTCAGGTTCTCCAGAGTCACCCGATGGATGAACATCTTTCTTTGTTTTGGTCCTCCATCCACAAAGAGGTTGGCATTGCCATAAGCAGTGAGGTTGTAGGAAGGGCGGCCCGGCAGAGGGCTGTACTCTACCACAGACGGGGTCCAGGTGAAGGTGGTCCATGTCACCGTCATAGTTGCTGGGTGACCTGATTGAAAGATACATGAAATAAAACTGACATATACCTTTTGCTAAACCCTACTCCTCTGTTCGGGATCCTGGACAGTGAATATAAAGAGAGTCTCTCGCTCAGGAGGACCCGACCCATCCCGACCTTCCGTACACAGACAGCCCATTGATTTGGTCACTGTGTAATGCATCATTTCCCCACTGGTGGTGCTGCAGGGAAACTGCACACTTACTGCCGGCCTGATCAAGGGGTCGTGGTCATTGTGCGAGTAGTGTGACCTCTTCACTGTATAAAAAAAAGATGGCGTGAGATGTAGAAAATGAAGGGATCACAAGAGACACGATCCCTTTAAAGGGATCCTATCATTAAAACTGAATTTTTTCTGCCTACCACGTAGGGATAGCCTTAAGAAAGACTATCCTTCTCCTACCTTTAGATGTCTTCTCCGCACCCCCATTCGGTATATAATCCAGGTTTTTGTCGGTATGCAAATGAGTTATCTCACAGCACTGGGGGCGGTCCCCAGCGCTCAAACAGCACTGGGGGCGTCTCCAATGCTGCAAGAGAACTCTCCAGCGACGCCTCCATCTTCTTCAGGAACGAGTCTTCTTCCAGTAGTGGCTTCAAACTTGTAGGCCTCAGGCCTAGGGCAAAGCCAACTGTGCATGCCCGTCAGCCACAAGAAAATGGCCGCTTACACAGTATTGTAAGCGCCATTTTCTTGTGGCCGGCGGGCATGCGCAGTCAGCTGCCTGGTCTAGAAGTTTGAAGCCACCGCCAGAAGAAGATGCGAAGAAGACCCATTCCTGAAGAAGATGGAGGCGCCGCTGGAGAGTTCTCTCACAGCATTGGGGATGCCCAGTGCTGTTTGTCGCTGGGGACTGCCCCCAGTGCTGTGAGAGAACTCATTTGCATACCAACAAAAACTGGATTATATACCGAACGGCGGCGCGGAGAAGTCATCTAAAGGTAGGAGAAGGATAGCCTTTTTTAAGGCTATACCTACGTGGTAGGCAGAAAAAATTCAGTTTTAATGATGGGATCCCTTTAAACAGCTGATCATAGGGGTCCCTGGTGTTGGGTCCCCATTGATCTCTGCTGAGGATGGGTCATCAATAAAAAAGAACTTGGCGCCTGCCAGTCTTGATCTCCCTCGTAGCAGAGTAAGAAGCCCCCCATGTACCAGACCCCCAAATCTAAGCAAGTCAGGAGCCTGTATATAGTGTGTGTCAGGGTCACACCCCTCCGCCGCAGCCTGATGGGGTTTAGCATGCACCAAATTTGCAACTTTTCCCATACATTTTATGGTAGAAGTGGATGTTAAATGAACAATACTCCCCCCCCCCCATCTAGAATGCAGCACTGTTCATTATGTGGGTGCCACTTACCTGTATATGAGAGGTGCACCTGCTCGGGTTGGTACCAGCTGACGCTGACACCGCTCGCAGACACGATGAGCACACACAGGGGTAGAACAGACGTCCACATCCTGCCAGATAGATAATATATAGCATTATAGTACGAGTATACAACGTATAGGACTCTAGGCAGTGTCCCTCTAAACTGGAAAGAGTTAAAACCTACACCTACACATGATAACAGCGCACCTAATAGCAGATAGAGCCGTAATTATAGGTCACGGATACCCCGATGACTCCATCACATTGCCATATAGTGCCTATAGGGTGTCCACTATAATAGGACTATAGGAACACATCGGGTGACATGCCATGCATAGATGCCTATGGGATTGTGGGAGGACGAGTCCAGGAAAATCAATAATAAAAGTGGGGAAAGTGCCAGACATGGAATAGTTAATGTTAAAGCTGTATACACGTAATATACGTCTGGGGGGGGGGGGGGGATGGTGAGTATTGCTCTGTAAGCAAAGTCAACCATACATGTTCACTTATATAGGGAACCCCCACCAGTCAGCAATGTATTCTCTATACTATGGATACATATTGGTTGTGGCATATTCCACTGCAGATAAGGGGGTGCCAGATATTTTGGTGCCACTCTTCTCCCTTTTTCTGACATGTCTAAAATTTGTATTCCCCATAAAATATCCCATAAAGTTCAGTTGACACGCTGCAAACAATCCACTACCAAAATTCAGGCGCCTATCTGCCTGGTCAACCTAGCCTAAGACTCTACATCATGGCGTTCCTCTGTTATTCCTCCAGTAAATGTATGAATTCACAATTGTGTGTTATCATTGCCCCCTACACCGTCTCCCCCACCCCATCAGTCTGTATGGAAACACCTCCACCAGTCAACGTCTTCAGAATTTTGTAGGAGGAGTAACAGAGGAACGTCACAGAATTCAAGAAAAATATTCTCCAGAATTGTTCTCTTACGGGGAATACAAGTAGTTACTAAAACAGATATGTCAGGAGGGGCGATGGGTCCTTCTAGAACGTCTCTGCTGTCCGCCCCTTGTCCGGGGATAGTCTGCTGTGTATGGGGACACACTGGACTGCTGACAAATATCTGAGCTGTATCTAAGCCAAGTGCAGCGTCCCCGTTACTTCCATTTCCATTTGCACCTGTTGCTTTCTTTGGGTTCTAGAAGGAAACCATGACACAGACAACCGAAAACAGACAGACATAGATGGGGAAACAAGTTCCCGGCATTGTGTTACAATCAGGTGCAACCACATGAAAGGGAACCTACGCCAGCTATATGTGAATGCCCCATGAGGATCATCTACAGAATTCCCCGTATATGTTGAGGTCCACCACTACTAGGGTCACATTGGCCGCAGGGCTTCCGGTACGTGCGCCTGACACTAATAATCTAATGTTATTGGAACACGACTGTCCTTCAGTGCAGATATAACCTATAGACCAGTGTAGGAGCGGTATATAAGAGGTTAATTCTATATACAGACACCTGATATAAGGAGAACCTACAACCTACCTGAGGAATCCTTCTATACGTCTTCTATTAGCTGGGGTATAGGTCAGTAAACACACAAGTAAATCTGCTGGAGATGAGTCTTTGAGAAGCCGGAAACAAAACAAAAGGGTTGTCTTACAAGGAACATCCTGAACGAAACACGACCGCCCTCTAGTGTGCAAAGCTAGCAAGTCACGAAGAACCGACCGTACAGGCTAGGACAGGTAGTAGTAATTGTAATAGAAGATAACCCGACCACAACACTCATGGCTGGTTATCAGGAGGACACTACATGTATGAGAAGATAACCCGACCACAATAAGGACATCATGGCTGGGTATCAGGAGGACACTGCATGTATGAGAAGATAACCCGACCACAATAAGGACATCATGGCTGGTTATCAGGAGGGGACACTACATGTATGAGAAGATAACCTGACCACAATAAGGACATCATGGCTGGTTATCAGGAGGGGACACTACATGTATGAGAAGATAACCCGACCACAATAAGGACATCATGGCTGGTTATCAGGAGGACACTACATGTATGAGAAGATAACCTGACCACAATAAGGACATCATGGCTGGTTATCAGGAGGACACTACATGTATGAGAAGGTAACCTGACCACAATAAGGACATCATGGCTGGTTATCAGGAGGACACTACATGTATGAGAAGATAACCTGACCACAATAAGGACATCATGGCTGGTTATCAGGAGGACACTACATGTATGAGAAGATAACCTGACCACAATAAGGACATCATGGCTGGTTATCAGGAGGACACTACATGTATGAGAAGATAACCTGACCACAATAAGGACATCATGGCTGGTTATCAGGAGGACACTACATGTATGAGAAGATAACCTGACCACAATAAGGACATCATGGCTGGTTATCAGGAGAGGACACTACATGCATGAGAAGATAACCTGACCACAATAAGGACATCATGGCTGGTTATCAGGAGGACACTACATGTATGAGAAGATAACCTGACCACAATAAGGACATCATGGCTGGTTATCAGGAGGACACTACATGTATGAGAAGATAACCCGACCACAATAAGGACATCATGGCTGGTTATCAGGAGGGGACACTACATGTATGAGAAGATAACCCGACCACAATAAGGACATCATGGCTGGTTATCAGGAGGACACTACATGTATGAGAAGATAACCTGACCACAATAAGGACATCATGGCTGGTTATCAGGAGGGGACACTACATGTATGAGAAGATAACCCGACCACAATAAGGACATCATGGCTGGTTATCAGGAGGACACTACATGTATGAGAAGATAACCCGACCACAATAAGGACATCATGGCTGGTTATCAGGAGGGGACACTACATGTATGAGAAGATAACCTGACCACAATAAGGACATCATGGCTGGTTATCAGGAGGGGACACTACATGTATGAGAAGATAACCCGACCACAATAAGGACATCATGGCTGGTTATCAGGAGGACACTACATGTATGAGAAGATAACCCGACCACAATAAGGACATCATGGCTGGTTATCAGGAGGGGACACTACATGTATGAGAAGATAACCTGACCACAATAAGGACATCATGGCTGGTTATCAGGAGGACACTACATGTATGAGAAGATAACCTGACCACAATAAGGACATCATGGCTGGTTATCAGGAGGACACTACATGTATGAGAAGATAACCTGACCACAATAAGGACATCATGGCTGGTTATCAGGAGGACACTACATGTACGAGAAGATAACCTGACCACAATAAGGACATCATGGCTGGTTATCAGGAGGAGACACTACATGTATGAGAAGATAACCTGACCACAATAAGGACATCATGGCTGGTTATCAGGAGGACACTACATGTATGAGAAGATAACCTGACCACAATAAGGACATCATGGCTGGTTATCAGGGGGACACTACATGTATGAGAAGATAACCTGACCACAATAAGGACATCATGGCTGGTTATCAGGAGGACACTACATGTATGAGAAGATAACCTGACCACAATAAGGACATCATGGCTGGTTATCAGGAGGACACTACATGTATGAGAAGATAACCTGACCACAATAAGGACATCATGGCTGATTCGGATACTATTATAAGCTCTAGTTTCAAATACCTCGCTCCATAGGAATAACTGGAAGCAGCCGAATAGCAAGGGGTTAAGCGCCGGCCGCTCCCATTCATTCCTATGGAGCGAGGTATTATAGTATTCGCTCATCTCTAATGGCTGACTATTCATGATAACAGATTAGAAGCTTTCGGGATCTCTGGGATCTCTTCCTCAGGTGTAGATATCCCCAGAGCTTGTAATCCGTCATCACTATGTGTTAGCCATTACAAAAAGAGATATGAACTACTGAAGACTCTCAAGTTCTTTATTTCTTTATATTTCCTATCCACCGGCTAACCCGGTATATACTTTCTCCCCATCTTTTACACCAGGGGTAGGGAACGTACGGCTCTCCAGCTGTTGCAAAACTACAAATCCCAGCATGCATACTGGCTCTGCTGTTCTTGGAACTCCCATGGAAGTGAATGGAGCATGCTGGGAGTTGTAGTTTCACAGCAGCTGGAGAGCCGAAGGTTCCCTACCCCTGTCTCACACTCTGTAATAAACTACAACTCCCACAATTCCCTGACTTCCTGTATCCTTTGTCCCGCCCTACTCGGGGGCGGAGCTACATCACATCAGCATCAAAACATGTTTGTGAGGTCAGAGGTCACCCTGTCGTCCTGCCTGATGCTCCTGACTGGACATTGTTCATACTTGCAGGTAACGCCTTCCCTCAGGCGGTGTATATGGTGCGGGGTTGTTTATTTTCGGTTCTTCTCCTCATATTATACTATATTCTATGTGTGATGCGTCAGTGACAGGCGCCGTTACCATGCCAGACACTTGGAGACTTCTCCTTAGTAAATTGGACGTGATGTTTTTGTAAATAAAGTTTTATCGTTGTCCATCAGCGGCCCCTAGAAACCACAGTCCTTATACGTTGCGATATGAGGAGGCGTGTTGACCTGTCGGGCAATGCATGAATTTGTACACGCTTATTCACATGTAGCGTGCTGCAGCCTGCGCAGTAATCGACGTCTGTAAGGTCGTCCCTTAGTTTAACCCCTTGAGGACCCATTACCCTCCTTCATTTCTTCCTCCTCTCCTGATGTTATAACTAGTGATGAGCGAGTCATATTCGAGCGAATACCTCGCCGCCATAGGAATGCGTGTAAGCGGCCGAACACCAAGGGGTTAAACGCAGCAAATATTCAATGCACTTACACGCATTCCTATGGCGGCGAGGTATTCGCTCGAATACGACTCGCTCATCACTAGTGATAACTTTTCTTATTTTTCCACCATCCATGACGCTCTTTGAGGGCTTATTCTTCGCAGGACAACTTCCGTTTTTTAATGGCACCGCCGTTGCCGCCCATAGTGTACGACGTGAGCATCAGATATCCGGGTGGTGTTCGGTTTGTCCAGTAAGCCTGTATTCACATCTACCCTCGCTGACCATTCACTGGCGGACCCCATTATAGTCTAGGGGTTCAGGTTTTCGGGTCCAAGAAATGAAACCCAAGCGTGGGTCTGAACCGAGCGTAAATCACCCGGCCTTAGGCAGCACCGTCCCATCACAGTCTATAGGATCACGTTGCGGTACATTACAGTTTGTACCGCAGCACAGCTCACGGCATATAAACATTACCAGGAGCGGTGCCGTCTTGGTAAAGCTGATCTGTGGGGGTCCCGGCTGTCAGACCCTCGCTGATCTAATGTATCTGTCCTAAGGTTAAGCCATAAGACATTGTGGCGCGGGGGGTGGTGACATAAACCCTATTGGCACCTGTTTTTCCCATAGATAATATGGTAACGGCGCTTTCCAGGAGCTGAATATTGATGATCGGTCCTTGGGAGAGGTCATCGGTCTGACCCCCGGGACCTCCAGTGATCAGGTGACCAGTGATGTCACATTTATTCATCACATGACCTATATGCAACTCAGTCCTATTCAAGTGAAAGGATCTGAGCTGCAGTACCAAGCACAACCATTACACAATGTGTGGCGCTGTGTTTGGTATTCAGGGTACAAGTGTTTCTAAGTGTTTGTGGCTAAGGCCCCATGCAGCGCTCCGCAGCACCAAGGCGTTCCGTTTTTCTCCTGCAATGCTTTCTGCCTCCATTATACGTATAGAAAAATTGCTGGCGTTTCCATAGGTATAACTGACATGCCGCGATTTCCAAAACCGCATTGGTTTCAGAAATCGCAACGTGTCTGCTGCGTGTATTATGTGTGTTCACTACAATCCCATCCGCTATAAAAGGAACTGTAAAATGCCAAACCGCGCCGCGCAGGGCTCCGGCCTAAAAGTGGGTTCCTGTGAAGTTTTCCGCAGACTGTCCAGAATTAGACACCTTATTGATATTTGACCGCCATCTAGTTGTGCGGTCATCTGGCTGGCATCTTATGGGGCATCCCTGGTTGTTACGGGGTATCAGTGGCGGGCGTGCTGACGGTGGTGTGGCCGCGCCAGTCCACAAGATTTCAGAACACTCAGTTTATTTTGGAGATGAAGATCAGTCAGTAACACTACAAAGGCCTCTATGTCATACACTGACAGGAGGAGTAACAGAGGGACACAACAATGGGAACATGGAAATCACCCCGACCATGTAGTAAGTAGGTTCTTTTTTTGGTGTGCCCGTCTGCACCTGTCCCCACCCCCCCTCCTCCCCTTTATGACCGCCATCTGCAGATTTCCCAGTCTAGCTCGCAGCCCTTACAGAAAACAAGTTTGACAAGGAAATAAGTCTGTGACTGCGGGTCTGCCGCCCTCCGAGAGCCGGCCGTCCACCCACAAGTGAGCGCCTGATCTTCTGGAGATACTGCCGGATAAAACGTTATATTTACAGGTAAGGTCGCCACCTATGTCTGGGACACCCTGATCCTTAAAGCGGACCCTTCAGATGTCCCCAGAGGATCACAGTCCTTCAGGGTTTGCAGCCAGCGATTCGTCAGCAGCTGAACAATGGAGATTTCCTACTTCTGGAGCTCCGGAAATCACATGTAGAAGGTCACACGCCCCTCCATGTGCGGTCACCACATCAGATGCAGAAACCCGAAAAAGTATCATCTGAGTCCACAGGTGAAACAAGAGACAAGAGTGTGGCTGGGCTATATATGGGGCATGTGTGACTGACATTGTGTGATGGGGTCATCGCTACCGGCCTCGTGTGATGGGGTCATCTCTACCGGCCTCATGTGATGGGGTCATCTCTGCCGCTCTCTAGTGATGGGGTCATCTCTGCCGCTCTCTAGTGATGGGGTCATCTCTGCCGCTCTCTAGTGATGGGGTCATCTCTGCCGCTCTCTAGTGATGGGGTCATCTCTGCCGACCTGGTGTGATGGAGTCATCTCTGCTGCCCTCTAGTGATGGGGTCATCTCTGCCCGCTTCTTGTGATGGGGTCATCTCTGCCCGCTTCTTGTTATGGTATCATCTCTGCCCGCTTCTTGTGATGGGGTCATCTCTGCCCGCTTCTTGTGATGGGGTCATCTTCCCGCTTCTTGTGATGGTGTCACCTCTGCCCGCTTCTTGTGATGGGGTCATCTCTTCCCGCTTCTTGTGATGGGGTCATCTTCCCGCTTCTTGTGATGGGGTCATCTTCCCGCTTCTTGTGATGGGGTCATCTCTGCTGGTCTCATGTGATGGTGTCATCTCTGCCCGCTTCTTGTGATGGGGTCATCTCTGCTGGTCTCATGTGATGGTGTCATCTCTGCCCGCTTCTTGTGATGGGGTCATCTCTGCTGGTCTCATGTGATGGTGTCATCTCTGCCCGCTTCTTGTGATGGGGTCATCTCTGCCCGCTTCTTGTGATGGGGTCATCTCTGCCCGCTTCTTGTTATGGTATCATCTCTGCCCGCTTCTTGTGATGGGCTCATCTCTGCCCGCTTCTTGTGATGGGGTCATCTCTGCCCGCTTCTTGTTATGGTATCATCTCTGCCCGCTTCTTGTGATGGGCTCATCTCTGCCCGCTTCTTGTGATGGGGTCATCTCTTCCCGCTTCTTGTGATGGGGTCATCTCTGCCCGCTTCTTGTGATGGGGTCATCTCTGCCCGCTTCTTGTGATGGGGTCATCTCTGCCCGCTTCTTGTGATGGGGTCATCTCTGCTGGTCTCATGTGATGGTGTCATCTCTGCCCGCTTCTTGTGATGGGGTCATCTCTGCTGGTCTCATGTGATGGTGTCATCTCTGCCCGCTCCTTGTGATGGGGTCATCTCTGCCCGCTTCTTGTGATGGGGTCATCTCTGCCCGCTTCTTGTTATGGTATCATCTCTGCCCGCTTCTTGTGATGGGCTCATCTCTGCCCGCTTCTTGTGATGGGGTCATCTCTTCCCACTTCTTGTGATGGGGTCATCTCTGCCCGCTTCTTGTGATGGGGTCATCTCTGCCCGCTTCTTGTGATGGGGTCATCTCTGCCCGCTTCTTGTGATGGGGTCATCTTCCCGCTTCTTGTGATGGGGTCATCTCTGCCACTCTCTGGTGATGGTGTCATCTCTTCCCGCTTCTTGTGATGGGGTCATCTCTTCCCGCTTCTTGTGATGGGGTCATCTCTGCCCGCTTCTTGTGATGGGGTCATCTCTTCCCACTTCTTGTGATGGGGTGTTCTCTTCCCGCTTCTTTTGATGGGGTCATCTCTTCCCGCTTCTTGTGATGGGGTCATCTCTGCCACTCTCTAGTGATGGGGTCATCTCTGCCCGCTTCTTGTGATGGAGTCATCTCTGCCCGCTTCTTGTGATGGGGTGTTCTCTTCCCGCTTCTTGTGATGGAGTCATCTCTGTCCGCTTCTTGTGATGGGGTCATCTCTGTCCGCTTCTTGTGATGGAGTCATCTCTGCCCGCTTCTTGTGATGGGGTCATCTCTGCCCGCTTCTTGTGATGGAGTCATCTCTGTCCGCTTCTTGTGATGGAGTCATCTCTGCCCGCTTCTTGTGATGGGGTCATCTCTGTCCGCTTCTTGTGATGGAGTCATCTCTGCCCGCTTCTTGTGATGGGGTCATCTCTGTCCGCTTCTTGTGATGGAGTCATCTCTGTCCGCTTCTTGTGATGGAGTCATCTCTGTCCGCTTCTTGTGATGGGGTCATCTCTGTCCGCTTCTTGTGATGGAGTCATCTCTGCCCGCTTCTTGTGATGGAGTCATCTCTGCCCGCTTCTTGTGATGGGGTCATCTCTGCCCGCTTCTTGTGATGGGGTCATCTCTGTCCGCTTCTTGTGATGGAGTCATCTCTGCCCGCTTCTTGTGATGGGGTCATCTCTGGCTAGTTGTGATCCCTCCTACAGACGGTATTGCCTTAAATTAAGTCTGCTCAAAAATAAGCAATGGCCCACATGTTCTCTGGTTCAGTACTGACCTTCTTTTTTTCCCTCTTTCTCTTGTAGACTCTGATAACTTTAGGATGGGTCAGCGCGGCTCCCAGATGTTACCCCCATCGAGCCTTACAGCGGCCCAGGAGTTCTCGCCAAGACCCCATGTAAAGTTTTTTATGAACTTGGAGCCTTTCCCAGACGAGATTCTCCTCTTCATCCTCAGTTTTGTCCCAGCCCGCGACCTGATCCTCCGCTGTAGACTTGTGAGCTGGCGCTGGAAACGTCTGGTCGACTCTCCCTCTCCATGGAGGATCAAGTGTGAACGAGAACATAGGAGAAACGTCCTGTTTGCTGCAGAAATGTGTCCTGACTTCTCCTGGCAGAGAGTTTGCCTAAAGGATCCTTTTTCACGAAACCTGCTGCGTAATCCATGCGGCGCAGGTGAGGGGTGAGGTACAGCAGCTCCAGGTCATTTGAGTGACCGGGACAGAACTAATGGTGGTACCAGGCACAGTCACTGACTGTAGTGGCGAGTTTAGATACTGCCGGGCTGTCCCACTGAAGTATACAGGACATTGCTGCAGGATCTATAACTCGCCATTATCGTTTGTGCGTGAGTGAGCAGTGTGGCCCCTGAAATATGCGTCGGTAATCCGTTCAGGGGAGTTTGCATGGGGACCCCCGGAATGGACTAAAGAACACATTTGCAGGCGGTGTGCAGTAAAAGCACACGGATCCCCCTAGACTATAATGGGGTCCGTGTGCTTGCCGTGAGATCTCCGCAGGGAACATGCCGACAGGAAAAAGTAGTTCACTATCTACTTTCCTGTCCATATGACTTCGCAGCAAGCACATGGACCCCATTATAGTCTATGGGGTCGGTATGCTTTCACTGCACACTGCTTTCAGATGCGTTCGGTAGTCCCATGCAGACTCCCTGAACAGAATACCAAAAGCAGATGTGAAGCAAGGGTAAGCAATACCGAGAGCCACGCCATCTCCATACAGCTAAGAAAAGGCCATGAATACTAGAACCTACCTTACATAAGGTGGCGCTAGAGCAAGTTTCCACTAAATGGGAATGTTCTATAAGCCGGATTGTATGTTTTCTTCAGAAAAGCTGAATCACTGGAGCGTTGTAAATGGAGGGGATGGATGGAGAGTGGAAGACAACCATTCAATGTTAGAAGTTGCCGAGATCCAGACCTGCTTCGTCTCCTCGTTCCAGTAAGTGCCCTGCTGTCCTCCTCCTGCCCGTTCTGCGACTTACCTTACTAACCCTATACCTCTCCCTACAGATGGTGTAAGAAGAGCCAGGTCATAGACCTTGTACAGGAAGGACTGTGGGAACATGTCCTGGACGTCCACCAACCTGTCATCTGCATATCTGACTGGTGGGTTGTTCTATTGGCTTTGTATACCGAAGTATAAAATGCTATTATTAAAGGGAATGTCTGCCATGAACAATCCCTTTTATTAGAAGGATCCCCCTGACAATCGGCTGATCACTTGTGCACCAAGCAGTTGGTTTTATTCTTGGGGAAACCAGCAATTGTGCAATATCTTTACAGCACCTCTGCAGGGGAAATGAAGTATTACACAGTTCTCATTGACATCATTGATCTGTCGGGTCCTCCAGAGCAGGAGAACTTCTTTGCAGCTACTCTTTCATCTCAATAACAAATAAAGGTCTTGAACGTGGACCCATTACTATAGATAAGGTTAAAGGGGTTGTCCAGGCAAAACTAGACAACCCCTTTAACTTTTAAATCAGCCTGGGGCAGTGAAAAAACGCATACTCACCGGTCCCCGATGCTCCAGTCTCCTCCCGTTGCGTCCTGGTTTTTCTGCTCCGTCGGCGTCTCCTGAGATCCGCTGAAGCCACAGATTGGCCTTAGCAGCCACTTGAGTGATGAGACCAATCAGTGACCTCAGGAAGAGACCTGTGATATTACAGGCCTGTCACTGATTGGCCTCAGCGGTCACGTGACTACTGTGGCCAATCAGTGAAACCTGGGAAGAAATTTGGGAGAAGCCACCAGGGCAGAAAAACCGGGAGGACACCGGAGCACCAGGGACGGGTGAGTATGCATTTTTTAAAAAAAATTTCCGTGTCCCTGGCTGATTTAGAAGTTAAAGGGTTGTTCATTTTGTGCCGGGACATCCCCTTTAAGGCCAGGTTCACGCCTGTGGCTGTATTCCGTTTGGGGTTTCCGTCCCCTGACCCACTTAAAAAATGCATTTTTCAGGCGGAAACCCAGTGGTCTCTGTTATTATCTATGGGGTCCGTGGGTAACCTCTTTTTAATCACATTACATTTCCGTTCTTCGGGGATCAAGCAGTCCCAAAAAACAGAAATCCCAGGCGCAGGTGTGAACGTAGCGTTACAGAACCAGAAAGATTACTTTTAAGGCCACGTTCACATCTGTTGCACTGTCGCAGAAAGTCAGCAGGGCAAAATATCCTCATTCTTTCCTTTACTAGTTTATCGTCACGCAGGGCAGATCCTCTGTGCGGCCATCTTTTAGTAATGTCTGTGACTTGCGGATAAGATCCCTGATCCCTGTGAATGAGGAGCCGATGTATGGAATGGGGCACTGCGGCTGGAATGAAGGGCGCCAGGTGAGTATACTAGCTATAGATAAGTGTGTGGGGGGGGGTAGATTATTATTTTTAGGGTCTAGGTTGGAGGATCTCTTTACATGGGTTTACAGAGACTTCATAGGTCATCTATATCAGATCGGTGGGGTCCGGATCTTAGCACACTGACTGATCAGCTGGCCCCGGGGTGAGTACTTCTTTACTTCTCATTCACAGGTCACTGGGTGCAGGTCTGTCCCATTCATATAGATGGGACTGAGCTGTAATAACAAGCATCTATAATGATGTGAGTCGGGGTCAGTAGACCCCCCGGTCAGGCTGGATCTTGTGGTCATAGTACAGATGCTGAAATCCATCACATTACAACCTTGTGGATGAGGCCTATAGCGATATAGATATATAATGGCCTGAATCATCTCTTGTAGGTTCGCCGGTCGGAATGACTGCGGCTGTGTCTATCAAATAAAAGTTCAGCTTTTGGCTGCCGATAAGAAATCTGTAATAAAGGAGTTTTCTCGGGCCCCCGAGCCCATCCCCCAGTGGAACGACACATGTTATCACCAGGTACGATACAGTCACATCCTATACATTGACACCTGCTGAGAATTTGGGCATCACAAGCTGCTCGTGTAGATGACGCCGAGGCCGACTCCTTGCTTCACTGTTCAGGTGGCTTTGATGGTGTATTTAGGTCGGGGGGGAATGGTCAGAACAAAGATCTTTTTCTATATGATGCCCAACCTCATCCCTGGGACTTGTTACCATCCTAGAGAACAGGTTGTCGGTGGTTTGGGGACCTGATTCCTTAGGAGGGGTTCCCTTTAAGCTCAGTATCCCATAGTGCAGCCCCATCTTCTCCCTGCTGGGTCCTCCTTATATCTGGAGACTTGTCCAGTGACTTGTGATTCTCCGTCCTCAGGTTTATTATGAATTCCGTAACTACAGCCCCGGAGTCCGATATGTGAACTTCACTCACAGAGGAAAAGACACGCAATTCTGGAAAGGCTGGTACGGCGCTCGGATCTCCAACTCCTCGGTCACTGTGAAGTGTGAACACCTGGAGCCGTGTAGATGAGACCCCCGATAGACTGCCGGGAGATGGCGGAGCATTAAAGACTAAGGCCTCGGGCTCAGTGTACTATGTCTGCTCTATAACCACACAGACATTTCTATGATACGTGTATATACATATATATTATTCCAAAGAAAGAAGCAGCGCTGCGTACATGGAAAGTCAAGTTGAGGTCATGTCCACGTTACTGCAAGGATGGAATGAACTCCTTGACTTGTAATCTGATGTAACAGCATCGGGACAGAGATTATATACAATGTGCCAAATACATACACTGTCTACCAATAAGTATTTGGACCCCTGCGGTAGAAAAATAAAATTTCTTCCTATCCAGTAGTTGGTAGAGCCCGCAGACACTTCCTTACAGATGGGATTGATGGGCACAATACTCCCGGATACCCGGTGACACTCCTGGTGTATGGGAGCCATCAGTTGGGTGCGGTTTCTCTGGCCAGCACTCGTCAGTCTCTTTCTCCCGGTTTCAGGGGTCTGCCGACTCGGGGTGCACGTTCCGACAATCACCGTTAACCTTCCACTTTGTAGCCCATTGTGGATTTTGGGTAATTCGGTTTGCTTGCTATGTCCCTTAACCCCTTAAAGACACGGCCCAGAAGTGCGTTAAGTTTCGGGCCTCTATTTTTCAAAACTGACATGTGTCACTTTAAATGGCAATAACTTTGAGACGCTATAACTTATACAAGTGATTTTGAGATTGTTTTCTCGTAACACATTGTACTTCATGTTAGAGGTACTAATCAATATTTTTGTATTTATTTATAAAAAAAAAAAAGGAAATTTGATGGAAATTTGGAAAAAAATTGCAATTTTCAAAATGTGAAATTCTCTGCTTTTCAGGCAGATAGTCATACCATCCAAATACATGAATATATATTATCTCCCATATCTCTGCTTTATATCGCCATCATCTTTTGATTGTCTTTTAATTTATTTTGGATGTTACGAGGCTTACAAGTGTAACAGCGATTTTCCAGATTTACAAGAAAATTCCCCAAACTAATTTTTTAGGGACCACTTCAGTTCTGAAAGGAATTGTAAAGGCCTATATAATAGAAACCCCCCCCAAAATCACCCCATTTTCAAAACTGCACCCCTCAAATTATTCAAAATAGCATTTGGGGTGTTTGTTAACCCTTTAAGTATTTCATAAGAATAAAAATAATATGGAGGTGAAATTTAGACATTTTCATTTTTTTCACTAGTAAATTCATTTAGACCTAAAATTATCACATTCACAAAGGGTTAAAGGAGAAAATGCATCTGACAGTTTGTTATGCAATTTCTCCCGTGCACAGAAATACCCCACATGTGGGTGTAAACTGATTTTTGGGCAGACGGCAGCACATGGAAAGGAAGGAGCGACACTGGGTGTGAACAGCAGATTTTACTGGAATAGTTTTAATGCGCCATGTCTCATTTGCAGAGCTCCTACAGTACCAAAACAATGGAACCCTCCCAAAAGTGACAGCATTTTAGAAACTACACCCCTCACAGAATTCATCAAGGGGTATACTGAGTATTTTGACCCTACAGCTGTTTCACAGATTTTACTAACATTGGAATGTGTAAATGAAAAATGATTAAAATTTCACTTTATCCCCAAAGTTTTCATTTTCACAAGGGGTTAAAGTAGAAAAAGCCTCCCCCCCCCAGTTTGTTAAAAAATTTCTCCTGAACAATACCCCATATGTGGCCATAATCTGCTGTATGGGAACATGGCGGGGCTCAGAATGGAAAGAGCGCCATTTGGCTTTGGAAGGTAGATTTTGCTGGAATATTTTTCAGGTGCCATGTCGCATTTGCAGAGCCCCTAGAGTACCAATACAGTGGAAACTGCCTAAAAGTGACCCCTTTTTGGAAACTACACCCCTCATAGAATTGATCTAGGGGTAGAGTGAGCATTTTGGCCTCACAGCTGATTCACAGATTTTATTAACATTGGGACGTAATACCATCAATACACTGGAAACCCCTCAAAAGTGACCCCATTTTAGAAACTACACCCGTCAAGGAATGTATCAAGGGGTATTATGATTTTGAGACTAAAAATGCTTCCCAAAAATTGAAAATTTTAATTTGTAAAGAAACATGACATTTTGTTGCCCAATACATTGCACCCACTTTGTGTTGTCAGAGACCTGCACTCCTAAAACTATTAAGTGGGCCATCCTGAGGGGCAAAAAATTATATATGTGGGTATAAACTGCTGCTTGGGCACACAGCAGGGCTCAGAAGGGAAGGAGCACTGCACTTTTTAGCTTTTGGGGTACAGATTTAGAGGGACTTTCTGGGTGCCATGTTGTTTTGCAGAGCCCTGAAGGTGCCAGTAAACTGGAATTCCCCAAGGAGTGACCAAATTTTGTAGGGGCAATTTTAGGGTCTCTGCAAAAGGGTCATGGCATCCAAAAACCAAACCGCCTAAGTCTGCGCTCCAAAAACCAAATAAGCCTTCTTTCCTTCTGTGTCCGGCTGTGCCCTTGTGAAGGTAGACCATGTCCATTCTTATTTTTATACATGCTTTATACTGCTTAAGAAATTATATTTTTCTTTGTGCAACGTTTATACATTAAGATGGCACCTGTATCCAGTACCGCACCCAGAGGCTGACGCACATGATCGTCATGTGGTTTACAAGAAAGACAGTATCATTTTCTGGGAACTCGAAAGCTAAAAGATGTTGAAGTTTAAGAGCCAATGACTGATCGCCAGTGTATTCGGATACAAGACGTATATGCTTACAGCCTGCCTTTTTCTTATCTTTCTTGCATTCCTGTATAAAAACTGTAACTTCCTCAATAAACCTCAGTTCTGTGTGAATAGGCATCACGCTCATTGCATGGACTGAGATTGAAACTGCATCAATGTCAGTGTTTATCTTTGTCAGCGCGCACATGCATGATTGATTTGGAGCAGGTGACTGACCACTGTAAGTGACCCGTATTCTGACGGGGGTTCTCCCTCAACACCCTAATATCAGTATATACCACATATGACATTACGTCCGTTATCCCGGGTACACCAGTGTCATACATGTGTCATACATGGGGCATAATCTGCAGTTCGGGCACACAGCAGGACACAGAAGGGAAGGAGCGCGATGCCGCTTTTGGAGCACAGATTCAGATGTTTGGTATCTGGATGCCATGTCATGTTTGTAGAGCCTGTAAGGTACCAGAAAAGTGGATTCCCCAAAGGAGTGACCCCAGTTTGAAAACTGCACCCCTCAAAGAATTTATCAGGGGGTGTAGTGAGTATTAGTATCCCAGACATGACTGCACAGCGGATGGGGGTGCCGGGGGGTCGGGAATCACCGCGAAACCCTTAGTTCGCGGTGGTCATGATTGACCATCGCAATCAAAGGGTTAAAACCTCCGATCAGTAAAAGCACCGACAGGAGCTTATGGAAAAGGGTGAGAGCTGTCGGTAACAGCTCTCACCTGCTAGTGAGCGGGCGGAATCACCATGACATAGTATTATTTCATGGTGCGCTAAGTACCTAGCGCCCATGACGTAGTATTAAGGGGTTAAGGAATCCACCCTTTCTGTTGTACCCCTTTCTCGAAATCAGACAACTCTGGACTTCATGGCATGTTGCACGCGACTAATGCCAATGCTGTTTCCTACACGATATTTAATAGCAGAAGGCGTGACGTACATCACGATAGGTTAGGTTACTGTCACCAGACCCAGTATATCACCCCAGTCCTGCAGATAGATAGGTTACTGTCACCAGAACCAGCATATCACCCCAGCCCTGCAGATAGATAGGTTACTGTCACCAGAACCAGCATATCACCCCAGCCCTGCAGATAGATAGGTTACTGTCACCAGAACCAGCATATCACCCCAGCCCTGCAGATAGATAGGTTACTGTCACCAGAACCAGCATATCACCCCAGCCCTGCAGATAGATAGGTTACTGTCACCAGAACCAGCATATCACCCCAGCCCTGCAGATAGATAGGTTACTGTCACCAGACCCAGCATATCACCCCAGCCCTGCAGATAGATAGGTTACTGTCACCAGAACCAGTATATCACCCCAGCCCTGCAGATAGATAGGTTACTGTCACCAGAACCAGCATATCACCCCAGCCCTGCAGATAGATAGGTTACTGTCACCAGAACCAGTATATCACCCCAGCCCTGCAGATAGATAGGTTACTGTCACCAGAACCAGCATATCACCCCAGCCCTGCAGATAGATAGGTTACTGTCACCATACCCAGCATATCACCCCAGCCCTGCAGATAGATAGGTTGCTGTCACCAGACCCAGCATATCACCCCAGCCCTGCAGATAGATAGGTTACTGTCACCAGAACCAGCATATCACCCCAGCCCTGCAGATAGATAGGTTACTGTCACCAGACCCAGCATATCACCCCAGCCCTGCAGATAGATAGGTTACTGTCACCAGACCCAGCATATCACCCCAGTCCTGCAGATAGATAGGTTACTGTCACCAGACCCTAGCATATCACCCCAACCCTGCAGATAGATAGGTTACTGTCACCAGACCCAGCATATCACCCCAACCCTGCAGATAGATAGGTTACTGTCACTAGACCCAGCATATCACCCCAGTCCTGCAGATAGATAGGTTACTGTCACCAGACCCAGTATATCACCCCAGCCCTGCAGATAGATAGGTTACTGTCACCAGACCCTAGCATATCACCCCAACCCTGCAGATAGATAGGTTACTGTCACCAGACCCAGCATATCACCCCAACCCTGCAGATAGATAGGTTACTGTCACTAGACCCAGCATATCACCCCAGTCCTGCAGATAGATAGGTTACTGTCACCAGACCCAGCATATCACCCCAACCCTGCAGATAGATAGGTTACTGTCACTAGACCCAGCATATCACCCCAGTCCTGCAGATAGATAGGTTACTGTCACCAGACCCAGCATATCACCCCAGTCCTGCAGATAGATAGGTTACTGTCACCAGAACCAGCATATCACCCCAGCCCTGCAGATAGATAGGTTACTGTCACTAGACCCAGTATATCACCCCAGCCCTGCAGATAGATAGGTTACTGACACCAGAACCAGCATATCACCCCAGCCCTGCAGATAGATAGGTTACTGTCACCAGAACCAGCATATCACCCCAGCCCTGCAGATAGATAGGTTACTGTCACCAGACCCAGCATATCACCCCAGCTCTGCAGATAGATAGGATACTGTCACCAGAACCAGCATATCCCCCAGCCCTGCAGATAGATAGGTTACTGTCACCAGAACCAGCATATCACCCCAGCCCTGCAGATAGATAGGTTACTGTCACCAGAACCAGCATATCACCCCAGCCCTGCAGATAGATAGGTTACTGTCACCAGAAGTAGTACACTCACCGGCCACTTTATTAGGTACACCTGTCCAACTGCTCGTTAACACTTAATTTCTAATCAGCCAATCACATGGTGGCAACTCAGTGCATTTAGGCATGTAGACATGGTCAAGACAATCTCCTGCAGTTCAAACCGAGCATCAGTATGGGGAAGAAAGGTGATTTGAGTGCCTTTGAACGTGGCATGGTTGTTGGTGCCAGAAGGGCTGGTCTGAGTATTTCAGAAACTGCTGATCTACTGGGATTTTCACGCACAACCATCTCTAGGGTTTACAGAGAATGGTCCGAAAAAGAAAAAACATCCAGTGAGCGGCAGTTCTGTGGGCGGAAATGCGTTGTTGATGCCAGAGGTCAGAGGAGAATGGCCAGACTGGTTCGAGCTGATAGAAAGGCAACAGTGACTCAAATAGCCACCCGTTACAACCAAGGTAGCCAGAAGAGCATCTCTGAACGCCGCACAGTACGTCCAACTTTGAGGCTACAGATGGGCTACAGCAGCAGAAGACCACACCGGGTGCCACTCCTTTCAGCTAAGAACAGGAAACTGAGGCTACAATTTGCACAAGCTCATCGAAATTGGACAATTGAAGATTGGAAAAACGTTGCCTGGTCTGATGAGTCTCGATTTCTGCTGCGACATTCGGATGGTAGGGTCAGAATTTGGCGTCAACAACATGAAAGCATGGATCCATCCTGCCTTGTATCGGTAACGGTTCAGGCTGGTGGTGGTGGTGTCATGGTGTGGGGAATATTTTCTTGGCACTCTTTGGGCCCCTTGGTACCAATTGAGCATCGTTGCAACGCCAAAGCCTACCTGAGTATTGTTGCTGAGCATGTCCATCCCTTTATGACCACAATGTACCCAACATCTGATGGCTACTTTCAGCAGGATAATGCAATGCCATGTCATAAAGCTGGAATCATCTCAGACTGGTTTCTTGAACATGACAATGAGTTCACTGTACTCCAATGGCCTCCACAGTCACCAGATCTCAATCCAATAGAGGAGCATCTTTGGGATGTGGTGGAACGGGAGATTCGCATCATGGATGTGCAGCCGACAAATCTGCGACTGCAACTGTGTGATGCCATCATGTCAATATGGACCAAAATCTCTGAGGAATGCTTCCAGCACCTTGTTGTATCTATGCCACGAAGAATTGAGGCAGTTCTGAAGGCAAAAGGGGGTCCAACCCGTTACTAGCATGGTGTACCTAATAAAGTGGCCGGTGAGTGTATATCACCCCAGTCCTGCAGATAGATAGGTTAGTGTCACCAGAAGTAGTATATCACCCCAGCCCTGCAGATAGATAGGTTAGTGAATGGCTCCTTGGCAGTGAAATTGCTTCAGGGCTGATTCCTTCTTGTAGAAAGCGACCAGGAAAATCCTATTGTCAGACATAGCCACAGGGGAAGAAAGTTCAGAAGACATCAGCTGAAAAAAGGGTCAAATAAAAGTACCTGAGTCAATAGAGAATACCAGGGCAGTGACTGCAGAGCACATGATGTGAGCAGTACTATTACTGGATACAGGGGTATAGTATAGCGCAGCACACTGCAGCAGTGCTATCACTTTCACTTTCAGTAGCAGACATTGACCGGAGCTACTCCCTAGGTTCTTCTCCCTCTGGATTGGGATCCTTGTGATCTGAGCCATCCTCACCTCACGATTCTGAAGATCCAACAGCGGCGGACATACAGACAACCCTGCAGAATAAGGTTAGTAGCAGACTGGTGTGTACTGGTGTAGGACTTACCTGTGCAGTTGTGTCATCAGTAGAGATGGTTGAACCGTTTTGTTATGAGCCGGGTTTGATCCGAATATCCAGGGTCGGGATCGGTAAGTGACGCCGCGGGCCCCACAAGCACTATCATTATATGTATAATGATCAGAGCCCAGGGATAGGTAAGAAACATAAAAAACACTGTTACTTACCTCTCCACGATCCGGGCAGGCTTCAGGGGCCACTAAGGGACATAATACTATGTGCAAGGGCCACTATGGGGGATAATACTGTGTGCAGGGGCCACTATGGGGGTAATACTGTGTGCAGGGGCCACTATGGGACATAATACTGTGTGCAGGGGCCACTATGGGGGATAATACTGTGTGCAGGGGCTACTATGGGGGATAATACTGTGTGCTGGGGCCACTATGGGGCATAATACTGTGTGCAGGGGCTACTATGGGGGATAATACTGTGTGCAGGGGCCACTATGGGGCATAATACTGTGTGCAGGGGCCACTATGGGACATAATACTGTGTGCAGGGGCCACTATGGGACATAATACTGTGTGCAGGGGCCACTATGGGGGATAATACTGTGTACAGGGGCCACTATGGGGCATAATAGAGCGCACAGGATTGTGGAGGAGGGGGTTGGTCGAGGTGTTCGGTGTCGGTCGGGGGGGGGGGGCATGTCAAAAGTTCGTCACGGGGCCCCGCCATTCCTAGTTACGCCACTGGTTCCCTACATAAGTACTCATGTACAATCCCACATCCCTCCACTCACTACCTAGGTATGGATGAGATCGTACATGCAGGTGCCAGAGGCTGAGAGAATGGAGCGTAGAGGAGCGATCCTTGGGAATGAAGTAGAGAGGCTGCTGTGACGGGGAGTTAGGGCTACAGCAGTGACACGTGTTGGGGGTTGCTCTAGGAAGACAGATACACAATAAGAGTGCGTTCACATCTGTGTCATGTCATACATTTTTCCGGTCCATTATAGGGCCAGAAGAATGAATTAAACATTGAATCGGCTCTGTCAAATGACAAACAACGGATCCAGAGGCCGGCATCTTGTGATGGGCTCATCTCTGACCGGCATCTTGTGATGGGATAATCTCTGGCCTACATCTAGTGATTGGATCATCCTTGGCTGGTATCTTGTGATGGGATCATCCTTGGTTGGCATCTATTGATGAGGTTACCTCTTTCCAACATCTTACCATGGGATCCTCTTTGGCTGTCCGCTTGTGATGAGGTCACTTCTGGCCGGCATCTTGTGATGGGATTGTCTCTGGCCGGCATCTTATAATGAGACCAACTCTGGCTGGCATCTTATCATGCCAGCATTTGTGGTCAGTTGTCGGCCCACCTATGGATACTGTCAACTAAAATTAAGTGTGCCTTGCAGTGGGCCAAATGTTCTTGTCCTGCTTCATTATCACCTGGTTTATGTCCTTTTTTCCGTCTTTTCTAGGCTTTGATAACTTTAAGATGGGTCAAGGTGGCTCCAAGCAATCCTCATACAAATTTTTTATGAACTTGGAGCCTTTCCCAGATGAGATTCTGCTCATGATCCTCAGCTTTGTCCCAGCGCGCGACCTGATCCTCCACTGTAGACTCGTGAACAAGCGCTTAAAGCATCTGGTCGACCTTCCCTCCCCATGGAGGATAAAGTGTGAACGAGAACATTGGAGAGAAATTATTTTCGCTGCAGAAATGTGTCCTGACATCTGGCAGAGAGCTTGCCTAAAGAAGCCATTTTCACGGAACCTGCTGCGTAATCCATGTGGCAAAGGTGAGGGGGTTGTACTGATCTATGTTGGGCTACTACTGGGATAGTAATGACCTGTCATTGTATTGACCCCTTCGTCAAGTCCAATCCCTCATTATTAAAGGTATTTGACCTAATAAAGGGTTTTTCCAGGGCTTTAGTACTGATGACCCATCCAGCCATCAGTAATAGGTTGGTGTGGGTCTGACTCCCAGTACCCCCGTGGTCGGCTGTTTGGAGTGGTCATGGTGCTTGGTTGAGCGCTGAGGCCTCTGGTTCACTTGAGTATTACGCCTACTGGTACTTGGTTATGGCTGCTGTAGAATACAGGTCGTATAAGCCGGATTTTATGTTCTCTTCAGAAAATCTAAATCACTGGAGCCTTGTGAATGGAGGGGATGGATGGGCGGTGGAGAACAACCATTCCTTATTAGAAGGTGCGGAGAGCCAGACCTGCTTCGTGTCCTCATTCCAGTAAGTGACCAGATGTCCTTCTAATCAGGGGCCTAACTAGAAAAGACCAGGCCCCAAAGAAAACTTTGACTGGGGCCCCCATGCAGTATACTCTCCCCTTTACAGGCCCCCAAATAGTACGTGCCCCCTTTACAGACCCCAGTAAACACTCACTTTACAAGCCAAAATACACTAAGTAACCCCATTACAGGCCTGCACACAATGAGCACTCCCTTTACAGGCCCCCATACAGTAAGTACATCCCTATAAAGTACAGGCCCCCACACAATATGCTGCCCCCCCACAATACACTACCCCCAATACAGGTCCCCACACAATATACTACCCCCCTCCCCCCTTACAGGCCTCCGCACAATATACTGCCCCTCATACAGGTCCACACACAATATACTACCCTCCCCCCCCTTTACAGGCTTCCACACAATACACTGCCCCTCGTACAGGTCCCCACACAATATACTGCCCCTCATACAGGTCCCCACACAATATACTGCCCCTCATACAGGTCCCCACACAATACACTGCCCCTCGTACAGGTCCCCACACAATATACTGCCCCTCATACAGGTCCCCACACAATATACTGCCCCTTGTACAGGTCCCCACACAATATACTTCCCCCTAATTTAAGTCCCCACACAATATGCACGCCCCCCTCCCCATTCCATACAATCCCCCACGGTGACACATTCAGGATTACTCCAGCAGGTAACAGTCTATATTCACTTACCTTTCCCGGCTCCTCTGCTTCGGCTTTGGCCTCTTACTGCCTACTGCGCCCCAACGTGAAGAGAGTCAGGATACAATGTTGGGACATATTGTGCAGCGCCCCCTGGAGATTGGAGTCAAAGCAGAGGAGGCTGTGGGCAGTATCGGGGATGGGTAATGGGCTTAATCCAGTAGGTAACAGCCTATTAAAAATGAAAAGAGCAACAGGGGGGCTGCGAACGTCGCGAACACCATGAGAAGCGTCACTGTCAGTTCTGTAACTAACCTGACTAACCCTATACTTCTCTCTACAGATGGTGCACGAAAAGCCAGATCATAGACCTTGTACACGAAGGACTGTCGGAGCGTTTCCTGGACACCCACCAGCCTGTCATCTGCATATCTGACTGGTGGGTGGCAAATATACTCCTGTCTCCTTAAAGGGGTCCTCTGGGACTATGATAGTGATGACTTAATAGGATATCTATGTGAGATTGGTGGGGACCAACACCAGTGATATCTCAAAATCTATGGGGGCTACAGACATGATACAAGACCAAGATGGCGTCTCATCCCCCATGGCTACAGAGTTAGAGCCGTTTAATGTCACCGAAAATGTCCTGCTTGGGGTGAACTGTAATGTACTTACCTCAAGCCCCAAGTCCGGCTCGTTCAGAACTGCTGGGGGGTTAGACAGTTCCATCTTGGCCATTATACAACATAGAACATTGGGTTTGGTGTCATATGTAAGAGGAGATTTAGTTGCACATTAAAAGACATCATGACTGCGGCCTGAATCGTTCCTTGTAGACTGCGGCTGTGTCTATACAATAAAAGTCAAGCTTTTGGCTGCCGATAAGAAATCCGTAATAAAGGAGTTTTCTTGGGCCCCCGATCCCATCCCCCAGTGGACGGACTCATGTTATCACCAGGTACGATACAGTCACATCCTATACAGTGACACCTGCTGAGAATCTGGTCAACCAAAACTTGTCCCCATCACGAGCTGCTTCCAGCGGTGTCTGGTTGGTGGACAGTGTAGATGACGCTGAGGCCGGTGCACTGTGCATGTGCCAGATGTGGCTTGTGAGGCATCAGGTCAAACCGGGAGGTGGGAATGGTCAGTGTGACTTCTCTGGAGAACACGCCACCCTTACGACTCTGTATAACCTACCAGTGAGTAGAAGAACATCACGGAGAGCGGGGCACCATCTTGGGTAATAGAGTGCTGGTGGTTTGGGGTCCTCATCCCTTTGACTATAAGGGATGAAGGGTCATCTGGGTCATCCTCTATGCGCCGTCCTCCTTATATCTGTAGACTTGTCCAGTGACTTGTGATTCTCCGTCCTCAGGTTTATTATGAATTCCGTAACTACGGCCCCGGAGTCCGATATGTGAAGTTCACTCATGGAGGAAAAGACACGCAATTCTGGAAAGGCTGGTACGGCGCTCGGATCTCCAACTCATCGGTCACTGTGAAGTGTGAAAAACTTGACGCCTAAAGATAAAACCTCTAATTCACTGCCTGGAAATGGCCGATCACTAATGGAGTTATCTGAGGACTAAATTTTAGTTATTTCTGGGCCGGGTTCTGTCTGTGCTGTACGTTGGGTATCAAGGTTGGTTTCAGTCATACGAGTGGATCCAGCACTTGACACCCAAGTCGCTCTGCCACCTCCTCCGACCTCCCCGCACTCACCTGTACTATGGCCAGCGCCGAATACTCCAGGTAATACCAGTGACCATGGGAGAGAGGAGGCGGACTGACAGGTTCTGGTTCTGATCACATGACCCTACATCGAAACCAGCCAGAATCCCAATGTGCCGCACTGACAGAACCCGGCCCCAAAATAGGTCAAATTTTGTCCCCATACAACCCCTATAATGACTACTCCTTATTCTCCTACGTCTGCTCTATAGCCCTATATAACTGTGTATAATAATTACCGTATACATAATAGATATTCAGTGTGTATATATATATATATATACACATACTGTACACACTCGTATGTATCTTAATATGTATGTGAATTGTACAAAATAAAAATACCCCCCCCCCCCCCCCGGGTAATGGATGTATGATTAATAAATGATTCTTCCATTTATTTCTGTATGGACATCTTATAACATCAAAGTAAGTGAAAACTCCCAGCAGAATAGTGAGCGCAGCTCTGGAGTATAATACAGGATAAGTAATGTAATGTATGTACACAGTGACTGTACCAGCAGAATAGTGAGCGCAGCTCTGGAGTATAATACAGGATAAGTAATGTAATGTATGTACACAGTGACTGTACCAGCAGAATAGTGAGCGCAGCTCTGGAGTATAATACAGGATAAGTAATGTAATGTATGTACACAGTGACTGCACCAGCAGAATAGTGAGCGCAGCTCTGGAGTATAATACAGGATAAGTAATGTAATGTATGTACACAGTGACTGCACCAGCAGAATAGTGAGCGCAGCTCTGGCGTATAATACAGGATAAGTAATGTAATGTATGTACACAGTGACTGCACCAGCAGAATAGTGAGCGCAGCTCTGGAGTATAATACAGGATAAGTAATGTAATGTATGTACACAGTGACTGTACCAGCAGAATAGTGAGCGCAGCTCTGGAGTATAATACAGGATAAGTAATGTAATGTATGTACACAGTGACTGCACCAGCAGAATAGTGAGCGCAGCTCTGGAGTATAATACAGGATAAGTAATGTAATGTATGTACACAGTGACTGCACCAGCAGAATAGTGAGCGCAGCTCTGGAGTATAATACAGGATAAGTAATGTAATGTATGTACACAGTGACTGCACCAGCAGAATAGTGAGCGCAGCTCTGGAGTATAATACAGGATAAGTAATGTAATGTATGTACACAGTGACTGTACCAGCAGAATAGTGAGCGCAGCTCTGGAGTATAATACAGGATAAGTAATGTAATGTATGTACACAGTGACTGCACCAGCAGAATAGTGAGCGCAGCTCTGGAGTATAATACAGGATAAGTAATGTAATGTATGTACACAGTGACTGCACCAGCAGAATAGTGAGCGCAGCTCTGGCGTATAATACAGGATAAGTAATGTAATGTATGTACACAGTGACTGTACCAGCAGAATAGTGAGCGCAGCTCTGGGGTATAATACAGGATAAGTAATGTAATGTATGTACACAGTGACTGTACCAGCAGAATAGTGAGCGCAGCTCTGGGGTATAATACAGGATAAGTAATGTAATGTATGTACACAGTGACTGTACCAGCAGAATAGTGAGCGCAGCTCTGGAGTATAATACAGGATAAGTAATGTAATGTATGTACACAGTGACTGTACCAGCAGAATAGTGAGCGCAGCTCTGGCGTATAATACAGGATAAGTAATGTAATGTATGTACACAGTGACTGTACCAGCAGAATAGTGAGCGCAGCTCTGGAGTATAATACAGGATAAGGGCTCGTTCACATCTGCGTTGTAGGGTCCTTATTGCAGGTTTCCGTTTCCTGCATAAAACAGATGCAGGAGACGGAAGCCTGCAGGAGACTTTCTCACCCATTCATTTGAATGGGTGAGAAAGCTGTCCGGCCGTGCGCGGCAGTGAGCGTTTTGCGCTCTCCGCCGCGAAACCGGGTTTTATAATCCGGACACAGAGTCGGACATGCAGTACTCTGTGTCCGGATAAAAAAATCCGGTTTCGCGGCGGAGAGCCTAAAACGCTCACCGCCGCGCACGGCCGGACCCAGTCTATGGTTTCCGTCTTCTGCCATGCAGAAGACGGAAACCATAGTACGGAGACCCTGAACGCAGGTGTGTACCCAGCGTAAGTAATGTAATGTATGTACACAGTGACTGTACTAGCAGAATAGTGAGCGCAGCTCTGGAGTATAATACAGGATAAGTAATGTAATGTATGTACACAGTGACTGCACCAGCAGAATAGTGAGCGCAGCTCTGGAGTATAATACAGGATAAGTAATGTAATGTATGTACACAGTGACTGTACCAGCAGAATAGTGAGCGCAGCTCTGGAGTATAATACAGGATAAGTAATGTAATGTATGTACACAGTGACTGCACCAGCAGAATAGTGAGCGCAGCTCTGGAGTATAATACCGGATAAGTAATGTAATGTATGTACACAGTGACTGCACCAGCAGAATAGTGAGCGCAGCTCTGGAGTATAATACAGGATAAGTAATGTAATGTATGTACACAGTGACTGTACCAGCAGAATAGTGAGCGCAGCTCTGGAGTATAATACAGGATAAGTAATGTAATGTATGTACACAGTGACTGTACCAGCAGAATAGTGAGCGCAGCTCTGGAGTATAATACAGGATAAGTAACGTAATGTATGTATACAGTGACTGTACCAGCAGAATAGTGAGCGCAGCTCTGGAGTATAATACAGGATAAGTAATGTATGTACACAGTGACTGCACCAGCAGAATAGTGAGCGCAGCTCTGGAGTATAATACAGGATAAGTAATGTATGTACACAGTGACTGTACCAGCAGAATAGTGAGCGCAGCTCTGGAGTATAATACAGGATAAGTAACGTAATGTATGTACACAGTGACTGTACCAGCAGAATAGTGAGCGCAGCTCTGGCGTATAATACAGGATAAGTAACGTAATGTATGTACACAGTGACTGCACCAGCAGAATAGTGAGCGCAGCTCTGGAGTATAATACAGGATAAGTAACGTAATGTATGTACACAGTGACTGCACCAGCAGAATAGTGAGGGCAGCTCTGGAGTATAATACAGGATAAGTAACGTAATGTATGTACACAGTGACTGCACCAGCAGAATAGTGAGCGCAGCTCTGGAGTATAATACAGGATAAGTAACGTAATGTATGTACACAGTGACTGCACCAGCAGAATAGTGAGCGCAGCTCTGGAGTATAATACAGGATAAGTAACGTAATGTATGTACACAGTGACTGCACCAGCAGAATAGTGAGCGCAGCTCTGGAGTATAATACAGGATAAGTAACGTAATGTATGTACACAGTGACTGCACCAGCAGAATAGTGAGCGCAGCTCTGGAGTATAATACAGGATAAGTAACGTAATGTATGTACACAGTGACTGCACCAGCAGAATAGTGAGCGCAGCTCTGGAGTATAATACAGGATAAGTAACGTAATGTATGTACACAGTGACTGCACCAGCAGAATAGTGAGCGCAGCTCTGGAGTATAATACAGGATAAGTAACGTAATGTATGTACACAGTGACTGCACCAGCAGAATAGTGAGCGCAGCTCTGGAGTATAATACAGGATAAGTAATGTATGTACACAGTGACTGCACCAGCAGAATAGTGAGCGCAGCTCTGGAGTATAATACAGGATAAGTAATGTATGTACACAGTGACTGCACCAGCAGAATAGTGAGCGCAGCTCTGGAGTATAATACAGATGTAACTAGGTAAACTCAATCCGTCCCCATGCAGTCCTCACCTCAGACCACTTTGACATGGTCATAATTTATAAACTGAAACACAGAAGAGGACGACTCTTTCCACTATATTTTTGGACAGGTTCTACTTCTGGTTTTGGGTTAGAATACTGAAAGTGACCTTATTCATATATTTCCAGGAGGAATAACAGAGGAATGACAATATGCAGAGGTCTGAGACAGAATTATTATTTCATGTACAATACAAACATTTACTGAAACCAGTCAGGGGAGGTTTTTTTCATCAATACTTTTATATGAAAAAAAAACAAAACATGAAAATTATCTGCAGCACAAATCCCATATTCAGGCAGTATAATGCGGTACGTACGTCCTCTACTGATGAGATCAGTGACCCCCATATATAGATGGAGCCATCTGTGGGATGTGGTCAATTATTAACTCCATCATTTCCAGGACACTGGGGCTTAGAGGGAACTAATATTATAGGTTGCGGATACCATGATGATCCAATCACGCTGCCATATAGGGCCTGACTGGTCTCCGCCACGCTCTGCCCGCTTCTGCGAGTATTGAGCTTGGTGCATAGCCAACAATATGGCGGATCTTCTGCTCAAAAAAAAATTCCATGTGCCACATTTACACCCGATCTCCGCCAGTTGGGATCATAAATTCACCAATATCTTCCTCATACAGATCTTTTCTGGACCATTGTAAATTCAAACCAGACCCAATGGACAGCCGTGGCCCAAAATTTAAAAAGTGAAAACAATTTTGGTTTTCTGCACCAATGTTCTTAGATCCTTTAGTCAGATGTTTCTATGGTATCTAAGATGGAGAAGTAGAGAAGAGGTGAGGCCACCATGAGTCTTGTGTCAGGCCAACAGTGAAGCCTCCTGAGAACATCCACGTGTCTCCACATCCAGGGCCGTGGGCTTAGTCACAATTTTACTACATTTTTTTTCTAAGAACATGGTCATAATAAAGAATGGGATCCAAGAGAAACTTCTCCCAACCATCTAGGAGACATCCGGTGAGGGACAAGACTTTTCCACCATGATGGACCCCATGGCACATTGACATCTTGCAAACTCCCCAGACTCCCATTGAGAACCCGAGGTCAATCCTCAAAAAAATGGGTAGATGAACAAAAAGACAGAACTTGTGATAGGTAAGATTTTCTGTCACCAGACGCTGATCTCCAGCATGGCGGGGAGGGGTGCAAAAACCTGGAAGGAAAAATAAGGGTTAATAAAAACTGGAAATATGGAGGCTTTACAAAGACTTGGTGGATTTGTCATGGGAAATCTAAAAACATATGAAATGCTTGGACTTCAGGAACTGCAGAAACCTCCGATTCAAAAGATCCAAAAAATGGTGAAGCTGCAAACTGAGATATTGGTCTCAAAACTCTAGGCCATGACTGTCCAATGTTTTAGGCTGGAGGTTCCTAAAGATCATGACGGTCATGTGACTGGTCAATCCCCTTGTATTAGTGAAGCACATGCACTGATTGGCTGGCTAGTAGCGCCTCCCTATACCGTGGTGCAGGACCACTGCAGCAGCTCTGACTACTTACCTTCACTTCTCAGGGGCAGACATTGACCAGGGCCGCTCCCATGTTTGAGCCCCCTCTGGAGTTGGATCCTTGTGATCTATGAAATCTTCACCTTCTCTGCAATCTCACCTGGAGAACCAAGAAGGGCGTCACCCCCAACAGGCTGAGAGAACAAGGTGAGTACTAGAGGGGTGTATACGGGAGCAGCACCTACCTGTATACTCATGTCCTCAAGATATCTGCACAGGATCAGTCCAGTGCTTATGTAAGGGGTGCAGGTGGATATATAGAGTGTGTATATAAGGGACTATAGGTGTATATAGAGAGAGGGAGTGCGGATGTGTATATAGAGTGTGGATATATAAGGGAGTGCGGATGTGTGTATATATAGAGTGTGTATATAAGGGAGTGTGGGTGTGTATATAGAGTGTGGCTATAAGGGAGTATAGGTGTATAAATAGAGTGTGGCTATAAGGGAGTATAGGTGTATATAGAGAGAGGGAGTGTGGGTGTATATATAGAGTGTGGCTATAAGGGAGTATAGGTGTATATAGAGAGAGGGAGTGTGGGTGTATATATAGAGTGTGGATATAAGGGAGTATAGGTGTATATATAGAGTGTGGCTATAAGGGAGTATAGGTGTATATAGAGAGAGGGAGTGTGGGTGTATATATAGAGTGTGGATATAAGGGAGTATAGGTGTATATATAGAGTGTGGCTATAAGGGAGTATAGGTGTATATAGAGAGAGGGAGTGTGGGTGTATATATAGAGTGTGGATATAAGGGAGTATAGGTGTATATATAGAGGGAGTGCGGATGTGTATATAGAGTGTGTATATAAGGGAGTGCAGGTGTGTATATATAGCGTGTGGATATAAAGGGGGGTGTGGCTGTGTATATATGGAGGGAGAGCGGATGTGTATATAAGGGAGTGCAGGTGTGTATATATATATATATATGGAGTGTGTATATAAGGGAGTGCAGGTGTGTATATATATGGAGTGTGTATATAAGGGAGTGCAGGTGTGTATATATATGGAGTGTGTATATAAGGGAGTATAGGTGTGTATATATAGTGGGAGTGCAGGTATATGTCTAAGGAGTGTGGGTGTATATATGAGGAAGTGTGGATATGTATAAGGGATACATATGGATACATATTTTTTTGGATATATATGTGTAAGGGAGTATGGGTATATATAATATTAGTGTGGGTGTATGTATAGAGTGCATATATAAAGGGGTGTAGGTGTATATATAAATAAAGGGGATGTGGGTATATATATATATATATATATATATATATATATATATATATATATATATATATATATGAGTTATATATAAGAAGTGTGGATATCGTTATATATTAGTGCGGGTATGTACTATAAATATATATATATATGTGTGTTTGTGTATATAGATATATATTATATATTTACTTCCTGCTACCACCATTTTATATTTTTTAATTTGCGTTTTCCTCTCACCTTACAAAAACCATTGTGTGTGTGTGTGTGTGTGTGTGTGTGTATATATATATATATATATATATATATATATATATATATATATATATATATATATATAATTTATTTATGTCCTGTTTCCCTGAAAATAAGACACCTCCCCCCTTCACCTCCTGGACCACCTACAGCCGGCAGTCATGCCTGTGCTCCGCTAAGGAAGTGCCGACATGACTGCCAATAGTTCCCCGCTCCAGCCGCTGCATAAGACATCCCGTGAAAATAAGACAGGTCATATATTCCGGAAGAGAAGTTAATAAGACACTGTCTTATTTTCGGGTAAACAGGGTGTATGTGTGTGTGTGTATATATATATATATATATATATATATATATATATTTATGTATCTGAAATTTCCCCACTGTGGGACTATTAATTAGGGCTCTTTCACACGTGAACAAAGGGGTGGATTTTGACAGCAGATTTCGCTTCAAAATCCGCCCCTTTACAATGGTGGTCTATGCAGACCGCCGGGCTTCTTTTTTCCACTAGCGGCGGGCGAGAAAAGAAGCGACATGTCCTATCTTCAGGCGTAAACCGCGGCGCGCTGGACCGCGGCTTCCGCCTAGCAGCAGCACCCTCCTATGTTGGCTCATTCATTTGAGCCGACATAGGAGGGGAAAGCCGCGACCACGTCTCTCTCTGTCAAAACCCGCGCGGACCCCACAACGTGTGAACTAGCCCTTAAATGATTATCTTATATTTATATATAAATTTTATTTCTGTGTGTTTGTGTTTCCAGAGCCATATTGGGGCTTATATGTCTTTTTGCAGGACAAGCTATACTTCATAATGGTTCCATTTATTATTCTGATGTAGTGGAAAGCTGGGGGGAAAACGTTCAGAATGGGGTGGAATAGAAACGAGAAGAAGACGACACTGGGTCTGTGCCATAGCTTTGTGTATTTTCGGTGCTCGCTGACTTGTTACCGCCGGGCTCTAGGTTGTAGATTCGGATGATTTTTGTCATGTTATGGTTTTTCAGCCCGTGTGCAGACTCCACATCCCCCCAACCGGTAACCAGCTGCAAATATCCATCATGGCCAATCTGCGGTAGGGACTAATATGATGGAACAGGTCGGAGGACATGGTGGTGGTAGCTGTGGTAATATGGCAGGACATATCGGGGCTCAGTGGTGGTCGCTGTGGCAATATGGCAGGCCGTAATAGGATGGACCAGGCCGCAGCACGTCCGGCTGACTGGTGACCGCTGTGGTAACATGACCGTTCAATTTGTTCCTTTGTCAGACAAAATGGCCACTAATCAGCCATTTTGTCTGACACGAATCTAATGGGCAAACAAAACTATCCGGTCTCTATCCAGACCTCATATAGGGCAAAGGCCGGATTGGTCAGCCAGCTGGATCGAAAGACATTGACATCCATGTATTATGATCGGGCGCAGCCATGTCGGAGGGGAACTACACCAGCCCTATGTGGACGCCCCCGCACATTACTATTCTGTGGGTCTCCGACATATTTCATATATGTTGATAGATTTGTCCGCCGCTATTCGGGCCTCGGGTGAGGACGTCCGGACATTTACCACTAGTCTTATTTCTCTGAATGTTATTGGCCTAGGATTGTCAGTCAGTGTAGCTATAACCTATAGCCCGGTGTAGGAGTGGTATATAAGAGGTTAACACCGAATTATAGACCTAGACAACCTACCTGACAAGTCCTTGTAGTAGAGCCAAGGAGGGTTAGGTCCGTAAATTCAGAAAACAAAACAACGTGGCTCTTACAAGGAGCGTCCTGAGCGAAACGCAACCGCCCTCTGGTCTGCAAAAGTCTAGCAAAACCAACCATACGATCTAGGAAGACGGATACTCAGTAAGGGCGTGTTCACATCTGCATCATGTCAGCCATTCCTCTGGTCCAGAAATATGAATTAACCGATAAAACCGATCCCAAGGGACCTCAATGGCTGTAATTTGGGCTTGCGTATTGTGATGGCGGTCATCTGTGAGCGGCGCCTTGCAATGGCGGTCATCTATGGGCGGTTGTTGGCCCATCTATGGATACTGTCACCTAGAATTAAGTGCATTGTGCAGAGGCCCAAATTTTGTCGTTTCGGTTAATTTTTCGCCTGGTTTACATCCATTTTTCCTTCTCTTGTAGGCTTTGATAACTTTAAGATGGGCCAAGGTGACTCCAAGGAGTCCATAAATTGTACAAACCGTCTGGACCTGGAGTCTTTCCCAGATGAGATTCTCCTCATGGTCCTCAGCTTTGTCCCAGAACGCGACCTGATCCTCAACGGTAGACTTGTGAACAAGCGCGTAAAACATCTGATCGACTCTCCGTCTGTATGGAGGATAAAGTGTGAACGGGAGAATTGGAAAGAGATTCTCTTAGCTGCGGAGTTATGTCCTAAGATCTGGCAGATTGCTTGCGTGAGGAAGCCATTTTCACGGAACCTGCTGCGTAATCCATGCGGTACAGGTGAGGGGGTTGTATTTTCAGGTTACCCTTCAAAGTAATGGCCTGACCTCACGTGATGCCATCGGAATGGACCAGGTTTGCTTTGTCTTTTTATATTTCGGGTGTTGCTTTGACCCCTTCATCAGGTCCAATTAACAAATCCACCATATTTAGAGGGATTTGACTTAATAAAAGGGGTTTTCGAGGACTTTAATACGGATGAGCTATGGAGCCATCAGATCAGTAAGCGTCCCCCATGGTCAGCTGTGTGATCAGATCAGATGTGGTTCCAGGCAGATACTACAGAATGCCTTTCAGACAGTTGACTGGTGGGGGCGCTGATACCCCCACTGATCTGATAGCTTAAAGGGGTTTTCCAGGTTCATCAATTGATGCCCTATCCTTCTTCTATTATCATAACCTGCCGTATCCTATAAGACTTCTCCCGAGCTGCACCACTTCTCTGGAATGCTCTACCCCAGACAATCAGATGAACTCCCAATTTCTACAACTTCAAGTTGTAGAAATTGTAGTCGGATCTTGTTGCACCAATGATTTTCCTTTTTCCAAGCTTCGCATAGCCAGCCTTGTTTGTGACACTCCTTCTCCTCTGGTGACCAGTGTTGAATGCTCAGCTGAACACTACGTTTTTGGGGTTCACCATTTGCAGTCTATTATATATAACAGTGTTACTCGCCTCTCCTGAGCTCCTGTGCATCCTCTTTGGACATCTTCTGGCCTCCTGAATGACGTCAGATGCTTGTGTCTTATGGATGTATGGTCCACGTGAGCCTTGAGGCCCAGATGTCAGTGTCTGACTACGTTCAGGAGGCCACAAGGTGTCCTGAGGATGTACGGGAGCCCAGGGAATGTGAATAACATGTTGGTTATATTTGCTCACCGCTCCTGGGCCTCAGCTTATTATACTCTGAGGAGACTGGCGCTGGTTGACTCCAAAGGGACAAGGAGACTTAACCAGACATTACACATCTTAACCCTTAAGTCCTATCATGGTGTCCATCATACACCACTATCACACACACATCATTATGATAGACACCAAGATAGTACTCGAGGGTTATAGGAGACTTGGAGCGTCCATCCTAGCGGGACCAGGCTGCTTTATGGCGCTGTACACATTTTTGGTTATGGCCGCTGTAGACCACATGTTGTATAAACCCAATTTTATATTTTCCTTAGAAGGTCTGGCTCACTGGAACGTTGTCAATGGAGGGGATGGATGGAGAGTGGAGCCCAACTTTGCAGTTGTAAAGGGTGCGGCGAGTCAGACCTCCTTCGTCACCTCATTCCTGTAAGTGCCCAGCTGTCCTTCTACTGCCGGCTCCATAACTTACCTGACTAACCCTATACTATATATACTATATACTACAGATGGTGCATGAAGAGCCAGATTGTAGACCTTATAGGGGAAGGACTGACGGAGCATTTCCTGGACGCCCACCAGCCCTATATCTGCATTTCTGATTGGTGGGTCGGTAAGATACTGAGGTCTACCAGGACTGTAATACTGATGACTTCATAGGCCATCTATATCAGATCGATGGGAGTCCGACACCTGGCACACCGGCTGATCAGCTTTAAAGAGGCAGCAGCATCCATTAGTCACTTGGCCTGTTTTCAGTACAGTCATTCAAATGAATGGGGCTGAACTACAATACGAAGCACGGCCGCTATAGTGTGTACGGCGTTGTGCTTGGTACGCCGTGAAGGGGCCGCAGCAATCGTCTGAACTCTGCAACGTCTGCAAATACCTGATAGGTGGGGACGCTGGGTATCTGACCCCCAACTATCTGATATAGGTGACCCCTAGACATATATATATATATATATATATATATATATATATATATATATATATATATATATATATATATATATATAAAATTATAGTCATTGTATAGTGGTAAGAACAGTAAGGTGTCATTCGGGTATATGCTACAGAGCGGATACATTTATCTGGCCGTGGATATAAAGACTTCTTATGCAGGGTCTAGATATGGCGGGTGCAGAATCAGCAACTACTACCAGGTGGTGAAACCTGAGAGGGGGCCATAGGACTCTCCACAACATAAGACAACACCATTGGGCTGGGAATAGTGGGTTTGGTGTCATAGAAAAGATGAGATTCCCATATCTCATATGGAACCATGATGCGGTTTTATTTGTTACATCAGAGACATCAGCTACAAAGAGTCAGGATTGGCCGCTGTTCCCAGTCCAATACACAGTCTCCTCATTCATGTGACACCCAACCCAATGTTCTACGTTTTATAATGGCTGAGGTATCTGAAGTCCATCGCCCCCTCCCCCACACACACTCTAAGAGTATAGAAGGGACAGAAGTGGAGTTTAGCACAAAGTTTCATAGAAAGGAGTGAAATTCCATTAACAAATTATAATCTTAATGTCACAAATAACCAGAAAATCAAAAGTTTGTGAATTGTTCCTTGTAGGTACGCCGGACGACAAGACTGCGGCTGTGCCTATGAATTGAAAGTTCAGCTCTTGGCTGTCAATAAACAAACTGCATTACAGGCCATTTCTATCGCCCCCGATCCCATCCCCCAGTGGAACAACATGCAATATCACCAGGTATGATACAGTCACATCATGTGCAGTGAAATCTGCTGAGAATTTGGTCACGCTGGTTGGTAAGAACATCACCAGATTCCCGCTGTGGTGGAGAGATGTCGCCGAGGCCGGTGCCCCTGCTTCACCATACAAGTGTCAGATGTGTCGTGCGGGGCATCCGGTCCAGTTAGGAGGGGGGACGGCCAAGCGTGACTTCTCTGGAGAACGCTCCACCCTTACGACTCCTTACTCTTAGTTCTTTTTTCTGTGTGACTCCCAACTTGCCAGTAAGAACATCACGGAGAGGTTGGTACCATCTTGGGTGTTGGTGGTTTGGGGCCCTTTAAATACCGTCCAAAGATCAACCTGGCGCTTACTGGGGCTGCGTCACCTGGAGAACCCCTTCTTCTTCTCTGACCACTGCTGGTCCTTTCTGTGAGCTCCTTCTTATATCTTCTTGTAGACTTGTCCAGTGACTTGTGATTCTCCGTCCTCAGGTTTATTATGAATTCCGAAACTACAGCCCCGGAGTCCGATATGTGAAGTTCGCTCACAAAGGAAAAAACACGCAATTCTGGAAAGGCTGGTACGGCGCTCGGATCTCCAACTCCTCGGTCACTGTGGAGTGTGACGACTTTGATGATTAAGGATGAGTCTGACCCTAAGTCACAGCCTGGAGCTCGGCCATCACTAAGTCCGGGGGACTATATTTTTACGTATTTCTGGGCCAGGTTCTGTCGATGCTGCACGTTGGGTTTCTGGCTGGTTTCGATGTCGGGTGACATGACCAGAACCTGAGTCAGTCCGCCTCTTCTCCCCTGTTCATTGGTATTACCTGTAGTATATAATATTTATATCCTGTGTCTACATATACAACGACTATAATATTTATATGGTGTGTATAGACATATAATCTATGTGCAAAATAAAAATATAAACCACATGTTTGCGCCCACACGGCTGACGACCTTTGGCTAAGGCAACATGCAGACAACTGAGTGTTTTGTCCGATGTCCCGTTCCAGTAAATACAGGTATGTCTCCATATTATTTCAGTAATTCCATTCATAGCGACCTCTTATATTTTCCAGATTCATTGCACACGGAGCGATCTAGCTCCAGCCTTTCATGTCGGTAAATGTTGAGGCTTATGGCTTACACTAGGTTCACACCAGCGTTCGGGTTTCTGGTCTTCGGGTCTGTTGTGGGACCAGAAAAATGGAAACCCTATCCACTTACAAAGCAGAAACCCGCGGACCCCATAGACTATAATTGCAGGACTCTTCTCTCTGCCTATTGTAATCAGAATGGAGGACTGAGTCCCCGAACACTAGAGTGAACCTAGCAATAGAGCTAATGAAAAGCCAATGGTTACTATCTCAGAATGTTAGAATATTGTAGACTCCTGGGGTCTCTTGCTATGGTTTTCTAAGCCTTTACCTGGTCCCTCAGTCTGGTTCAGTGGGCTGCACCATCATGGGGAAGACTCCTGACCTGATAGTTGGCCAGTAGACAATTCACTGACACCTGCCATAGGGCTAACCGCAACCTTCAAAGGCTTGTCAGAAAAAGGCCATTGAAAAATTCAGGGGAGATCCACAAGGGATGGAGTCAGGGCTTCAAGAACCACCACCACCCAGACGTATCCAGGACTTGGGCTACGAGTGTCACATTCCTTGTGTCCGGCCACTCGTGACCCAGAAATACGTCAAAAGCGTCTTACCTGGGCTAAGAGAACATGGACCGGACTGATGCTCGAGGGTCCAACGTCCTGTTTTCAGCTGAATGTAAATTTTTGCCTATTGTTTGGAAGGTCCTTGAGTTTGGAGGAGAACTAGAGAGGACACAATCCAAGGCGCTTCATGTCCAGGGTGAAGTTTCCACAGTACGTGATGGTTTGGGGAGCCATGTCATCTGCTGGGGTCGGTCCATTGTGTTATTTCCAGTCCAAAGTCAGCGCAGGAAATTCTAGATCGCTTCATGTTCCCTCTGCTGATTAGATATATGGAGATGCCGGCAGGACTTGGCCCCTGTCCAAGTTATGTCCCTGCAGCGCGGCCAGGGATTTCTCACTGTTTCTTTTGTTAAGGACCAGTTCACATCTGCATTCCGTATTTTGTTCGGGGAGTCTGCTTGGGGACATGAGCAGTGAGCAATGAAACCATACGGACCCCATAGACTGTAATGGGGTCCGTGTGTTTTGCACGCAGTCTGCATGAATCTTGTGGAGACGATAGTCGTCCATCCATCTCCTCTCTCTATCCATGGTTGAGTCCTGCGCTGTATAAAACTACAACTCCCACAATCCCCGGACTTCCTGCACAATAACCCTCGTCCTCCTTCCCCTCCTATAATCAGGGCGATGCTACACGACATTGGCTGGGACTTTCTTGTGAAGTCTGTAGAAGTCGGGTGCAGCCAAAGGTCAGAGGTCGTGATGTGCCGCGTTTATATCCTAATCCGTGCAGATGGCGGTGCGCTGTGTATTGTGTCACGTCGTGTCTGATAACATATTATATGTGTGATGTGTTGTCGTATCATACATCAGGAGAAATTTTTGTGACGTGATGTTTTTGCAAATAAAACTTTGCAATGTCCATCAGATACCCCCAGACCACGCCCCTTTAATGGCCGCCGTAGTCACCGCAGTGATCCTTGTACGATGCAATATATTGATCCGTGTTTATAGTACTAGAGATACGGGAAACCGCGTGCTATGATCTGAGCGTGTGATGTCGTCATAGAGTGTCGGCCATTATTTTCAGCCTGTAAAGAAGTGACCTGACTAGGTCACCTAAGGCCGCCATCTTGTCATGGGGACATCTGTGGCCAGTGGCGGCCGTGAAATGGCCCCAATATATTTCTGGCTCACTTGGTATTTAGGATTTTCTCTTCTCTTGTAGACTTTGATAACTATAAGATGGGCCAATGTGACTCGCAGACGTTACCGCCATCAAGGTGTTGGGCGGCCCAGACGTTCGCAAGCACGTTCCTGCGCTCTTTATTTTTCCCCCGATGTGGAGAATTTCTTGTGGACCTGGAGACCTTCCCAGACGAGATTCTCTTCTTGATATTCAGTTTTGTCCCAGAGCAAGACCTGATCCTCGGCTGTCGACTCGTGAGCCGGCGCTGGAAACGTCTGGTCGACTCTCCCTTTCCATGGAGGATCAGGTGTGAACGAGAACATAGGAAGGAGATTGTCTTCCTTGCAGAATTGTGTCCTGACTTCTCCTGGCAGAGGGTTTGTATAAAGACGCCATTCTCACGAAACCTGCTGCGGAATCCATGTGGCAAAGGTGAGGGGGTTGTAGTGATCTATAGGGGATTACTTAAAGGGATTCTACCATTAAACTACTTTTTTTTCTAATTACCACGTCGGAATAGCCTTAAGAAAGGCTATTCGTCTCCTACCTTTAGACATGGTCTCCGCCGCACCGTTCCATAGAAATACCGGTTTTAACCGGTATGCAAAAGAGCTCTCCGCAGCAATGAGGGCGGCCCCAGCGCTGAAAGGCCGTTGAGCGCATCCCCATTGCTGCCCAGAGCTCTTTCCTGCGCCGCCTCCTTCTTCTGCAGCAACTCCGCCTCTTCTGGCTTCTCTTGCTCTTGTAGTTCTATATAGGACCATAGAGAGGCCACCCCAAAATGGCCGCCGGCCGGCTCCTGTATTGAACTGCAAGAGCGGCTACCAAAAAATGGCCACGGACCGGCCGGGCCCGCCCTCATTGCTGCAGAGAGCTCTTTTGCATACCGGTTTAACGGTATTTCTACGGAACGGCGCGTCTAAAGGTAGGAGACGAATAGCCTTTCTTAAGGCTATTCCGACGTGTTCATTAGAAAAAAAGGTAGTTTAATGGTAGAATCCCTTTAACGGGATCACGACATGATCGGGCCATGGAGGAAGTTGAGATTTCGCAGTCTGGGGCCTCCGCCTAAGGGGGACTTTAATACTGATGACCTATCCTATGGGATCCCAGCACCCCCCTGATCAGCTGTTTGATGTGGCCACTGACTTGTATTGGTTTGCACATCTATAAGGCGGCTCGGTCTGTCTCCCGGAGAGTCCGTCATAGCTGGACCGCAGATTGCTTTATGGCACTGGCAATGTATTAGACATTCTCGGTTATAGAAGACGAATTTTATATTTTCTCCAGAAAAGCTGAATCACTGGAGCTTTAGACATGGAGGCGATGAATGGTGTGTGAATGAGGAGCGTTTGGGTACAGAAGATGGCGAGGCCCAGACCTGCTTCGTCCCCTCCTCCTCCTACTGGTAAGTGCCCGGCCGTCCTCCCACCCGTCAGCTCCACAACTTAATTTATTAACCCTATATTCTCTCTATAGGAACAGCAAAAAGAGCCAGCTGATCGACCTCGTAGGGGAAGGACTGTGGGAACATGTCCTGGACGTCCACCAGCCGGCCATCTGCATAGCTGACTGGTGGGTTATTATATATTAAAGCCTTAATCCCTATTATTAGAAGGATTCCCTGACGACAATAATCTGCTGCCAAGCAATGTGTAGAGAATCCAGCGAGTGCGCAATATCTCTACAGCACCTCTGCAGGGGAAAGTATTACACCCTTCTCATTGACTTCTAGAGCAGGAGACCTTCTTAGCAGCTACTCTTTTATCCAGACTCTCTAAAGTCAAGTGGGTGGAGTCAGGTAGGAGCAGACAAGGGGGTGTGGCTCCAATCACCTTGACTAGTCCTACCTGACACCACCCCCTTGACATTAGGGAGTCTAGGTAACATATCAGATACTGACACTAGCAGCAATGATTGCTTGGGGACGGTATGGGGGGGGGAGAAAAAATTTCAACTGCACCAGAATCAATAAAACCGCAGCTATTGGAGAATGGAAAGAGCTGGAGGTGGTGAAGGGTCGTCTTCAAGAGTTATTCTAGATATACATGGTTTACAGAGACTAGCATTGATGACTTCATAGGTCATCTATATCAGGTCAGTGGGGATCTGGATCCCAGCACACTGACTGATCAGCTGGCGCTTGGATGAGCACTGCTTTACTTCTCATTCACTGGTCACAGGGTGCAGTTCTGTCCTATTCAAATGATGGGACTGAGCTGTAATACCAAGCACAGCCACTGTATAATGTAGGGCGCTGTGTGTGGTAAGTAGTGAAGAGGACACAATATACTTCTGAACGCTTCGAACAGCTGATCGGGTGTTGGGCCTCAGACCCCCAATAGTGTAATATTGATGACCTATCCTGAGCACATCAAAGACCTGGAGCCAAAACCAGGAGTGGATTGAGGAGAAGTAGAAGAAGAACTTCCCTTATCTTTTCCAATCCTCTTGCAGCCAATCTTGGCTTTGGCTCAAAAAACCGCAGCAAAATTTGCAAAATTCCCCGCATGTATATCGTCAACACTAAAAACCATAACTACAATGGCCTGAATCATCTCTTGTAGGTTCATCGGAGGACGCGACTGTGACTATGAAGTGACAGCGGAGCTCTTGGCTGCCGATATGAAAACCATAATGAAGAAATTTTCTGGGGGCCCCAATAACTTTTCCCACAGCCTGTATAATCATTACCACCAGGTACGAGACAGTCACATCATACACAGCGAAACCTGCAGAGAATTTGGGCAAGTAAAAATAGTTGTCGGGCTGGTTCGGTCGATCATCACGAGGCGCCCCCGGTGGTGACTTGTGTAGATGACGCCGAGGCTCCTTAGTTTCCAGCCACGGTCTAACCACAGAGAGACGCCAATGCAGCGGTATTGTATTGTGGCTTTCCGCTGCTGCTTAGGACTCATCAGAAGGGAGTTTCGAGCTGCAGAATTTGCAACTGAATCGGCTGCAGAGCTTACGGCAAAGATGGAGCAGGATCTGGATTTTTTTGGATTTTTCAGTTGCAAATCCAGGTCAAATTCTTGTGTGTGAACATGCCCTATAAGGCCTCTGATTGGTCTTAGTGGTCGCCTGAGCCCTTGGGCTTCCATGATCCTCCCTTCTTACAGGTCCCCTTTAGGCTGAGGCCCCACATTGCGGAAATGCAACTTCTTTTGTTGCAGATTTGCTGCATTATTTTGAACCAAAGGCAAGAATGGCTACAAACGGAATGGGAAATATCTAGGAAGTTCTTCCGCTTCTCCCTTCTGCTCAATCCTCTTCGGCTTTGGCTCAAAAAACCGCTACAAAATCTGCAACAAAAAAAGCTGCAATTCCGCAAGTCGAATGTCCAATAGTGCAGCCCCATCTTCTCCCTGCTGGGTCCTCTCCTTATATCTGGAGACTTGTCCAGTGACTTGTGATTCTCCGTCCTCAGGTTTATTATGAATTCCAGAACTACGGCCCCGGAGTCCGATATGTGAACTTCACTCACGGTGGAGGGGGATGGAAACATTGGGAGACTCCTCGTATCCTCAACTCATCGGTCAAAGTGAAGTGTGAGAACCTGAAGCCGTGTAGATGAGACCCCCGATAGACTGCCGGGAGGTGGCCGAGCACTGAAGACTCCGTGTACTAGGGCTGCTCTGTAACCACAAGGACAATCCTATAAGTGTGTCTGTATACATATATACTGTATATATATATATAGTGGCGGTGTGACTGCAGAGTGGAAGAGAAGAGTCTGAGAAAGTTGGGTGTTTCATTTGGATCTGCAGACCAATGTGCTGAAAATGAAGGTTAGTTATTAGCCAAGTGGGAGGGGCTCTATAAGTGATGTGTTAACCCTTCCTATAATGCTCATTACCTGGGGTAGACCGGCTGGGCCAAGGCTTGTGGGAGCCAGAACCACATGAGATGGTAAGAACCGCCATGTTTGTGGGGATATTGGGTAGGTGGCCCGGGGTCTTGTAGTCACCAGGCGGCCCAGGATTTATTTGTGTGCTGTCACTTATATGTTGTGAATAGAGAATAATAAAGCTGGTTATTGTCAGTTCTGAATCCATGGGCTTGGAGGGAGAAGGTTTGGAACCAACCATCTTGACGGAGATCCCGAGAGCTAAAATGACCCCCGAGATGTCAATGTATATTAGATATATGTTATATACACACACATAATATATACACATACATATAATATATATACATAATATAACATATACACAAGATAATATACACCCACCCACATAATACACACATCCACATAATATAATACACCCACATAATATAATACACACACCCACATAATATAATATATATACACACACACATAATATAATATATACTCACCTACATAATATAATATATATACACACACACATAATACAATACACACACACACATAATATAATACAATACACACCCACACATAATACAATACAATACACACATAATACACACACATAATATACACACATAATATACACACATAATATAATACACACCCACACACATAATATAATACACACCCACATAATATAATACACACACACACATAATACAATACACACACACCCACATAATATAATACACACACACACATAATATAATACACACATCCACATAATATAATAAGATAAGATAATCCTTTAATAGTCCCACCTTGGGGAAATTTCAGAATACACACACCCACATAATATAATACACACACACACAATATAATACTCACCCACATAATATAATACACACACACACAATATAATACACACACACACAATATAATACACACACACACATAATATAATACACACACACACACATAATATAATACACACACACATAATATAATACACACACACACACAATATAATACACACACACATAATATAACACACACACACATAATACACACACAAATACACACACACATAATACAATACACACACACCCACATAATATAATACACACATAATATAATACACACATCCACATAATACACACACAATATAATACTCACCCACATAATATAATACTCACCCACATAATATAATACTCACCCACATAATATAATACACACCCACATAATATAATACACACACACTATTTCAAAGCCGGCTGCAAGACTTTGCATAAATTACCACAAGGATAGAAACAACTCCTTGTGATCCACTATAAGATGTAACGTCAGCGGGACGGAGGAATATACTGATTTGATCACCACATAGTGAATACAGAGTTCCAGTTCCCAGCAGAATCTTTCACAATCAGTGACAAAGTGCAACCTGCAAAATATCTTATCACAAGTGTGTACAGTGCCCAATAAAACTTATCAACCAAAACAAATCCACATCTATAATAGCCAATAACCCGAGCTCCACGTGTCAGTGTAATACGTCATATAAAGATCAGAATGAAAAGATCCAATAAAGAAGGAACCGAGGCCGGAACAACAAGAAATAACAAGATCAATGGTAACTAAACCCAGACTGCTGCAGAACCTCATCGTACCAGCGTCCTATACAATCAAGTGCATGTGACACATATGGCACAGGAACAAGAAACAGAGTGCTGGTCTGTCCCACTCAACTCACAGGCGATGGTAAGATTGTACAAAGGATAAGACGGCACATAACATGCACAGTGACCAACAGAATAGTGAGCGCAGCTCTGGCGTATAATACAGGATAAGCAATGTAATGTATGTACACAGTGACTGTACCAGCAGAATAGTGAGCGCAGCTCTGGAGTATAATACAGGATAAGTAATGTAATGTATGTACACAGTGACTGCACCAGCAGAATAGTGAGCGCAGCTCTGGGGTATAATACAGAATAAGTAATGTAATGTATGTACACAGTGACCAACAGAATAGTGAGCGCAGCTCTGGCGTATAATACAGGATAAGCAATGTAATGTATGTACACAGTGACTGTACCAGCAGAATAGTGAGCGCAGCTCTGGAGTATAATACAGGATAAGTAATGTAATGTATGTACACAGTGACTGCACCAGCAGAATAGTGAGCGCAGCTCTGGGGTATAATACAGAATAAGTAATGTAATGTATGTACACAGTGACTGTACCAGCAGAATAGTGAGTGCAGCTCTGGAGTATAATACAGGATAAGTAATGTAATGTATGTACACAGTGACTGTACCAGCAGAATAGTGAGCGCAGCTCTGGGGTATAATACAGGATAAGTTATGTAATGTATGTACACAGTGACTGCACCAGCAGAATAGTGAGTGCAGCTCTGGAGTATAATACAGGATAAGTAATGTAATGTATGTACACAGTGACTGTACCAGCAGAATAGTGAGCGCAGCTCTGGAGTATAATACAGGATAAGTAATGTAATGTATGTACACAGTGACTGTACCAGCAGAATAGTGAGTGCAGCTCTGGAGTATAATACAGGATAAGTAATGTAATGTATGTACACAGTGACTGTACCAGCAGAATAGTGAGCGCAGCTCTGGAGTATAATACAGGATAAGTAATGTAATGTATGTACACAGTGACTGCACCAGCAGAATAGTGAGCGCAGCTCTGGAGTATAATACAGGATAAGTAATGTAATGTATGTACACAGTGACTGCACCAGCAGAATAGTGAGCGCAGCTCTGGAGTATAATACAGGATAAGTAATGTAATGTATGTACACAGTGACTGTACCAGCAGAATAGTGAGCGCAGCTCTGGAGTATAATACAGGATAAGTAATGTAATGTATGTACACAGTGACTGCACCAGCAGAATAGTGAGCGCAGCTCTGGAGTATATAATACAGGATAAGTAATGTAATGTATGTACACAGTGACTGCACCAGCAGAATAGTGAGCGCAGCTCTGGAGTATAATACAGGATAAGTAATGTAATGTATGTACACAGTGACTGTACCAGCAGAATAGTGAGGGCAGCTCTGGAGTATAAAACAGGATAAGTAATGTAATGTATGTACACAGTGACTGTACCAGCAGAATAGTGAGCGCAGCTCTGGAGTATAATACAGGATAAGTAATGTAATGTATGTACACAGTGACTGTACCAGCAGAATAGTGAGCGCAGCTCTGGGGTATAATACAGGATAAGTAATGTAATGTATGTACACAGTGACTGCACCAGCAGAATAGTGAGCGCAGCTCTGGGGTATAATACAGGATAAGTAATGTAATGTATGTACACAGTGACTGTACCAGCAGAATAGTGAGCGCAGCTCTGGGGTATAATACAGGATAAGTAATGTAATGTATGTACACAGTGACTGCACCAGCAGAATAGTGAGCGCAGCTCTGGAGTATAATACAGGATAAGTAATGTAATGTATGTACACAGTGACTGCACCAGCAGAATAGTGAGCGCAGCTCTGGAGTATAAGACAGGATAAGTAATGTAATGTATGTACACAGTGACTGTACCAGCAGAATAGTGAGCGCAGCTCTGGAGTATAATACAGGATGTAACTCAGGATCAGTATACAAAGGAACAGTTTACTTTAATGGCAAATATGAGACACCAAAAACCCTTCATCACTTGGAACCACGATTGAGTCTTCTTGCAAATCTCCTTGTTATATTAACCCTTGCATGGTCTGGCTATGTTCAGCCTCCACAGTGTACAGTTTTCTGGCTGTAGTAGCGCACAGAGGCCATGACAGCTCCTCACAGGGTGTCACCATTACTTCTTCTTCACATGGGCACAGTCATATTTTCCACGGACTATCTTTAGTTTGACCCCCGGCAGGTCCTGTGTGCGGCCTCCCTCCACCAGGACAATGTTGTGTTCCTGCAGATTGTGTCCCTCTCCTGGTATAAAGCACACCACCTCCTTGCCATTGCTGAGCCGTACACGGGCACACTTGCGGTTGGCAGAGTTGGGTTTTTTGGGCTTACGGATCATGGTCTTCAAAACTACACCCTTAAGCTGAGGGTTACCGGCCAGGGGGCCCAGCTTAGTGGGTTCTTTCTTGGGTCGGCCTGCTCGGTGCATCTGGTTCAGTGTGGCCATGCTACGAGAGTCCATGAGCGGGGGGACGGTAGTACGGAAAAGTGACGAACCTAAAGAAAGAGAACAGACAGGAAGGCCACTCTGAGAAAACACTTCCAACATTCCCTCATATTAGAACTTCGTGAAGAACAAAAAACCTTGTGGTATAATGTGAGAAAACTTCTGACACATCTGTTGTCCTACAACTGGGTCGCCCGGATCGCTCAGTAACGGGGAATCTGGTGCAGGGTTACCGGTTAGGGAGCCATCGCTGCTTTCAGCTGGATGTGCGAAAGCTGTCAGTATAGCCCGCGCGGTACGCATGACCTACACAGACTATACAGAGTGTGACCTCTGCACCAGCGCCCGCAGTGAGGAGAGAGAAGACGCCCGGCAGCCCTTCAGGTAAGTATATTTCTGTATGTGTACTGTCTGGGGAGGGGGCTACTGTGGAATATTTCATGCTGTGTGGGGAGGGGGCTACTGTGGAGTATACAGGTATAATTCTTTGGGGGGCCATGGCAGGGCCGATTGTACTTTTGTGTGGGGGCCACTGCGGGGCAGATTGTACTGTCTGTGGGGCAGATTGTACTGTCTGTGGGGCAGATTGTAGTGTGTACAGACCTTTCAGTACAATCTCTGTAAAGCCCCATTCACACGTCTGTAATTTGTGGATCCAAAGAGTTTTTAGGGTTAATTTACTATGTTGGCACTCCGTGATAATTTATTGGGTTTTGGGTTACAGTTTGGGCACTTGGTCTCAAAAAGGTTCGCCATCACTGCCATAGGGTCTACAATGAAGTCTATATGCCAAGGGGTCTGGAGCCAAGGCCAAATTCCAGAGGATCTGGAGCGGGGCTGGGAAGCCTCGACCCAAAACCAAAGAGAATGCTAGAATGATTTTAGGCCACTCCTCTATTCACATGCCACGCCTCTACTTCTGTCCCACACCGGGCCCCTGACTTTTGGACATGGCCGCTGTATAGACGCAGCGCTGAGCAGCCCACTAGTGGCTTCTGGGGCCCCGGAGGCTTCTAGAGGAGATGATCTGTGCGGGTTTCAGGGGTCATCGATATGAAAATTTGATTTGGGGCCGGACGACCCCTGCGACTATCACAGTCACATCTAATAGGCTCAGGTATCTATAGTGTCAGACATGGCGAAATCAACCTACCCCATCTCCAAGGCAAGGAGACAAAGCTCCGGACTGCTGCAATGGACATCTTGGGTCAGACCGACATCACCTGCAAGAGAGACAACGTTCTGTACGGTAAAGCAACTACTGGGCAGCGATGAAGGGTCGGCATCTCGAGGTCTGTGTTGTGGCCACAAATCCCGGCCGGTCCAGAGGTCGGCACATGACATACAGGTCTGCGACACGCTAAGGTCCGGCCATTGGACCCCCAGCGGGATCAGGATTTATGACTGTGTGACAAGGTCTTACCAATTATTGTAGGCACCTTGGGATGACCGGAGTAATATGGGGGCACCCCGCACACCGTCCACTATACTCAGACCACGGACCCGACCCATAAATATGTGGTAAATGGCGGAACAGAGATCCTTCCAGACGCTTTGTTGTAGGATTATCAGATTAGCCAATAATCAGGGATTTTATCCCAATTACAATGAATGGAGAATATTTAGGCCACGCCCCTTTCACAGTATTAGCACATAATGGCCGAACCTCGCGAGGGTTTGTTTTGGGACCGGATCTGCTCTTATACTCGGAGGTTGAAGAGATCAGACTATGATAAGTGTTGGCCCAGGGGAGTTATCAAACATAACAAACTGTGTTACTCACCTCTCCTGGGCTCTGGCGCGACTCCCTCTTCGGCGCTTCTGACTAATGCTAGCGACCACAAAGCCTGTGATTGGGCCTCATCGGGTCACATGACATATAGATGAAAGCATGACCCATGTGATCCTGTGACAGCAGGCAGTCGTGCAGGAGCCCAGGAGAGGTGAGTACCACTGTTTAGGTCTTCTCCTATTATATTTTGGATTCTCTTCAGATCCCACAGTGTAACAGCAGTTTTGGTTTGACCGTCTTCGGCCTTAACGAAACCGCCAGGTGACCCAGCACACGCTCATACGGTAAAAGGGGCGTGGCCTAAATCATAATTGAGGTATAATGCGGTAAGGTAAAGTCTCCATTTTGCCTCCATGATGTCATAATCCGTTGTGGTCAATGAACAACAGATGGAAACGTGACCTCTGTATACGCTATATACTCTCCTGAGACCTGGGGGAGGGGAAATAACAACCAGCTATTACTCACCTCTCCTTGGTATCCAGCGGTCCCCGGCATCATCTTCTGGCCCCTGGATGACGTCAGGTGCCCCCGGGGTCAATCACAGACCTAAGCAGTGATATGTCATCCAGGGGATGGAAGGGGCCAAAAGAGGATTCCAGGGGACAGCAGGATATGGGAGAAGGTGAGTAGAAGGGTTTGTTATTCTTCTGCACCTCCCTGCACTTGGGGTAAGTCCTCAGCCCCATCCCTGCACCCTCACACCCAGCTCCCTAGGGTTACAACATATATCGTCCGTGCATTTAGTGGCTGAACTTGGAAATATTCAAACTCAGTCCTAAAAGATGGCGAATAGACCAGAGGGGGCCAAGGAGAACCACAAGTCCCAGCAGCGCCTGCAAAACCCCGCACTCACCTTCAGCCGCATGTGCAGTCACTTCCAGGTCATGCAGGGGCGTGTACTCTGTTGTGTCACCGCCCCCTAGCTTGTGATTGGTCCATTCCCCTGCCTGCGGTTGATTCCAGTGTTTTCATTGGTCAGCTCTAATGACAGCGGCTCATGATTGGTCGCTTCTGTTACAGTGGCCTAGTCCTGTCTTATGATTGGTCCGTTCCAGAGTCCTGCTGCGTCCTTGGGGTTTCTGATTGGTCGGGTGACCTAATCCTGCTCCGTGATTGGACAGCTCAGTTTACGATTGGTAAAGATGGCGGCCCGCATGCTGCTGAGGTTCTGTGGCCGGTCTATGTGCCGGGGGTTGTCAGGGACGCGGGCTCTGAGCACCGGGGAGGCGGCGCCCCCCAGCCGGCTGTATGAGCATGTGAAGGAAGGTTACTGTAGCCGGCCCCAGCTGGACATGGAGACCCTGAGCCGGGATATAGAGGCTGCGGAGCGGGAACTGGCGGAGAGGAGACCGGGCAGACCCCAGGAGGGAGAACTGCGGGCCCTGGTGAGAGGAGAGGCCGGGGGGGGGAAACTCATTACCACCCCCTAGTGCTGGAGATGGAGATGACAGTGCAGTACCGGGAGGGAACAGCAGGGGGCGCTGCCGCCTATGGATAGAGAAGGGCGGACTTGAAGGGACCAAATACCCCGAGCATCAGATTACAGGCGGACTAGAGACCAGGTCTGACCAGTCACTGCTGCAGTTTGTTACAATGTATCAGTGCAGCCAAAAGGGAAAAAAAAAAAAATCAGCTTTTTATTTCGTTGCAACATCGCTGCGTTACATGGGAAGGGCAGGAAAGAGAATCGCTCTCAGGAGACCGGTCAGACCTTGTTCACTTCTGTGTTCGGAGCCTCCGCAGCAGAATCCGTCTAAACTTACTGACCGACAACACCTGAATCCTGCCGGACCCCCCACTGCAGTCACAGGGGACCCCCGGGAGCCGCTTAATGTAATATCCATATATATATAATAGTGCAAAGCGGATGTGAAGAACCTTACAGGGGTGCCCCGGCTCCAAATGGGTGTTACATCCTGATGATACAGGAGAAGTCATCACTATGTGGTCTGGAGATGTCTGACAACCTCACCCCGCACAGATCAGCTCTTGTATTAACCTCCAGGTGTCAGAGGCTGCTGGTGGACAGGCGGGTCTGCAATTTCCCAAACCCCAGACGGAGCCGCTGCATCAGACTTATCACTTGTATAGTAGCGGCGGGGCACGTGAAACTGTAAACTGATACATTGTAACAAACCGTCAGCTCAGTGAGCAGGATGAAGGTTCCGATAAACCCCAGTTGTCAGTAATGTAACTATAACCCCCAGTTGTCAGTAATGCAGCTATAACCCCCCAGTTGTCAGTAATGTAACTATAACCCCCCAGTTGTCAGTAATGCAGCTATAACCCCCCAGTTGTCAGTAATGTAACTATAACCCCCCAGTTGTCAGTAATGCAGCTATAACCCCCCAGTTGTCAGTAATGTAACTATAACACCCCCCCCCCCAGTTGTCAGTAATGCAGCTATAACCCCCCAGTTGTCAGTAATGTAACTATAACACCCCCCCCCCCAGTTGTCAGTAATGCAGCTATAACCCCCCAGTTGTCAGTAATGTAACTATAACCCCCCAGTTGTCAGTAATGCAGCTATAACCCCCCAGTTGTCAGTAATGTAACTATTACCCCCCAGTTGTCAGTAATGCAGCTATAACCCCCCAGTTGTCAGTAATGTAACTATAACCCCCCAGTTGTCAGTAATGCAGCTATAACCCCCCAGTTGTCAGTAATGTAACTATAACCCCCCCCCCCAGTTGTCAGTAATGCAGCTATAAAACCTCAGTTGTCAGTAAGATAACCTCAGCTTTGTCTGTTGTCACAGGTGAAAATCTGGGAAGAGCTGCAGACGTTAAGGCGAGAAATCGTCAGCTTGGAGGAGCAGAAGTCACAAGTGGCCAATGAAGTCAAGGAAATGACTGTGAGTATCCTCTAGACCAGGGGTCGGCAACCTTCAGCACTCCAGCTGTTGTAAAACTACAACTCCCAGCATGCATACTGGCTCTGCTGTTCTTGGACCTCCCATGGAAGTGAGTGGAGCATGCTGGGAGTTGTAGTTTCACAGCAGCTGGAGCCGAAGGTCACAGTAGATATTTAGCAGGATAAGGTGGCAAATGACTGATCCCTGGGATCTCGCACAAACAATAAGACAGGGCCCGACCCCCCACTCAGAGTCTATAGGGCTGATGGACCACATATTACTCGGCTCCTATAGATTTAGCATAGTAGTCACAGCAGATTAGCCAAAAGCTGAATTGTCATTAACCCGCTCAGAGAGAAATAAATCCCGTCCACACACTGCAAAAAAAACAAAAAAAAATCGTCAGTGCAAATTGTCTTAGATGCAGATTTCGCCACCGATTAGCTATTTATCCTCTGCCCCGTGTATATAGGATACAGATTCCTTGTGACATAACCCCTTTAACCCCTTGTGCAGTCAGGTGTGGTGGTCTTGAGCGGCTCCCACACAGGGTCTGTGGAGTAGTATGGCGAATGGGGGGGGGGGGGTAACGGAGATGGGAGACCGCAGGCTGTTGGGACCCTCGTGATCTCCGGCTGATTTCCTAATTCTGCTCCTTTTTCCCCCCAGCTGTCCCGCGATCGGCAGGAGCTGCAGTCTGTAAGTATCTCCCCGGGTCACGTTATGTTAAACTAGTGGCAAAGGGACAGGAATGGCGACAGCAGAAGGGGGCGGGGCTTAAAGGGGGGTTCTGGCCCCAAATTGATTTTTCATACTAGTGAGCGGTCCACACGATAGGTCCCCAGTATGTGATCTGTTGAGGTCTGACGCCCGGACCCCACACAGATCAGCTATTGTAACATATATAGTCTCTTTTTAGTGCAATATGGGACCGGACAGGGTGAAAGCTCCCACATTCTGATATTGTGCTGGGACTTGTGGTCCCCACCGCTGTAGTGACATCTCCCCCCATATTACCGTTCATGGGAATTGTGATTTAGATCCCCAGGTATGTGACAATCAGAAACCAAGGAAAGGAGATCCGTCAGCAGCTGAACTCCCTCTACCGGCAAGAGAGCGACCTGGAGGAATCTTTCTACATCCGCGCCCTGAAATTACCTAATAGAACGTATCCAGGCAGTGTGAGTGGTCAAAAATACTCCTGGGTAGTCTAAGGCCCAAATATTACCAAAATGTGCATTCTCTCTTCCCAACACAGCGCCCCCTTGTCCTCAGGATGTGTCTGGTATTACAGCTCAGCTCCATTGACTTGCATACTGCAGTACCAGACACGGCCACGGACCAGAGCGGCGCTGTTTCTGGCTTCTCCATATTTGTAGCTCATTGTAGTTTCTCTTCATCTGCAGCCGGTCGGGGATGAAAGTAACGCTCAGGTGCTGGAGGTTGTCGGAGAGAAACCTGGTAAGTCTATGGTGTGCGCGGGGCTGATCCACAGGAGGCTTAAAGTCTTCTAGTCATGAAGTGGTTAAAAAAAAAAAGCACTAAAAATACCCTGAAAACCTGCAAAGCGAGTGACGCAGGGAGATGCAATTGTTAGTAGGAGGATCAAGAAAGCCCAGGCTCCTCCTCACAGACTATTGTGTTGGTCACGTGACCCTGCCACTGCTTGGACCTATTCAGATGAATGGGGCTGAGCTGCAGTACCAAGCGTGACCACTATACAAGGTGCGGCGCTGTGCACTTGTCCAAATACTGCAGTCAGCTGATCGGGGGGCGTCAGGTGTTGGACCCCACAATCTGATCTTGATCATCCTCCTTCTCGCCCCCTATCTGCCACTTTGTGGGGGCCAATAGCGCCATCTATTTAATCTAAGAGAGGCCCCGGTAGAGTCCTAGTATACAGAGCGCCATCCTGTGACCTACTATATACATTAACCCATTGTTTTCTGTTTCCAGAGTTTGACTTTAAAGTTCGGGGTCACCTGGAGATCGGCGAGCATCTGGATATCATCAGGCAGAGGTACGGTTGCGGTTCGTGCAGCGTCCCGGTCCCTCCAGTCCTCTCCCACCGCCGCTGCTATAGGACGTCAGAATTGTAGATCGCATGTCGGGAGTCTCCCATAATGTGCTGTGACCTGAGGCACTTTCCAGCCCCAGCTCCTGTATATGGGATCACGTGTGTGAGGACGTGATGGCGGCTTTATATTCCGCTTCAGGCCCCATTACAGATAATTAGGTGCGGGGCGAGGACGTGGCCTCCGGGTAAAGCTTTGTGCTGTCACCTGTAAGGGCCGGGCGCTCGATGGCGACGTGTCTGACATATGTTGTGTCTTATTCCTCCAGACGTCTCTCCCACATCTCCGGGAACCGCTGTTATTACCTGCGCGGAGCCGGCGCCATGTTGGAGCAGGCGCTGGTGAATTTTGCAATCGCTAAACTTGTGAAAAAGGTAAAGAGGAGAGCTGACCATTAAGGGGGCGGACCTGCGGGTGTCCTTTAAGAACCTCTTAGTATGTGATCTGTAGGGTTCCAGCACTGGGCCCCCCTGCAGAACAGCTGTATGATGAGGCCGTGGCAGCTCTGCCAATCCATCGGTCACGTTCAATGAGGATGCAATACCAAGCTCAGCCACTACAGTATGTGTGGTGCTGTGCTGGGTGTACCGTGACATGGCTGCTACAACCTCTTCATCCTGCTGATCTGTGGAGGTCTCCGGCATTGGTGTCCCATCCTAAGGATGAGTCAACAATAGGTAAGGACCGGAGGACCCCTTTAAACACGATTCTCCTTGTCCAGACGTCTCACTGTGAGTTCTATGCACATTGCAGCTTCTTAAAGGGGTTTTGCACTCAATGAGTTAACCATATCCGCTACTTTGTAATCTGCTTAGTGTTCCGGATCTCCCCCATCCGTTTGCGGTCAGTGACTGCGGCCCCTCCTGTATTAGCCCCAGTACATGTCACTGCTGTGCTGGTTATTTGTTACAATGTGTCAGCCTGGATTCCACGCCGGACTGCTCACATTGGATTATCTAGTCTGGATACGTTGTATTTGGTTCGTACAGGTCTCCATTCACTGACAGAAAGCGGAGATACGGAAACGGATAATAAGATGAAACGCATCAGTGTTGTCGGGTCACTGGCGCTGCATTACCGGACGCGGCCTATGGACAGGTGTGGCGCTGTTTCTGGAGGGCGGCCCCTTTAATGGCTTCTTTCTTCTCTGCAGGGGTTTATTCCGCTCTCGGTGCCGGACATGTTGCGAGGAGCCGTGTTTGTGAGTCCGCTTCTGTAGCTATGGGGGAGGGGTGGAGAGGGGCAGATTCTGGGGCAGTATTTCCGGGCCTGGGGCTATTGTTATACTTCATGCCCAAGTCCCGGCGATAGGTGAAGTGACCAGAGGGAGAGGGGCTCTTGTAGAGTTCCATTAAAGGGGCACTCGGGAGTTGTAATGTTACCTTTTACTAACCCGGATTCTGTTTCTTGGGTTTTTGGGCTCTGACTTCTGGTCACGTGATCAGAACTAGGGCACTCTGGGCACATCACATGGCACTGCCATCATATAACCCCCCCCTTATGGAGATTGACCACCTGTTAGTACTGAGAAGAGCCCACCCAGCTCCTATCTCCCCTCTGCTGCGGAGTAATTGGGGTCGGAGTTGCCCTTTAGTGATTTGGTTTGTACCCGTCTGCGCCTGCCTGACCTCTACCCTTACCCATGTCCCAGGAAGGTTGTGGCATGCAGCCCACCGCCCACAGCTCGCAGGTCTACAGCCTGGATCCATCTGCACACCCCGACCTGCACCTAGCGGGCACCTCAGAAGTTGGAATCGGAGGTAACTACAAGATATGGAAATGTCCTTTTAAGGGACTTGATGACCTGTCCTTCCTTATGTATCGATCAAGGGGGGGTTCTGACACTTGAGGGTATTGCAGCTCTGACCATTCACTTGAATGGGACTGAGCTGCTGTTGGATCATGTGACCAATGCAAGCACAAGGGGTTGCAGCCTCTTCCAATAGGTGATGGGCCGGGGTCCCTGGTGGTGACCCCCATAATGATATGTGGATGACCTAAGGGCAGTCCTAGATACTGTGCTGAGATACACCGTGCCCGGGGCCCTTGCTGGTAGCCGCCCTTAACCCTTTAGGTGGGATTTGGTTGATGCGTTCCTGATGTCACATTTGTCCCCGTCTCCCGTTTTAGGCTACTTTATGGATCACGCCGTACAATTGTCCGATCTCCCCATCAGGTGAGTTATTTTCCTCTGGGGTCTGGAGCGCCCCCTACAGGTGACAGCTGGTAATGTCGCCTTCTCCGCCCCATCGTCGCGTGATCCCATTCCTTCCTTCTGTTTTTGTGCAGGACTGTTTGCCGCAGCACTTGTTACCGAGCAGAGACCGACACGGGCCGGGAGACCTGGGGTCTGTACCGAGTGCACCACTTTACCAAGGTGACGGGCTTTTCGGGGGTGTTTTGGGCCTCCGTTCTACCTCCGTAGCGGCGGTCGCCTGATTGATGCCCCTTTTACAGGTGGAGATGTTTGGCGTCACGGCCAATGAGAGCGGCGAGGAGAGTCAGGAGCTGCTGCAGGAATTCCTGGACCTGCAGAAGGAGATTTTCTCCGATTTGGGATTGCACTTTCAGTAAGTAGAGGGTCGATCCTTCCGAGAGGGTCTTCAGGGTGGGGAGGGGTCTTAGGTCTGGTTACATATAGAGTAGGGTCACCAATCATATGAGACAACCAGACATCGTCCATTCAACCCACTGACTTGTACAAGAGCTCAATGTAGATTTGCTAGGGCTGCACAATGGGATGTCTTACATGACCGTTGTAGATGTGAATAAGTCCTCATTAAAGGGATTGTCCAGGTCTTGCTTTCCTGCAATGATGACGAGTTGTACGTCCATGTGATAGTCATCGGATGGAGTTCTGTTCCCCACAAGGGGCTTTGGTGAGAACTGTTGTCCTGTAGGGGTCTCGGACTTCTATTGATCTGATATTGATGACCTATCCTAAGGAAAACCCCTTTAATATACAGCCCAAATACTAAGGCATAAAACTGCCCCTACATGTCTGGACACCGGTCTGTTAATGCCTCTGGGGGCAAATGTCTTGGTAGAGAAGGATCAGCCATGTTGGATTCCAGGCCGTCCAATCCTTTGCTCTTGCATGAAATTCATCAGTGCCGGTGGAGTCTGACGGCAACTTATTCCCCTCTCTCCATTGTATGTCGGAGAATTTATTACCAGCATTTCTACAATACAAAACATTGGAGCAAGTGCAAAATTAGCAGCGTCCCATTCCTTGCAGGTGATATAAGATACTGGCATCCTCTGCGCCCTGCCCGCTCCATAGACCCAGCACACACTGCACCTGTTCTGCTGATGTTATGATCATATATGGCAGTTTCAATATTCCAATGTTCAGAGCAGGGTCTGAGGGGTCGGAGCATGTTATAGGGACTCTTTGGTGTCCCTGCTCCGACCCCTCAGGCCCTGCATTACACATTGCACAGATTATCGGCTTATTCCACAATGTTCCTTTAAATGGCCCCAACATGGATCTATCTCTCCCTTTAAGGCCATTGTTATACAGACTGGTTACTAATGCACACGCAGCTGTAGGCGGACATGACTTATTTCCTGATGATGTCTCCATCTTGCAGTGTTTTGGAAATGCCAAGTGAGGAACTTGGGCTCCCCGCCTACAGGAAATGTGACATGGAGGCCTGGATGCCGGGACGGGGGAAGTACGGGGAGGTGAATATCCCAGAATATCGATCACCTATATGGTATCGCAGTATATGGTCTGGTCAGTCTGTTCTTGTAGTACCACAGTCTGACCAGAAGATGGCGCTCTGACGTCCTCGCCTGTATTCACATATTATTCTACTCCATCATTTATTACTTTGATCGTCTTCTTAAGATTTCCAGCGCATCAAACTGCACCGATTTCCAGAGCCGGCGGCTGAACATCAAGTACCAGAGACCGGATGGAGATCTGCGCCATGTGCACACCGTGAGTTTATTACAGTGACCTCACAGAGCTGTCCGTGCCCAATACGTCCAGTACATTGTCTGCTCCGTGTTGTAATCTGCAACTGGGATTGCATTTCTGATTCCTCCCCCCAATATTGGCTGATAAAAGGATCAGATTATCCTTTTTATCTTGAGGATATAACCTGCAAGCTGTGGAGTCTGCAGCTTCCTCCTCCCCCCTCCCATTTAATACACATGTACACTTGTCCAAGCCGAGCATGCATGTGTATGGGGGGGATCAGGTGAGAGCTCCTGTGCGGCTGACTGCTATCAGTGCTGTCGGGGTCATCCATGGTCATGTCATTGTTGCAGCCAGATATTAGTCGCCGTGGTCATCCGGACAGAACAAGGCTCGGCCATGGAGGTTCTTCTCTGGTGCAGATTCCTTTTTACTGTCCTAACGTTAGACCGGGCAGATAGACATCAGTTTTATCTCTTTATATTTCCAGATTAATGGCACCGCCTGCGCCGTCCCGCGCCTGATCATCGCCATTCTGGAGTCTAACCAGTTAAAGGTGAGTTTTGTGCAATCGCCTCTTTCTCTCCTGGACTTGTACATTTACTACTTTTTGCTTAAAGGGCTTGTACAGAAGTAGAATAACATGGCTGACTCCTTCCATGGAGGTTGTGCAGGCGCAGTATATGGTACATACAGACCCACCCAAGGGTATAACTCACGAGGAAGCCGAGTGTGTGGCCCCAGGAGGCGTAGGAGGTTCATAAGGAGTCTGTTCTGAATATGCAGAGACTAGTACTATAAACTATACACTATATATGAGGGGCTCCGTTCAGATTTTGGGGCCCAGGAGCTTCATGTTATGCCTGTGCACCCACCAATTCATGGTTACCTCTGCATTCATCTGATCAGGCCCCAGCTTCAGACTTCCCGATTTGCTCTGTGCTTCAGTAGTCTGAGATTCTCCCCCTGCCCTTGGATTGACCAGAGAAGGGATCCATCTTATGTCAGTGTCTGACATGGGTGCAGTCCTGCAGATTGTCCTCTTACCTCCTTATAGAGATCTGTTGTGACATGTTCTCCAACCTATGAGAAGGGAAGGATTGCGTTTCTCATCCTGGGATTCCCCGGAGCTTGTGTCTCATGCTGAGCGCTGATGCCTGTCGTGCTGATACTTGTGCTCCTCTCCTCGTCCACATCCCCTTCAGTAATCTGCTGCTGTATTCTCTCTTGTATTTGGATCCTGTAGGATGGCCGAGTACGTGTTCCCGAGGTCCTACAGCCGTTCATGGGCACTGACATCATCGATAAACCTTCATACACTCCACAGATATACATTGGACCAAACCAGAAAAAGAAGCCGAACCAGAAGCTGTGACCTTGTGCCTGCACAGGGAAGACGGAGGTTGAGGTCCATAGTTATGTATTATTATATTTTATAAATAAATTATAAGTCATGTCCTCGTCGTGTCGTCTCAACCACTGAAGCAAGTGCATCTGTATTGGTTCCCCCAGAAGTGATCTCAGTCCTGCTCTGTACCTATAACCACCTCTAGGGGGAGCTCCTCGCATACAGATGTATACAACTCCCATTGCATTAAAAGCTGTATAAACATGTTCACAACTATAGCTCCCCCTATAGGTAGCTGCATGCAAGTGGATCTTACATTCATAGACTGTAATGGGGTCCATGTGGTTTCTGCTCGGTTTCCGTCCAAAAAGGGCAAAAAATGCAAAGAGGGGAACGGAATCCCTGAACATAGGGCAAGCACTGGTGTGTACCTGGCATTAGCTTGGTTAACTTGACATGCAGGGTCTGGGTCTCATTATGGTTTGGTGAATGTGGCTTAGAGGGGAGGTCTTATCAGATCTGATCATCACCAGGGGTCTCCATCCCACCAGCAAGCTGCTAATTCTACACAGAGATGTTATGGTCACCGACAGACTTGTGTTTGCAGGGTGCAGCCAATCTGAGGAGGCAGAAGTGCAGGGGGAGGGAGAGAGGAGCGGCCTGAGCCAATGGTCAGCCGGGGGGGTGTCTCTGACTACATCACGTCTCCTGTAGCTCGGCTGTAGTCACAGATCACAGCTCAGCCTGGATGTCGCGGAGTCTAAAAGCAGAACCTATACAGCAGGTGACATAGGAACCTGTAAGAACCTCTTTATTGGGTGTCTGGGCTGTTTAGAGCCTGTTCACCATGTGTCTACCCTCATGTAGCCTCTGCCCTAACACCTTCTAATAGCTAGGTCATTGACACAACCATCCTGCTTCCCTCAGTCCAATGTTGTGCCCCCCAAAACTGGGTAAAATGTCTTTGAGTACGTCCTAGCAGTCACTGATCTCTCACCTAGAGGTAAACTACCCAAAAGTAGCCTCTCAGAGCCTTTTTATAGGGCTGTGGGGGAAGTGCTCTTTCGCCCTCTTGTGGCCAGACGTGGTATTTAATTAGACCCCATCTGCGACAATGCAACACTGCTCCCTTGTTGTGCTATTTTGTCAGGGTGTGTGCCTGTTACATTTATGTCATGTGTAGGGATCACAATATACAAACATCGCCCCCTACAGCGAGACCCTGCACTCCATGTCTGGCCTTTGTGGATGGGATAGATGTAATGGCTCGTGCGGGTGCACAAGGCCTGACCCCGGTACATGCCATTTTGCTTGATATCTTGTGGTTTTGTTGCATAATAAATAGGCAGCGCCGCCCTCGGAGTCTTCGCCAGTCCTATACTGGAGGGCGCAGAGCACTAATATGGCGTGCAGAGTGCTGGCTCCGGGCTTGTTTCCATACCCATCCAGGTGGCAGGCAGGGGCCCCTGCAGCAAGCAATTTACTAACAAAGGCGAGGACAATGGAGAGGAGGACACCTGCCAGGGATCTGCCGGGAACAATAGTCAGAGGCGGATGGAACGGCGACTATTTATACAATAGCTACAGGTCTGCCACAAACAGCAGACATTAATCCTCTCCCGTATTATTCCTCTCGTGTGCCCCGCAGTCCATCAGCCCTTGTGACGCCGCGCACTGCGCACAGGAAAAACACTCGCTCAAAGGATTGAAATGACGTATTTGTAAATGAAGTCGTAGATTTTTTCCATGTCAATATTTACAGTTTTAACAATTCCTAAAATGCAGCGATTTTGGCTCTAATCGCACGGCCGGGTGCAATACCTGCGTGATGACCTCATTGGAAGAGATGTCAGGGGAGACCTGCGGAGAGATCGGTGGGAGCAGGGCTAGGAATTACAGTGTGAGGGACACTAAGGGGGTATTATACTTTTGCGGGGGTTCCTAAAAGGGGGGGCATCATACTGTGCGGGGGCAACTAAAAGGGTATAATACTATGTGGCGGTCACTGAGAGGAAATCACTAAAGGAGCACTGATACTCTGTGGGGGGAGCAAAAGCACAGGGCGGGGGTCACAGGGAGGCACGGACGGGGTTAAGAGTGGGATTTAGCACAGACACATTTGCATGTTTGCTGTGACCCCATAGACCTGTCTCTCTTTGTGTCCTTTGTAAGTTGGGAGGAATGTGACCTATGGCATGGAGGCTCCGTCACAGGCTTCATCCTAATACATCATCCAGTGGAGGAGAACGTCCTATATGACATCATGTATGACATCAGAGACCCCCAGAGGTGCAGTAAGAGCCTAGTTACTTCAGGGCACATGTATTGAGGTTGCTGCCATGTTGGGTGCCCACACAATCAATAGATGATGGCCAAACACTTGTTCAGCTCCCAGTTATTCCTCCTGACTCCCCTATACACATGCATGCTCAGGATGGCAGAGCATGTATGTGTTTCCAATGGGGAGAGTGATGTAGGCCAATCCCAGACACCTTATCTACAAAGAACAAAAGCATCAGGCGCTGAAATGCAACATCCTTCTTTCCCCCGACATCAGGGAACAGTCTAGAGACCCCCATGTACATTAGAGGGTTGCCTATTTCTGCCAAAATCCTTGGGTTTGGGTGCCTTTTCTTTCATGTGTATGGGGCACAGGTAGGATGTCGCTGGCTCTCCCGGGTTCTTGGAAGGAGAAGTGACCAGAGCTGAACTCTAGGTAGAGCAGGAAGCCCTAAGCTTCCTGCCCTACCACCCCCATCTAGGGGCTACAATCCCCGGGAAGTGAGGGGTGAGTATCAGTTCATTACTCAACGCTCTGGGGTGGAGGAAAGTATAGACAATGGAGGCAAGAAGGTAAAAGGGAACTCCGGCTGACCCTTGAGTGTCCCATGGAGCTTCCCTTCATTTTTTTTTTCTTTGAACACCCTGGAAAATAAAAGATGTAGTGACCGAAGAAGATCAAGGACATTATGTCCTGCCCTAGCCCATAAAAAAATATTTGAGAAAAATCTTGGTTACAGTATTATTGGAGTTCCCCTTTAATGATGCATTAGTAGATTTTCTCTATAGATCTATAATATACCTATATATATATATGCTGCCATCTAATCTGCTGTATAGAGGAAGCCCCTTGGCATTAGGGGAAGGATTATATAATGTGTATATGTGAGGGGATTGCTGGATGGAGCCACCTGCACGGGAGGGGGAGTCGTACAAGTCACAGGTAAAGAGCAGGCAGATGGAGGGGGTGTCAATGTGACGACATTCCCCTTTCTCCCTGCCAGCTATATAATCTGCAGCTACAGACAGGCTGGGTAAAGTGTGGTCCAGCCCGGGGCTCAGACTATCAGCATCTCTCCTGTGTCTGCATCAGCGGAGCCTGGGAAGAAGGATTATCACCTCCATCATCTGCAGCAGCGCATCCACCATGGGGTTTGTGAAGTGTTTACTGCTTGCAGCTGTCTGTTTGCAAGGTAAGAGCTGCAGCCAAGTCTTCTCCCCTCCAAGGTGAGACCTGGATCTGCAATAATACATGACAAGACGCCGGATCCTGGACAATAAGAAGTTCTCCATCCATTAGAATATAATCCATCTATAATCCGAGTGTGTGTCACCTCGGCGGACACGTTGTCTGCTCCTAGTCATCTATTATACATGATCCCTGGCAGATAATGTCATTATCAGCCCTGGAGATATCTCCCGTCTCCCTGGTAATTGGGTCATTTCCATAAAATGTTATATAGGGTTAAATGACACAATGAATGTATTGCTATAAGATATATTCTATTACACTAGTGGTCTACAACTACAGCACCCTGCGGTCAGAACCTGCTGAGAGTTGTGCACAAGAGCTGAGGGTCTTACATCACCCGGGCACGTTCACGGCGTCCTCGGCCTCATTGACTCCTAGGTGACCATATTGTTACCTTTGGGTCTTCTCAATGTTCTTGTATCTTTTCGCTTCCATCCGTCTTGTTCTCCGTCGTCTCCTTCCAAGTTTCTCTTCTCCCCTGTCTATAAAGCTCCAGTCTGGTCATTTATGGAAGGTTCCGGTGGTCAAGGATCTTCTCCTTTATTGAAGGCGATTGACCGGGTCACTGGTCACTGCCATAGAGCGTTGTAGGGAACATCTGACGTGTCTGCAAAACTAATCCTTGCCTTGTATCCCTTAGCCTCCAGCAGGCCCCTGTCCAGCCAGCTCTCCGAAGATGAAGAAAAGGTGAGGTTTCGGTTACATATGTTCATATACGTGTAACATATACAGTATGCACCATCTATAGCAACCTGTGCCCAGGTATCGGGGTACAACTCCTAGCCCACGCTTATTGGGGTAGACTTGGAATTGTAGCTTTCAACCTGTTGCCCAATGCTCTCTACTGCCCCATCAGGCTTCAAGGCCACGGCCACTTTTACAATATTTTTTGAAAAAATTTCCACTTTGTATCTAAAATGAAACTTGAAGTTCTGTTTCCTTCCGTTTGTCCCCTACTTTATGATATTGGTGGATTAGAAAGAAACAACAGCTAGAAGGGAGTGAAAGAATCAGACGACACTGGGACTGGCTGTAGTCTGTTATCATGGAGACACATAGGTCTGATTGGAAACAAAGAAACAAAACAGTTGGACACTTTTTAATTTGGACTCATAGTCCCGTTACTTCGAACCCAGGACTCCAGCGCTGCAATGCTAACCACTGAGCCACCGTGTTACCCCTAATAGTCCCGTTACTTCGAACCCAGGACTCCAGCGCTGCAATGCTAACCACTGAGCCACCGTGTTACCCCTAATAGTCCCGTTACTTCGAACCCAGGACTCCAGCGCTGCAATGCTAACCACTGAGCCACCGTGTTACCCCTAATAGTCCCGTTACTTCGAACCCAGGACTCCAGCGCTGCAATGCTAACCACTGAGCCACCGTGTTACCCCTAATAGTCCCGTTACTTCGAACCCAGGACTCCAGCGCTGCAATGCTAACCACTGAGCCACCGTGTTACCCCTAATAGTCCCGATACTTAGTTTCTTATTTTAGATTTATTGGGACAGTGTAAAGGGTCGAGAAGGTGGACATGACCTTTAAGGGTCACCAAGCTTCATCATGTTCAGATACTTCTAGGACAGGTTGCCAAACAAAATAAAAACTCTGTATAGTTGTCATGGACAGTAGAGAGTTGTCAGAATGTCAATATGATGTAGGGAAGCCATACGAGACCCTACACCTGCCCGACCCTGGCGTCATCCATACCTAGACGAGTGGAAGGGTCTTCACGGGTTTTCCTTTGCTCTGGCAGGTGTGATTATAATTTGCAAAAACAGCGCCACTCCTGTCCACAGGCCACGTGTAGTATTACACTTTAGTGTCCTTCATTAGAGTTGAGTTGAACTGCAATACCAGACACAACCCATGGACAGACGTGGCGCTGTTTCAGAGACTACCCTTGTTTTTTTATTCCTGTATTCCTATTCGTTTGGATTTAGGAGACCGTTTCTTTCCCGTGGCGAGCCGGGTCATTTATCATGTTACAGAAGGAGTTGTCACAAAACAAAAAAAAAGAAAACAATGTGTCGAGCTGATTGAGATAAAACAGAGGCTCGCTGTTCGATATTATCGACGAGAGGATCTCCCGGAGCAGAAGCGACAAGTCTTACATATGCTGAATGAGTAACTCAATCCTTCTGTAGAGGCGAAGAGACGAGACATATTGACTGAGGCGCGGCAGCACGAGACACCTAGGGCTGACTCTAGGGGGAGCCACATTACATTACATGATATATGGGGGTCACTCTGACAACAGGACACAGTTAAAGGGGTTATCCAGGATTAAGAAATGTTTTATATAAAGAGCGCCATGGTTGTTCTCAGGCTGTGACGGGTATTGCAGCTCAGACTCATTCACATGAATATGGATCAGCTGCAATATCTGGCACAGCCTATGATCAAGAGAGGCGCTGTGGGAAATTTTGCAATGTGTTAGTCCCGTGTACCCTTGGACTAGGCTGATGCTTGGGACCCTCTCTATTAGTCAGACCAAAAAGATGTTTGCAAAGAGCATTCTGGTAGCCCTGGCCCATTCATGGACAGGCTCAGCTATTTTCTATGATCTTATCCTAAGGCAGGGGTAGGAAACCTCCGGCACTCCAGCTCTTGTAAAACTACAACTCCCAGCATGCATACTTACTTGGAACTCCCATGGAAGTGAATGGAGCATGATGGGAGTTGTAGTTTCCCAGCAGGTTGCCCTAAGATGACTTTTGCCCGATGCTCATCGTTGCCCCCTGCTGAGGAGTTAAGGAAGTTCAGTGATCTTCTCTGGGCACATTTGTAGCCTTTGCCAATTTTGGAGCCCATGGCATCATTGGCGTGATCTTGAACTCTCCAGACTTTATGGGTAACTGTTATGTGGATTCAGAAGAAGTCGATGCATTTACCCCTAAATGACGTATTCCCTTTTTTCCTTCAGGTCACGAGATGTATCATGGAGGTCCTGGCAGAGTCATTGTCTTCATCCGGGTCAGAGAGGGTCAGCAGCAACTGCATCCGAATACTCAAAGAAGGTTGGGCGCCATCTCTTACAATTCCTGATCTCTTAGGCCACATACAATGGGGATATCCAAGGCCTGTTCTATACATTGTCCCAAACCTAGTCAGGAGAGTCCCTGCCCAGTGTCCTGACTGTATATAGGTTGGACCTTGAGGAGGCAGATCACTACCATGAAGGGAGTCCTGCTCTTCTAGGTGTGGACCAGGCAACGTACCCAATGGATTTTCCAGCCTGGATCCCCCCATGTGCACAGAGTCCTGTTTTATCTCAGTTTACCCCAAAGCTAGACCCACTGCGCCCCCCTCACCCTCAGACTCTCTGAGCATTGTTGTCTGTTTCCCAGAGGTGTATCCTAAAGGTCCTGGACCCCAGTGCAATATCTGAACAGGTCCCATGTGCCAGTTATAATATTCCTTCCAAGGACCTTTAGGCCCCCCCAAGTCACCAGTACCCTGGTACAACTGTTACGTCTGCACCCTGTATAGCTGCACCCCTTCTCATATGGGCTTTAGTTTTTGGAAAACTGTTCCTTTAAATGGATTGAGGTATACTATTGTGTAACGTGAGGACAAGTTGCAGAGAACATGCTGAGTGTGGGTGTTCTGGAGACATCTGTGGACCTTCTGGTGACGCCATGATGTTTGGGTTTTTGCAGATGAGCGTCTGATCTCCATGCTGCGGCACCAACACCTGCTCAAGGAACTGGAGGATCTGACTCAGAGAGGTAACTCATCATAGATAGAAGAACTGCAAGGAAATCTGACAAATACTGGCCCCTTATAAACCATTCTAGATTGCAGGACTTATGGTGGTCACTTCCAAGCAATTCCAGTTTTGGTGACCCATGTATGGTTAAAGGGGGTGAAGGGGTTGCTGGCAATGAACAATCCCTTTATATTGGAATATTGTTCTGCTGCTGCAACCCCTGGCCATCAGTTATACTAGGCAGGGTCACCTGGGAGCAACCTCTGCAGCGCCACCACAGGCCAAATCAGGCATTACATGGTGCTCATTGAAACCAATGGACTGTCTACCTAAGAGCGATGATCTACTGTATGTAGCAGCCTCCGTTCTGGGTAATGGGGTCCTGAATGAAGGCCCCCTCCTCAGATAAAGTGTAACAGTACAGGGGTCAGGAACAGGGAGATGCTACAAAGGTGACAACCAGACTGAAGACGTTTATAGCACCTACAGGAGTTGTCGCTTATATTCTCCATTATGGAAGTTCTCCTGACCTAAGCAGGACCGACCCAAGCCAGAAGATGGTTATACTATGCTCCATGACCCATTCAGGAGGTTAGATTGTGGGAGTCGGGGTCCTGGATACTACCTTACATCAGGGGACGGGCACTCCTGACATTGGTAATGGAAATATATATATATATTGACCTAATATGATCTCTCACCAATCCCTACCCTATCTATCGCCCTTGACCGCAGTGCACGAATCCCCTGCCCATATTTACTGCAGCAATAAACAGGTTGTAGCTCTGCAGCGAGCGCCGGGATCCAGGGATCTAAGCTCAGATCATCTCGATGTACTTTATCCCGTCCATGTAACGCGCTGCTTTAATATAATAACGAATAATATTATATGGGAATCCGGCACCACAGCTGTAGCTTATATCTTACATATCAGATGGAAATAGTATAGGATGGTATATAGGATATAGACGGGAGGGTCTAAGTGCCTGTAATGTATATTAATATGTATAGGATGGTATATAGGATATAGACGGGAGGGTCTAAGTGCCTGTAATGTATATTAATATGTATAGGATGGTATATAGGATATAGAGGGGAGGGTCTAAGTACCTGTAATGTATATTAATATGTATAGGATGGTATATAGGATATAGACGGGAGGGTCTAAGTGCCTGTAATGTATATTAATATGTATAGGATGGTATATAGGATATAGACGGGAGGGTCTAAGTGCCTGTAATGTATATTAATATGTATAGGATGGTATATAGGATATAGACGGGAGGGTCTAAGTGCCTGTAATGTATATTAATATGTATAGGATGGTATATAGGATATAGACGGGAGGGTCTAAGTGCCTGTAATGTATATTAATATGTATAGGATGGTATATAGGATATAGACGGGAGGGTCTAAGTGCCTGTAATGTATATTAATATGTATAGGATGGTATATAGGATATAGACGGGAGGGTCTAAGTACCTGTAATGTATATTAATATGTATAGGATGGTATCTAGACGGGGTCCTCTGATTGGGATCGAGGGTGAAGAGCAAAGAGACTTTCTTTCCCCCTCTCTTACCCTGGAGGATGAGCCTTGTCCTGTATTACATTTACATTTTATATGGACATGGTGTAATACCTTATTTGCCCTGTGGTGGCGCTGCAGAGAAATCGAACTCTTACTAACTGCACAGATTACAGCCAATCACTGAAGGATCTAACAGGGCGAGACTTTGTTACCTTCTTGTTACCACTGGACCTTTCTACCATGTGACCTCCTAACCAGAGGACCCCTTTAATTGCCTCCAATATTTCTGGCAATCTCCTATTTGCATCTCTCTCAGGGGCGGCATGTTCTTAGTGCAATGCCCTTTGTAATGTTTATTTTTCCAGATGACTATAATGTATGTTATTCCGCCTACTACACTTTATAGCGCCTCTCTGGTGAACTGCTGTTTTATGGCGCTCGGCTCCTCCTCCCCCGTCATTGCCTTTTATCTACATAGCAATGTTTACCCGGCCGGATTCTTCCTGTTACATCTAAGCCAATCTTAGGTTCATTTGTATGAGGGAAGTGCAAGAAGGGGTTACATTACTTCAGCCAAATGTTTGGTGCTTTTTCTGTGAGCGCCATGAGTGTCCATGGTGGACCAGGTTGGACAATGGTTTCTCCATAAAGGGGTTTTCCTGGATAAATGCAAAATTCCCAGGAGATCTGGAGATGATATAAAGTGAATAAAGAAGTGATACCATCCTCAAGTCCTTGGATTTAGGGGAAGATTCCCCATTCTCTCCAAGGCTTGGACTGCCAGGCGCAGGTGACCACTTTGGCCAGATCTCAGCGGTGACATGTTGGGTATCGGTAACATGGCTGTCTACAAACGGGTTTGGCTTGGCTCATATCCCTAGTAATGGTGCATGGTCAGACGTAGACTTACAGCTTCTTCCATTAGGTGACAGTCTCCATCTTTCTGGAGCTACTCTGGATTCTTTTCTTCCCATGCTGCGCTTCTATACACAACCGGGTCTCCTCAATGAGAACCAAAGTCCACCAAAGTATTAGCTATCAGGAACCTTCACAATTGTCTATCCAGTCCCGTCAGCTTTAGATGGGTTTGTCTTCAACTGGGACCCATTCTCGTACCTTGGCCCAGTGGAAGACCCTCTGATATTCTGGTGGGCCAGTCCAACCCTAGCCCAACCCTAGTCTCTCTGAATCTCCTGCCACCCGGTCAATGATCTTTCTTGTGTCTCCTGATAACTCTGGACTATTGATCATGTTATCGTGCTTTAATTCTGTTCCCATTTATCATTATTTCCTGCCCCTATGTTATTAATATGTTATTCATTACGTCAATACGTTCTTGAATTAAGAAGCATAGGGTTAAATTCCCTGTATATAAGGCAAAGGTTAGCCAAACCTGAGGACTTCAAGGGGTTGGCTGAATATCTTCTTCTGACTTTTCCTTGGGGTAGGATCCAAGATACTAAATTTCAGTTCACTAGAACTTCTGTCCACTGGGAGATAAACCAGCACTAGAGGTGTCTGGCAATGGCTTACTCTCCTCTCTCCATTGGTGTCCAAATGAGATGTTATAGATTGAAGCAAATCTTCAGGCCCCACCACTGAGGCTCAATCCCACCAGTGGTGGGACCAGTGGTCACTGTTGATATTGTTACAAATAATTGATAAAATTCTAGAATTCTGTATTTTTGAAGGTCCATTCCCATAATGAAATACCCATCACACACCAATGCCTATCTTTGTATGAATGTTACTTCCTATCATCAAATTATTTTTTTTTACAAAACTCAAATTCTATCTATTCTGTCCACAGAAAAATCCCATTTACATGCAGAAAGGGACAGTTTAGAAGAAGAGGAGCTTAAAAAGAGGAACACTCCTGTCCCACCTCCCAAAAGGGATGCGGAGTCCAAAAGGGGATCTGAGAATGAGGAGTCCAAAGAGTTTGAGAAAGTAGAGAAGGTGCAGGTGAAGGAGAAGGAACATGGCACCTCAGCTGAGGAGAAGATTCACGATCTGCTGGAGGAGGAGGAAGAAGAAGAAGAAAAAAAAAGAAACGCCCCTGCTAAGAAAGGAGGAAATGAGGAGAAAAGAGATGGGAAAGAAGCAAGAAGTGATGCGGCCACCAAGAGGAAAGACAAAAAACACTACAGCGAAGAGAGCGATGAAGACAGCTCAGAGGAACAAGAGCATGAGGGTGGCTACCATGGGCCCAACAATGGCTGGTACCACAGGAATCATGAAGAGTGGGAAGAAAGAAAAAGAGCTTCTCAAAGAAGGATGGCAGAAGACCCAAGTCAAGAAGAAACCGCCCAGTTTGAGTCTGAAGACAGAGGCATGAAATACTTCAACGCCAAGACCCATATGCAAGGTTACCACGGGGAAGATAAGAGGCATATCCACCACCCAGAAGAAGGTGAGATGGACAGGGAAAGGACCTATTATGATCAAGGTGAAGATGAGATGGGAAGAGAAAGGCACCATTATAATGGAAATCATGACCACCGAGAAGAGGAAGAGGAGAGAGAGTTGGAGGAAATGGAAGAACGCGAAGAACACAGAGCTAAGGTAAAACAATGAGGGCATTCAACTCATGAAGATCTCGGTAGGTTGTACGGCCTTATGTTTAGAGTTGCCAGAAGGCCTGTAAACCATCAGCCCAGCCCATTTCCTAGGAGAACAGGTCCAGTAAGACAATTTACTGCCAACAACCAACACTGATATTTCAGCATGGTGTTTTCTATTTGCGGTTGGGTTATCTTGTACTGGTATTGGATACTCCAACTTTTTTAGTCTTCTCAGTGGTAGGAACTTCAGCAACGTCAGGCCTAGGTCAAGTGTGGAATGGTGGAAGGTTGTAGTCGTCAAGAAAAACACCTTCAGTAGGTGAACATGTGCGTAAGAGTCAAGAGCGGAGGTCAGAGAAGGATACTTACACATTAGAACACAAGGTGTGAGGTATATGGTATATTTTTGGAATTTATACGGTCGTAATAGATACTTTTTGGCTTCTCTGGCTCTGGACAAATCGGACCCCTGATACAGCCCTTTAGATGACTCCAACCTCTTGTGAGTTTCTTTGTATGACGGTACAAAGATCAATCAATATAATTTTTGGCAGTATTTTTGTCTGCTCGCTATAATCCCGCTTTATGACTGTTGGCTACAGAGATGGTTGGACTTTAGTAATGTTACAGTAATAAAACTACTGCCGACCATAAAACTTATCAAAAACACTTGAAATCTGGAGTCAGTTACAGATTACCTCGAGGAGAGATACTTAGACCAGGCAGTACTGGAGAGCGTCTAGATTATCTTCGGAGTCTCTCATAGTCACTACGTGGTCAAGGCTGTTTGGTGGCCTTGGTTGCTTGAGGTCTTGTGTCTACAGAGATAGTGGTTTAGATTCATGTCTTTTGGTACGGCCGCCATGTTGCTGTTGGGAGAGTCCTTGGGTGTTGAGTTGTGCTGTTTTACCATCTATTTTAAAGTAGGAACCCGCAATGACGTCACCATGATATGGCAGTGGACTCATACAGTTTTTGGTACCTACAATTTACTTTAGTTCTCTCATCAGAGGCAGCCATACATCTTTGGTTGGGGTCTTCATTGTCCATGGGTGCTACCAATATATTACACTCTTTGGCCAACTCAAGGGAATTAAAATTTTTGGAAAGTTGTAAAAACCCTTTACATAATTATTTTGTATGTGTTTTTAAGGAAAGGGACATCCACGAGGTAGAGGAAGAGCTAAGGAAGGCAGCAGAACGACTGGAGGAGCTTCACGAGCTTCACCGGGGCTAAGAGAAGAAGAGTGGCTCTCCATCTTCCGTCTTCCAGACTTTAACTCACCAACCCTTTGCACGTCTTCTTGTACTATGTATATACACAATTCTTCCACAATTGCCTGTACACTGTTTTCAGGGCTGTGTTTTTTGTGGCTATATTATAAAGCAAAACTTTGGCCTATCCATAGGCTCAGGACAGATCCTGGCTAAAGAGTCACCGGGATGAAATTTGTCCAAATTTTCCAAAATTGTTTGTCACCCTTGTAGTACCTCAAAAAGAAAAAAAAAGGGAAGGGATTGGAATTTCCACATTGTATGTTAATAATATGAATATTCTTTGTCATTGTCTTTATCTTACATTATTGCTCTCGAGATGTTTTGGTCACAATTAACTCAATGTTGGGCGCGCACACAGAAGAAGAAGGTCCTAGGATGGGAGATATCTACAAGGCTACATGTTCTGTTGCTTATGGATATCATTGTCTGTCCCATGATATTTTTCATGTTTTGCTGTGAAAGACGAATAAAACCAAAAAATTCAGGGTCTAAGTATCTGTATACTTTGTATAAGGGGGTGGGCCGCAATCCTAGAAGTCCATGTTCCTCAAGGATTCTTCTTCTAGGGATTAGACTAGATGTGACGGCTGAACTTCAGGTGGTTCCAGTAACGTCGATCACATTGTACTGAAAGGTTGTCCATGTCCATGTTCAGTTTACTACAGAAAGGTCCATTGGTTTGGTCTCGTTGGTCACCAGTCAGTAGAGCAGGCTGTTGTATGCATTGTAAAGTAAGATGTGCTACTGATTTGTCTTTTGCAAGGCTCCGGGAGAGATCTCAGGTCCATCTTGTGATCTTCACCTGTAGGGACATCAGGAGGACCTTCCAAAGTAGGAGTAGATTCTTTGTTGTTTTTGAGAAGTTTATCCACGTGTGAAAGTAAAGCTGGGAAGAATTCAGGAACGCCTTCATAGCCTGAAATAGAAGAAGTTTGTAGAACTGGAACCCTTGGGTAGATGGAGCACCACTTACATGTGTCCTTCATTACTGTTCCTCTTGACTTGAGTGGTACAAATGACTAGCTTTGAAAGGAAAAAACTTTAGTATGACTTTTCAAAGCTGGTCATGCCAAAGTACTTATCCCAAGCCCAAAGGAAGATATGGAATGGGACATCATGTATAAGCATGGTCAAGAAGAACTTACCCGGAAAAGTATTGACATCAATAACTGCACAACGACCCGTCTTAGTGTCCACAATTAAATCCACACCAAAGAGAGACATTCCCAGAGCCCCCTGGAGACCCTGGACCACCTGTCTGACCACGTCATCTGACGGAGGTTGGACATCTGGATACAGGGGTGCCTGGAAGGAGAGAAGAATGACTTTAGAACACGCCTTGCCAAAAGGAGCAGAACCATGTCCAAAATATTTCCTGTATGTGGCTGATCCTAAAAGTGAAGATCGGGACATGGAAAGCTGCAGTCTATGAGAGAGCTACAGTCCATCGATATATAGTGTCCTACAGATGGTGGCTGCCTAAAATGGTTTCCATAGGAATCCACCAAGTAAAACCTCTGTGTACCTGAGTATGAAAGCCACATGAAGGTACATAGAGATGTGACCTGAAGCTCCTGGAACCCCAAATATCATATACTGTCTCCCTATACGGGACCCCTCAGGCTACAAGGTTTAAGTGGTTTCCATATGTATCCACCAAGTATGAAGGGCATATGGAGCTAGACAGAGATGTGAACTGAAGCTCCTGGAACCCCCAAATAGACATAATTTATGTACTGGTCTCATATGGGGCAACAAGGCCCAAATGTAATCATAACACAGTACGGGCCTAGAGTAGGATACATCCGTAATACCGCCATGTGCATGATGATAGACTCTACATACGGTACGTGTCATCAGAACCCTGATTTCCTTCAACAACAAAATCACTGAATGGTTGGACCAAGGGAATGCCGTGGACATAGTATATCTTGACTTCAGTAAGGCATTTGATAAAGTATCACATAACCTTCTTATTGAAAAAATGATTAAGTATGGCTTTGACAAAAAATCAGTTCGGTGGATTCACAACTGGCTTAATGATCGGGCACAACGAGTAATACTAAATGGCTACACATTGAACTGGAAGAAAGTCAAAAGCGGGGTGCCGCAGGGCTCTGTTCTGGGCCCAGTACTTTTTAATATCTTTATAAATGATCTGGACGATGGAATTATTGGGGAACTCATAAAATTTGCAGATGATACGAAGATAGGAGGAATAGCCAACACTAGAGAGGAGAGAGAGTGTATTCAAAAGGACTTAGACACACTGGAACAATGGGCTGAGGCCAACAAAATGGGATTTAACAGGGACAAATGCAAAGTTCTACATCTGGGTAACAGAAATGTAAAAAACATATATAGTATGGGAGGAATAGCACTAAGTGATAGCATAGGGGAAAAGGACTTGGGCATAATAGTAGATCACAAATTCAACATGAGCCAACAGTGCGGTGCTGCTGCAAAAAAGGCGAATAAAATTCTGGGATGTATTAAGACAAGCATTGAATCTAGATGAAGAGAGGTCATTATTCCGCTGTACTCTTCCCTGGTCAGACCACACCTGGAATACTGTGTACAGTTCTGGGCGCCTCAATTCAAGAAAGACATCGATATATTGGAGCAAGTCCAGAGAAGAGCAACCAAAATGGTGGAAGGTCTGCAAACCATGTCCTATGAGGAGCGGCTAAAAGAACTGGGATTGTTTAGTTTGCAGAAGAGAAGGCTGAGGGGAGATATAATAGCAGTCTACAAATATCTGAAAGGTAGTCACAGTGCAGAGGGATCTCCCCTATTCTCATTAGCACAAGGAAGTACAAGAAGCAATGGGATGAAACGAAAGGGAAAGAGATACAGATTAGACATTAGGAAAAACTTTCTGACAGTGAGGGGAGTGAGAGAGTGGAATAGGCTGCCACGGGAGGTGGTGGGCGCTCCATCAATGGAAATCTTCAAGCGGAATCTGGAGAAACATATAGCTGGGATGATTTAGGAAAACCTGCACTCGCAGGGGGTTGGACCCGATGGCCCTTGAGGTCCCTTCCAACTCTACCAAAAGAAAAAAAAAAAAAAAAGAACCCGCTTATATTCTAATGCCTACCAGGTCACTAGGAGGCCGATACATTCTCTAATAAGTAACATGTAAATAATAAAGTAAGTGAACCCAGTCTTACACTCACTTGGGACAGGTGTGAACAGGATTCTGCCTTGGAGACCTGGTGGCTGTTAAAGAAGATTGTCTTTTGGTCTGTAGGCAGAAAAACATACAAAAAAATGTGAGACTACGGCAGGGCGGTGCAAGTATTGATCCTCCACTCAATAACTAATCCTTACATGTCTTACGTTTTCTGCAGCTAAAGGTGGAATCGAATATATTAGATTAGAAAATCAATACAGAATACTATGAGTACCGAGTACAAAAATACTTGACGGCCATAAACATGTCACACCCAGACACCCTGGAAATATAGACCCGAGTGCTAACCCAAAAGGATAAAACTGGGGTCTGCATGGTGGAAAAATCTAAGTACTGGAACTAAATCTTAAAGGGAGGTTTATAGGATTGGAATATGATGGGAAACCCTAGAACGGCTGTCAAGGCCCTGATGAGAGTGGTAGAGTTGTATCAGCTGCAGAGTCTCAGGTTAGGGATTATTGCTGCATAAAATTCTATTAGTCTGGAGAAATCCAATAATCTTACACCTTGGAAGGCCGGAGACATGACCATTAGACAATACCAACCTGTCTCCCCCAGAGGAAAATCCCGTATGGATGGTCTCTTGACGAGAAAATGCTGCGAACCCACAACAAAGACCTTATAGAGGGTGGCGCTGTGGTTGATGAAGCTTTGGAGAAGACACGGAGGGGTCACATCCTTTAGGCCCTGTTCATTGAAGATCAACGACATCTGCAATAGAGGAGCACGGGGTCAGATGACCTATCAGATTAGGTCCTGGGAAGGCTTCTCTGAGATCAAAAGCTACTTGAAGGCCTTGTACAAATTAGACAAACATGGCGGGTGTCTTTAAGAATGCCCCAGTTTTGTGATGTAAAAGTGTCACTTATGGGTGAGCGGATGTCCATGTCCAACAATTGGCTTTCCAAACCATTGGTCCATGTCCTACGTAACATAAAGCCCCAACTGGCCCCAATGCAAAATCTGTACCAGGCTCCCAACTATAATATATTGTACTAGTCCCTGCATATTGGGAAGAAACACTTTGTGGTCCCCCCAAATGTCCTTGCAGAGTGTATTATATTTAGAGTCCTATCACGCTTAGAAAACTGTAAAATGTACAGAAACAAATCTATAATAATACAGACCTCATGCGAGCGCGGGCCGTGGGCCACCCGGGTTTTGCAGACTGCAAGAAAGGGGAAAGGATGTGATTATTATTGGGTGATAGCAAACCTCCTCCTAATCTGATCTCAGGGATCGGTGACATTCAACAAGACTATAAAATACTGAAAATATAACATACAGTAATACCTAAATATAAGAGAGATAAGATAAGATAATCCTTTAATAGCCCCACCATGGGGAATGTAAGGGGGTCCTCTGCTTAGGAACCAGAGTGGAGAGTTACTACAAAGGGTCTCTCTCTGGAGGACCCGCTCTGTCCTGTATTACACAGACAACCTATTGATTGTAATGGACACTGTGTAATACATAATTCCTCCTGTGGTGGCGCTGCAGGGAAATGGAACAATTACTGACATGTTCTTCAGATACTGTTTAAATGTTGGGGGACATACTTGGAACAAGTAGAGACTATGTAACACAGTATCACTCCTCTTACAGCACAGTATCACTCCTCATATTACACAGTATCACTCCTCATATTGCACAGTATCACTCCTCATATTGCACAGTATCACTCCTCATATTGCACAGTATCACTCCTCATATTGCACAGTATCACTCCTCATATTGCACAGTATCACTCCTCATATTGCACAGTATCACTCCTCATATTGCACAGTATCACTCCTCATATTGCACAGTATCACTCCTCTTGTAGCACAGTATCACTCCTCATATTACACAGTTTCACTCCTCATATTGCACAGTATCACTCCTCATATTACACAGTATCACTCCTCATATTGCACAGTATCACTCCTCTTGTAGCACAGTATCACTCCTCATATTACAAAGTATCACTCCTCATATTGCACAGTATCACTCCTCTTACAGCACAGTATCACTCCTCATATTACACAGTATCACTCCTCATATTGCACAGTATCACTCCTCATATTACACAGTATCACTCCTCATATTACACAGTATCACTCCTCATATTACACAGTATCACTCCTCATATTGCACAGTATCACTCCTCATATTGCACAGTATCACTCATATTACACAGTATCACTCCTCATATTGCACAGTATCACTCCTCATATTGCACAGTATCACTCCTCATATTGCACAGTATCACTCCTCATATTGCACAGTATCACTCCTCTTACAGCACAGTATTACTCCTCATATTGCACAGTATCACTCCTCATATTGCACAGTATCACTCCTCATATTGCACAGTATCACTCCTCATATTGCACAGTATCACTCCTCATATTGCACAGTATCACTCCTCATATTGCACAGTATCACTCCTCATATTGCACAGTATCACTCCTCATATTGCACAGTATCACTCCTCATATTGCACAGTATCACTCCTCTTACAGCACAGTATTACTCCTCATATTGCACAGTATCACTCCTCATATTGCACAGTATCACTCCTCATATTGCACAGTATCACTCCTCTTGTAGCACAGTATCACTCCTCATATTACACAGTTTCACTCCTCATATTGCACAGTATCACTCCTCATATTACACAGTATCACTCCTCATATTGCACAGTATCACTCCTCTTGTAGCACAGTATCACTCCTCATATTACAAAGTATCACTCCTCATATTGCACAGTATCACTCCTCATATTACACAGTATCACTCCTCATATTACACAGTATCACTCCTCATATTGCACAGTATCACTCCTCATATTGCACAGTATCACTCCTCATATTGCACAGTATCACTCCTCATATTGCACAGTATCACTCCTCATATTGCACAGTATCACTCCTCATATTGCACAGTATCACTCCTCATATTGCACAGTATCACTCCTCATATTGCACAGTATCACTCCTCATATTGCACAGTATCACTCCTCTTACAGCACAGTATTACTCCTCATATTGCACAGTATCACTCCTCATATTGCACAGTATCACTCCTCATATTGCACAGTATCACTCCTCATATTGCACAGTATCACTCCTCTTACAGCACAGTATTACTCCTCATATTGCACAGTATCACTCCTCATATTGCACAGTATCACTCCTCATATTGCACAGTATTACTCCTCATATTGCACAGTATCACTCCTCATATTGCACAGTATCACTCCTCATATTACACAGTTTCACTCCTCATATTGCACAGTATCACTCCTCATATTACACAGTATCACTCCTCATATTGCACAGTATCACTCCTCTTGTAGCACAGTATCACTCCTCATATTACAAAGTATCACTCCTCATATTGCACAGTATCACTCCTCTTACAGCACAGTATCACTCCTCATATTACACAGTATCACTCCTCATATTACACAGTATCACTCCTCATATTACACAGTATCACTCCTCATATTACACAGTATCACTCCTCATATTGCACAGTATCACTCCTCATATTGCACAGTATCACTCATATTACACAGTATCACTCCTCATATTGCACAGTATCACTCCTCATATTGCACAGTATCACTCCTCATATTGCACAGTATCACTCCTCATATTGCACAGTATCACTCCTCTTACAGCACAGTATTACTCCTCATATTGCACAGTATCACTCCTCATATTGCACAGTATCACTCCTCATATTGCACAGTATCACTCCTCATATTGCACAGTATCACTCCTCATATTGCACAGTATCACTCCTCATATTGCACAGTATCACTCCTCATATTGCACAGTATCACTCCTCATATTGCACAGTATCACTCCTCATATTGCACAGTATCACTCCTCTTACAGCACAGTATTACTCCTCATATTGCACAGTATCACTCCTCATATTGCACAGTATCACTCCTCATATTGCACAGTATCACTCCTCATATTGCACAGTATCACTCCTCATATTGCACAGTATCACTCCTCATATTGCACAGTATCACTCCTCATATTGCACAGTATCACTCCTCATATTGCACAGTATCACTCCTCATATTGCACAGTATCACTCCTCATATTGCACAGTATCACTCCTCATATTGCACAGTATCACTCCTCATATTGCACAGTATCACTCCTCTATCTCTGTGCAGTTTCCAGTAGTCACTGACAGGGGGTTCTGCAGACACATAGTGACCCTGTATTGTGATGACTGTCTAATAGGCTGCCATCAGGTGTATACGGTTGGGTGTGACATTTGCTATCTCTACATCTACAGGGTCTTCACGATACCTGTTACCAGATATTTACAACTGCGCAACTTATATAGACGGACCAACACCCCATACACTGACCTAAGAGCAGAGCTAGAAAAGCAAAAACACTAAGAATCCAGCGAGTCTGCTGACGCCAAGGCTCGCCCCTGACTCACACCTCACCCCGGGCGCAGGACACACCTCAAGAACTTTGCACCCTTAGTCTAAGTGTCACAAATCTAGGCTCAGCTCAGAGATAATGACAAGATGTCACCGGGGAGAGCCCTGGCACCACCTTGTACCCGCTGGATAGCAAATGCTAGAAGTCTCAAACAGATCGCTGACCCCTCTAAGGACAGATGGGCAGCCAATGTGACACGAGATTGGAGATGTCACCGCTGGCACAGGGATGTTTGTTTTATTACCTAATGTGACCTGACTCCCATAGGTGTGTAGTTAACACTTTCCTGCCTAGATTCCTAGGACACGGAGAAAGTACGAGAGAAATCTTATCCTTTGTGTAATATGTACAAGGCGTGACTGGGATAGGTGGAAAAAAATATAATGGCCCATTCATCTATCCCTGGTGTCCAGTCCCAATACCGAAAGTAGGGAGGCTTACATGACTGTTGTGGCCTCAGTGGTGAGGAAACGGTGACGTATGTGAGTTACATCAACATGTGTGACGACCACTGTGGTGGCTGATCGGTCTGAGCTTCTCCACACCCAGCAGAGGGTTACATTTCCAATTTGCAAGGGGTCGGGGCAATCCCTGATCTACCTGCTCCATCAGTGACTTGGGCATCATCTATTTGTTCTTCCCTAACCAGTGACTTGATAACATGCGACGCTTCAGTTGAATGGAAGCTGAGATGAGGTTACCCAACATGGCCACTACACAGTGGATGGAGCCATCTACGTCAGGGTTCTTGGGCTGTGTTTGAGGTGGTTGCTGAGAACAGGGTGATCAGGGTGTATATCTGATAACAATATCAAAAGTTATATCAAGAGCCTTATCACTCAGTGATATTGTGATACTCAATGTGGATCTTCACCAAGCTAGAAATGGTTGCCAACCTCTGAAAGATCCTCCCTCTTTCCATATTCCTAGTTATGCAGAATTATCTAGGTCAGAACCCATATACATGTCCAAGATTAGCCCTTAGGATAAGTCTCCTTACTGATAGGGAAGGTAAGATGGTCTCTAACCAAAGCCACCACATCGTTGCGTTTGGACATCAACTCCACACATGGCGGGGAGAACATCGCGTTGACCCCTGCAGAAAACAAGGAATAACAAGGAGACATGTTGATGGTTAATACACATTATGGTGCCCATATCTGCATCATTGCCCTAATACTGTGGATCATGTCATGGGGGTACTGGCTCCTCCCAAGGCCACCTAAAAGACGTCTGTAGGCTCTTTGATGTTTGTCCTCTCCTCCTGGTCCTTGGACTAAGACGTCTTGCATCAAATTTGAGCAACACCAAATGCAGATGATTGGGTGAAGGTAAACTAAGCCACATGTAGAGGGACAGACACAATATCCTAAAACACTTGACCACCAGACCTATTTAGGCCAGGGGAAAGTTTGGACATCACCACACCCATTGGTGGGATCTCGTGCACCGTATGAGATGTGATATTTGGTAACTTTGCCCGACCTTGTTGTTGGGTCTCCAGGCTTCGTAGAAGGTGATAGGACTGGAACCGGTCAACAAGTGTGTGCACGGCCGGTAGGGGGTCCAGAAGGATGGTAAAGGGATGGGTGTCCAGATAGACCTGTGAAAAAGCAAAAACACGGCACGACCCCATTAACATTATACTGCATATTAGTGTACCGCCCTGTGCTATATACTATTATATCATTTTACCACCCAGTACTACGTATATAATACTAATATATAATACACCATTTGTGCGCCCTCACATAACCTCTGCTCCCAAAACCTCCTAATAGCTTGGTCAGAACGGTCTTAGTGGCAGGAGATCATTGAAACCAACATCCGGCATCTCTCAGTCCAAAGATGTGACCAAGGTTTGTCAACTAGGCAAATCTGTCAACTGAGCAAGACGTACACTACCCAAAAGTTGCCTCTTAGAACCCCCTTATAGGGCAGCAGGGAAAGCACTTTTATACCGTCTTGTGGCAAGACCCAGTGTCTGATGAGACCAGACCAGTATTTTTCATTTCTATTTGGGGGCGGGAGTTTTTTGCCAATCCTATCCCATCCTACTAATATTAGAAATGTGAAAGTTTGGATGTTCGTTCCTCAATCACGCAAAAACGGCTGAACGGATTTGGATGAAATTTGTCACACAGATAGTTTTTTAACCTCGATTAACACATTGGCTACTTTTTATACCGGTAAATGACATGGCTTCACGACTGTTATGAATTTATGTTCACACTAGCCTCTGCCTGGGACTTTGTCTGCGTGTTGTTGGTATCGACAATCCGCCTATATTCAACAAATTGCTGCCGTCAATGGTTTGCCTGCTCCGGTGTTTCAGCACCTCTCAAGCTGTCCTTCTGCTGAACTCGTTCCTCGCGCCGTGCCTGTGATTGTTCCGGCATCTCAGCAGCTCGCTGGGAAGCCATATAATGAGTGTGTTGTTGGCGCCGATGATCCCCCTCAACTGCACTTGAGGAGAACTCTGTGACTTCTGGCTCCTTCATAGCTCTCATTGTTTTAGAATTTTGTGACAAATTCAATTTTCTCTTCCCGGTATGTTTAAAGGTAGCAAATTGCCAATTTGGATTAAAGGTGTTTTCCCTTCCAGTGTGTCAGCACTGCCTGGAGCAGATCGGATAATATGCAGATGCTTGTACACAATGGACTGAGGGTTAGCTGTGTGTTTACTTATATACACCTATACGATTTTATTCAGCTATATTTTACCTGTTTACTATTATGCCACCCTATAATATTATACTATATACTATGTACTATTCTAGTTACCTGCTCTATCTGAACACAACAGCCGCCACCTTTGTGAGTACGTGACATAACATTTGTACGACTTACTTCACTATTTACACTCTTCTCTGGTCATTTACACCGCACTAATCTTTATCTATACAACAATAAAGGTGTGTGCTATTGTAGGGCCAGGTTTACATTGTGCATTAGGGATAATTATACACCCTCTATGTATACACTATAGCCCTGCATGTCATCCCGGCTTATTTTTAGCTCCCCTTTCTTTGTATATAGACAGCCATATTGTTTTTCTCTGCGGAGTTACCTGAAGCCTCTGGACAAGATGATGGGACGCCAGGTCCTGACCCGCTTCAATCAACAGGTCTGACAACTTGTGGATAATCAGATCAAATGGCCCTTGGCTATGGAGACATTTGGTGAGATCAACCTGAAGATGACACAATATGATGAGACTATGAAACATTCCTAGAAAGTGATGGCGAGGCGGAGATGAGTATAATTTATATACACAACTTTACATAGTTACATAGTAGATGAGGTTGGATGAAGACATCAGTCCATCAAGTCCAACCTATAACCCTACAATCCCTACAGTGTTGATCCAGGGGAAGGGAAAAAAAAAACAACCCATGAGGCTCCTGCCAATTGACCCAATTGCCTTTGAGCTCATCAGAAGAACATTTCAAGGAGTCTGTTGGATTTGGTGGAATTTAGTGCCAAAAATGTTTGACCAAATGGCCCTTGACGGAAAGAGGTTCATAGCCAAAGTCTGGGTGTGAGTGAAGACTTCAATTACTTATACCCCTCGAGGTCCAAATCAGCTCAATGTTACAAAGGCGTGGTCTTCAAGGAGTAGGACTGACATCACATAAGACAATGTACATCATTTATTGATATAAAGATTCAGCTTGAATTCTAAAGTACCAAGATGGTATCTTCTAAGTGTTGGACTGAGCTTCCTTGGATCCACCACATAACATGATCTTGGGGCGCCCTAGGAAATAGACCATAGTACCCCTCCAATATGGATGTGTTCTGCCAGACTATTATTATGTCAGGGCCTGGACCCAGTGGAGGATCCTCTAGTACTTTGGGGGGCCAGTCCAACACTGGTCCTAGACCTCAAAGAGTAGGAGTTGCTCAGCTATGTTACACAAAATGTCTCCCAAACAGAGTCTTTGTTTTTGTACTAAGAAACCCCTAGAGGCAGAAAATAGACTTCATAAGCAAGAGAAGACGTCAGCCTGTCATATTATAGTAGTACGAGGAGATTCGTAATAGATCTTACCTCTGTTACGTCATAGCCATGATTCCTAGAAGGAAGATACAAAACAAGACATGGGGTGAATGAATACAAGACATGGGGTGAATGAATACAAGACATGGGGTGAATGAATACAAGACATGGGGTGAATGAATACAAGACATGGGGTGAATGAATACAAGACATGGGGTGAATGAATACAAGACATGGGGTGAATGAATACAAGACATGGGGTGAATGAATACAAGACATGGGGTGAATGAATACAAGACATGGGGTGAATGAATACAAGACATGGGGTGAATGAATACAAGACATGGGGTGAATGAATACAAGACATGGGGTGAATGAATACAAGACATGGGGTGAATGAATACAAGACATGGGGTGAATGAATACAAGACATGGGGTGAATGAATACAAGACATGGGGTGAATGAATACAAGACATGGGGTGAATGAATACAAGACATGGGGTGAATGAATACAAGACATGGGGTGAATGAATACAAGACATGGGGTGAATGGATACAAGACATGGGGTGAATGAATACAAGACATGGGGTGAATGAATACAAGACATGGGGTGAATGAATACAAGACATGGGGTGAATGAATACAAGACATGGGGTGAATGAATACAAGACATGGGGTGAATGAATACAAGACATGGGGTGAATGAATACAAGACATGGGGTGAATGGATACAAGACATGGAGTGAATAAATACAAGACATGTGGTGAATGAATACAAGACATGGGGTGAATGAATACAAGACATGGGGTGAATGAATACAAGACTTGGGGTGAATGGATACAAGACATGGGGTGAATGGATACAAGACATGGGGTGAATGGATACAAGACATGGGGTGAATGAATACAAGACATGGGGTGAATGAATACAAGACATGGGGTGAATGGATACAAGACATGGGGTGAATGGATACAAGACTTGGGGTGAATGGATACAAGACATGGGGTGAATGGATACAAGACATGGGGTGAATGAATACAAGACATGGGGTGAATGGATACAAGACATGGGGTGAATGAATACAAGACTTTAATTGAATTCCAAAATGAACTTCATTGACCAAATAGGTTTGAGCGATTGGGATCAGGAAATATCGGATCCCGATTGGCAATCGAGCAAATTTCACGATCGCAAATCGGCTGGAAATGATCGGAAATCAGATTTTGAAATCTCAAGATCGATATGGAGTTTTCGTTATTTCCCATACATGGGCCGATCCTCCAGAGATTTGTAAGGATTGTATACGGATCAAGCTCTTAAGCCTCACATGATGCTCCTGCTTATGGCGGTCGATCTACCCCCAATGGGCCTTCCTTACGTCAACCATCTAGACATGACGTTTTGTATTTAAAGGGAATGTCTAGTTTTGTTAGAAGAACCCTCTGACAATAGGGTGTCCCACTACTAGGTCCCCCCCAGCGATCAGCTCTTATCTGTCACCGCCCACACTGCCACCCCAGGCCAATTTCAGCATTACAAGCTCTTATTGAAATCAATTGGCCGTCATTATAATGCAGGACGTGCTGAGTCCTCCAGTGGCCAAGACCTTCTTTATAGCCAAACATAGGATGGTCTGGATTCCCCATAGCTTAATGTTGATTAATTATATGTGAAAATTGGGGTTTTATACCCATTTAAAGGGTTATTCCTATATTGGCAATCATTAGGATATGCCATACATGTCTGATAGATCCCAGAGATGGGGCCACAAGTGAATGAGAGAGGGCCACACGGGTGAGACCAAGATGTTTCAGAACTCCCATACAAGTCAATGGGCGTCTGCGATTCTGGTTCATATGCGGCCGCTAATGGGGGGTCATTGTGGGCCCATCTTTATGACCCTATGGACATAGCTAGAAGTACCAAGGTGAGAATACCCCTTTAAGTTCACAAACCCTTATACACTATATCCATGTAAAGTAACGTACCAGACATATACAATAGACATACAGTGCACAGATATATTGTGACTCTGCTCATTGTAATACAATATATGCTGCGTTACCTGTGATTTACATAGGACTGCAGGTAAGATAAGCTCATGATCCTCATTTATGTATTACTGTATGTATCCCTATACATAGCAATGAGCCTGATACAGTAAAACGTCCAATGTGTCCTAGACTAGAGTGTTTACTGTATACTATATGTCAGATCGCCTATATATACTGTATACCTGCGTGTAGACAAGATCAGGCTGTAGTGTATGTTATATATTGTAATACAGTCGCTATCCCAACAACCCACCAAATCCCAACACGTAATATCAGACACCACCTAGGACTGACCTGCAAAGTTCCTCAAATATATGAAAGTTAAGTTTTCTTCTCTTGTTCTCATTCAGACAGACTCCGATCCGCTTCCTCGAGTGCAGGGAAGGCATGTTCACCGCACCTGCTGTCAGTCCCTATACTGTAAACCAGCTCGCCCAGCTCACACCGCAGGCGCCAGTCACCTTTGACCTCCCAGCTGCTTTCTGCTTCCTCGGTGATGATGAGGATGATGATGACGAAGGGCAGTCCTGACTAGTACACAGGGCTCGGGGCGGCATCGATCAGCTGATCGCCTTCAATATTGATTAGGTGACAGGGATAAGGTATATGACACACCTTGTAAGAGGGAGGAACAGCACGCCCTGGCATCAGTGACACAGTCGTCAGATACAGAGACGGAGTCGGTAACAGAATTGTCAGATAGAAGAATTCAGTAACAGAGTTGTCAGAGACATAGAAAAAAGTTGCACCATGCAAAAGACTGTGTATACCATTGTAAGAAGATGAATATTGGTCTTACTGCTTATGTATGCAGAATATGGGGTGTATATATGGTATTATATCTCATGGTACAATGGACAGATGGGACACTGAGCTCAGCAGCAAAGTTGTACCCTGGCAGAATAGCAGGACTGGCTGCCAGAAGGTGCAATAGGAGGTGCCAAGGTGCAGAGGCCCAAGACTATATGAAACAGAAGTGCGGTGCCATGACGTGGGTAAGAGGAGGCAGAGATTTATGAAGCCTGGGGTTCTGTACCCCGGTCTTAACCCAATAATTTAGGGACACTCCCGTATGCCAGGATGGAGATCTATGCCAGTCACGAATTCCAATATATCTCATGTCAGATTTATGGGTAAGTTATAGTAAATTTGCCAGGGTGAAGCAACTCCAGACAGCCTTGGTCTCCACCATGCACCACAACTATCTCCAGTTTTTGGGCTCAGAGGGAACAGTAAATTCCCCATTATGTGCAGGAGACCACCGGCCTCAAGAGCAGAAGGCTTGAGCATGTCTGCCAAGGAACGTGCCAGTGGGCTGGAATATGAACCAAGTGATGGTGCCAAGGAGGCTTAGTTGGGCTCCTGAAGCTGAGACAGAGATCCAAAAGTCCAGATGTGCTGGAGCAACTCCTTGTAGAAAGGCCAGAGTATCATGGAAGTGATGTGGATGGGAGAAAGGACGGACCGAGAGAGCTAGCCATCAGTTGGTAGTAGACGGACTGTCTGGTGGCCTCTAATGTGGCCTGTGCGGTCCAGTCCTGTGAAGTCAGTGGGAAGGTGGAAGGGAAAGGGAGATGTAAGCCGAAAGGACTATTGACAGATATGTCGGAGAGTATCCCGCACCATGTTGCATGATGTGTTGGGTGATGTGCAAGTTGAGGGTGATTTCTGTAAAACATAGTGGTCATGAGAAGCTATTAAGATGCAGGGCAAGACTATACAAAGTGCACCCTACAACCTCACAAGAAACGCCTAGGCAGGGCAGGGTGGGGCAGAGGATAGTCTTCAAAAGACCACACGGGGCACTGTAACATGGGTGAAACACGCAGGCACCAGGTTCCCCAATCTGGGTAGAAGACTGCTCAAACTGAGTTACTTTTTGCAATAGCCGTGTGTCTGGTACCACCATTGATGACCAGCCAGGTACAGATTTAAAGCTGTGGGATAAGTATATACCTGATATTATAAGTAACTACTAATCCACCACCACAGGTTCAACCAAGAAGATCTCTGTGGTCATTAACCGAATTGCATAGATTGAGATCTTACTTTAGATGTTTTTCCTACAAATATTTTTTTTTTTACTACCTTTATATTGTACGATATGTGTAACGTTGGAGACTTGGTGACGTCTGGTTATGTGACAGTCGCTGTGACACACGGGGTTTACCATCACACAACCTCTGTTTTTTTGCTTTGGAATAAACAGCTCAGGGGAATTCTTGCCTTTCAGCTCACCCGCATCTTCCTGCAGGAAATAAGTCTCTGCTTGTGGGGTTTGGCCAATTCCAATCTACCCATCACAAAACATACATACTTGGCTCATAATGAGGTCAAAAAATTGTATCACAATGGTGACAATGAAACAAACTGTCCTGTACATTCTGGTGATATCGTCCAACACCACAGCTGTCTGTTCAGTATTGGATCTTCTCCTTTCTCCAGGGTGTAGACTGGGATCATCTAGATAAATATACTGTATCTCTAACAAATTCAGACCTCCATATTAAGGCTATACTTTTGACTATATCTTACCTCCTAAGACCATGTGTGTTTCTTGGATCTCCATTAGCCTTAGACCATTGCGCAGGTCTAGGAACACGAGCAATAGAACTAAAGGAGGTTTTCAAAGAAGATCTCCAAACCAGCAGACCAAAGGGAAGGAAGCGAGTTAGTGATGGAGGACATGGGAATATCTGCCTAACCTTCTGACCAGAATGTGCTGGTAATATCATGGACTCTAGAAGATGACAATCGACTTGCCATCATCATGTCTATGGTGCTCAGTTCCATACAGATGCTTCAAGGTTGATATCTTGGGGTTCCAAATCTGCTGTGATGGTTCAACGCACTTGTATGCAGCAACTGGATCTCCGTGGTGTCTCATGGCGGCAGTAGATAAGGCATTTGGTTTGTATGAAGAGTTCTAATATACTTTGGCCGTTCTAGTTATAGCCAGGCTTCATCCTATCGATTATGGTAGTGCTCTGACGATATTGAAGACTATACAAATGGAGGATTCCCTTTGGTATGTCCATACCCTGTACCAAGGTGAAGTCTGAGCCATCCTCTGGACTTGACATCTTCTCCCAGCTTTAGTCATAAACCAAACAGCAATGCATTGACTCCTCTTTTTGTCTTTCTATTCCATCTTTTCATATTTTAGGGTCTACTAGCCAAGTGGGCGGTTCCATTACACAACACAAAGCCCGACATGACACATGACAATACCTTGCATCAAGGTTTATATAATTTGGAATACCTAGAGTTGGATAAACCCAACACCACAATGCTCAGGGTGACGGCGCCGATCTGGTGATGGACGTCATTGGGCTTCTCACACCTGGTGACGGCGCCTTTTTTACGTCTCCAGCTTTGATCCTGCAATGACTATGGGCATGGACTAGGGTTTGTGTGTTTGGTGTATCAACCATAAGGGATGTAGCTCACAAAAGACTATGCGGTATGTTGTCATTGAGAGTAAATACATGACACAAGGACAGGCGCGGCGGCCATCCACCCACTATTCAGGTCATAGATATTGTAAAATAAGCACAGGATAGCAATTCTGCCCGGGGCCCCGCTGCTTAGTCTATTGTTAGGAGAGAAAGGAGACGGACAACATGTACAAGGTATAAAAAATTGAAGTAGTCTCAGCACGCCGGATGATACGTTTTCTTAAAAAAATTTCCAAATTTTATTGTGGAGACATGCTCCAAGTTAAAAAAATATATATATTGTTCTTGGAAAAGCAGTCGATGGATATGTCCTTGTGCAGACGGGACAGAAGGACGAATAAGCCTACGCGTTTCGGGGATATGACCCCTTAGTCATGGCTAACAATATATATATATATATTTTTAACTTGGAGCATGTCTCCACAATAAAATTTGGAAATTTTTTTAAGAAAACGTATCATCCGGCGTGCTGAGACTACTTCAATTTGTTGCTTCTATTGTGTCTGTGCCGGACATGACGTCCCGGGCATCCGGATGACTACAAGCACCTACTACTCCTGCATTAACAGTAAGAGACATTTATCATTTTTGTAATACGGGCTGAGACAAATTTTTCTTCTTTGCATATGTACAAGGTATAAAGGGAATACAATAACGCTCAGCCCTTTACAATCAACAGGAAAAAGGAAGGAAGAAAATATCCAAGCAAATATCTGTCTGTAGAGGGAATCCATATACTGTAATGTAGGCGCCCCCCATGTACAACCTGCTGTCACCCCCTGCTGTCAGGGCATCATCCCACCGCGCCCCATTAATGTACACTATGTGATCAAAAGTATCCGGTCACCGGGCTGACAATGACTTACAAGTTGGTGGCGCCTCCATGGGTAATGCTGGATACAATATGGTGTCGGCGCACCCTTAGCCTTGATGACGGCTTCCACTCTCGCAGGCAGACGTTCAATCAGGCGCTGGAAGGTTTCTTGGGGAATGGCCGCCCATTCTTCACGGAGTGCTGCACTGAGGAGAGGTATCCATGGAGGGTGGTGAGGCCTGGCACCAAGTTGGCGTTCCAAAACATCCCAAAGGTGTTCTATAGGATTCAAGTCAGGACTGTGTGCAGGCCCGTCCATTACAGAGATGTTATTGTGGTGTAACCACTCCGCCACAGGCCGTGCGGTATGAACAGGCGCTCCATCGTGTTGTAAGATGCAATCGCCATCCCCGAATTGCTCTTCAACAGTGGGAAGCAAGAAGGTGTTTAATACATCAATGTAGGCCTGTGCTGTGATAGTGCCACGCAAAACAACAAGGGGTGCAAGCCCCCTCCATGAAAAACACCACCACACCATAACACCACCGCCATCTGTGGCACTACACACGCTGGCAGATGACGTTCACTGGGCATTCACCATACCCACACCCTGCCATCAGATCGCCACATTGTGTACCGTGATTCGTCACTCTACACAACGTTTCTCCACTGTTCAGTCGTCCAATGTTTACGCTCCTTACACCAAGCGAGGCATGGTTTGGCATTGACCTGCGTGATGTGTGGCGCCCAATCACCTGACCACGTTCCAAGTCCGTGAGTTCTGCGGAGCGCCCCATTCTGCTCTCTCACCATGTCTAATGTCTACTGAGGTCACTGATATGGAGGACCTGGCAGTAGGGGGCAGCACAATGCACCGAATATGAAACACGGATGTCTTTGGGGGTGTCTGGATACTTTTGATCACATAGTGTATACATATAATGATTATTGTTACAATCTGTTCCATCCATCAGAACTTGTTCCATATTTCCTGCTCATTAGTGAATGTTCTAATTATGACTAATTCACTTACCATTCCTATTGATGTAATACCGCCCCCTGTTGTACATTGTGTATAAGTGTTACACACTCCACGCCCCGCAGGCAGCTCCAGCTCTTAACTATTTGCTTTTCATAATGGACAGCCAAAACTTTTTTGGCCGACAGCGATTACTCTCGGAGATGTCAGCCTGGGAGAGCCCTGCACAGGCTGAGTCATGAATGGCAAGTCACATAAAGGCAGGAGCGGCCATTTACTGGGTGTGACCTTTACAAAAGGGCACAGGTACTTATAGCCAGGCCCCATGTAATAATATCAGACCCAGGATTGTCACCGGTTAATGAGAATAAAAAATTGTGACAGATTTATTTAGTGATCACTTTAAAGGGATTGTCCACTTTCAGACCAATATGATGTAATGAATGTGATTGTTTGTGATATACAGTCCGTGGTCATGTGATATACAGTCCATGGTCATGTGATGTACAGTCCATGGTCATGTGATATACAGTCCATGGTCATGTGATGTACAGTCCATGGTCATGTGATATACAGTCCATGGTCATGTGATATGTCATTTGTCCAGTAAACGCCCCCAATACTTGGTGGGGGCTCCAACAATGTGGCAATGTGTCCTGGAGGGATCGGCCTGTGGCCCTGTAGAGCTCGTGTTATGGAAGCCAAGCCCAGGGTGTATGATAGCAGCCTTCAGCTTGTCTGCATTGTTGGGTCTGGGGTCTCTCATAGACTCTCTATAGGGTTAAGGTCAGGACAATTTGCTGGCCCATCAAGCCCAGTGATACTGCAGTTATTACACCAGGTCTTGCTACTTTTGGCAGTGTAGACAGAGGCCAAGTCCTGTTGGAAAATACCAATTCCATCTCTATAAAACTTGTGGGCAGAGGGAAGCCTGAAGTGCTGGAGAATCTCCTGGTAGACGCTGCGCTGACTTTGGTCTTAATAAAACACAATGGACCTACCCCAGCAGATGACATGGCTCCCCAAACCATCAATGATTGTGGAAACTTCACACTAGACACTAGTCAGTAGCAACGTCCTCACAGCAGTCAGTAGTGACAGTCTCACATACTCTGTGGCTCAGTCAGTAGTGACAGTCTCAAATACTCTGTGGCTCAGTCAGTAGTGACTGTCTCACATACTATGTGGCTCAGTCAGTAGTGACTGTCTCACATACTCTGTGGCTCAGTCAGTAGTGACAGTCTCACATACTCTGTGGCTCAGTCAGTAGTAACGACCTCACATACTCTGTGGCTCAGTCAGTAGTGAAAGTCTCACATACTCTGTGGCTCAGTCAGTAGTGACTGTCTCACATACTCTGTGGCTCAGTCAGTAGTGACAGTCTCACATACTCTGTGTCTCAGTCAGTAGTAACGACCTCACATACTCTGTGGCTCAGTCAATAGTGAAAGTCTCACATACTCTGTGGCTCAGTCAGTTGTGACAGTCTCACATACTCTGTGTCTCAGTCAGTAGTAACGGCCTCACATACTCTGTGGCTCAGTCAGTAGTGACAGTCTCACATACTCTGTGGCTCAGTCAGTAGTAACGGCCTCACATACTCTGTGGCTCAGTCAGTAGTGACAGTCTCACCTACTCTGTGGCTCAGTCAGTAGTGACAGTCTCACATACTCTGTGGCTCAGTCAGTAGTGACAGTCTCACATACTCAGTGGCTCAGTCAGTAGTGACAGTCTCACATACTCTGTGGCTCAGTCAGTAGTGACAGTCTCACATACTCTGTGGCTCAGTCAGTAGTGACAGTCTCACATACTCTGTGGCTCAGTCAGTAGTAACGGCCTCACATATTCTGTGGCTCAGTCAGTAGTGACAGTCTCACATACTCTGTGGCTCAGTCAATAGTGACTGTCTCACATACTCTGTGGCTCAGTCAGTAGTGACAGTCTCACATACTCTGTGGCTCAGTCAGTAGTGACAGTCTCACATACTCTGTGGCTCAGTCAGTAGTGACTGTCTCACATACTCTGTGGCTCAGTCAGTAGTGAAAGTCTCACATACTCTGTGGCTCAGTCAGTAGTAATGGCCTCACATACTCTGTGGCTCAGTCAGTAGTGACAGTCTCACATACTCTGTGGCTCAGTCAGTTGTGACTGTCTCACATACTCTGTAGCTCAGTCAGTAGTGACAGTCTCACATACTCTGTGGCTCAGTCAATAGTGACTGTCTCACATACTCTGTGGCTCAGTCAGTAGTGACAGTCTCACATACTCTGTGGCTCAGTCAGTAGTGACAGTCTCACATACTCTGTGGCTCAGTCAGTAGTGACTGTCTCACATACTCTGTGGCTCAGTCAGTAGTTACGGTCTCACATACTCTGTGGCTCAGTCAGTAGTAATGGCCTCACATAATCTGTGGCTCAGTCAGTAGTGAAAGTCTCACATACTCTGTGGCTCAGTCAGTAGTAATGGCCTCACATACTCTGTGGCTCAGTCAGTAGTGACAGTCTCACATACTCTGTGGCTCAGTCAGTAGTAATGGCCTCACATACTCTGTGGTTCAGTCAGTAGTGACAGTCGCACATACTCTGTGGCTCAGTCAGTTGTGACTGTCTCACATACTCTGTGGCTCAGTCAGTAGTGACAGTCTCACATACTCTGTGGCTCAGTCAGTAGTGACAGTCTCACATACTCTGTGGCTCAGTCAGTAGTGACGGTCTCACATACTCTGTGGCTCAGTCAGTAGTAATGGCCTCACATACTCTGTGGCTCAGTCAGTAGTGAAAGTCTCACATGCTCTGTGGCTCAGTCAGTAGTAATGGCCTCACATACTCTGTGGCTCAGTCAGTAGTGACAGTCTCACATACTCTGTGGCTCAGTCAGTAGTAATGGCCTCACATACTCTGTGGCTCAGTCAGTAGTGACAGTCTCACATACTCTGTGGCTCAGTCAGTTGTGACTGTCTCACATACTCTGTGGCTCAGTCAGTAGTGACAGTCTCACATACTCTGTGGCTCAGTCAATAGTGACTGTCTCACATACTCTGTGGCTCAGTCAGTAGTGACAGTCTCACATACTCTGTGGCTCAGTCAGTAGTGACAGTCTCACATACTCTGTGGCTCAGTCAGTAGTGACAGTCTCACATACTCTGTGGCTCAGTCAATATAACGGCCTCACATACTCTGTGGCTCAGTTAGTAGTAACGGCCTCACATACTCTGTGGCTCAGTCATTAGTGACGGTCTCACATACTCTGTGGCTCAGTCAGTAGTAACGGCCTCACATACTCTGTGGCTCAGTCAGTAGTAACGGCCTCACATACTCTGTGGCTCAGTCAGTAGTAACGGCCTCACATACTCTGTGGCTCAGTCAGTAGTAATGGCCTCACATACTCTGTGGCTCAGTCAGTAGTAATGGCCTCACATACTCTGTGGCTCAGTCAGTAGTAAACACAACATGCCACTCTTTCTTTCCCCAACATCTACCATTGGGGCAGAATGAAGGTTGGGACGCCGCTCCTATACATTGTCCTTTGGACAGACAAGACCAAACCCAGCATATCAGCACAAACATCTTATATTGTTTTGAGGCATGTAGTGGAGAGGGATGATTTGGATTTATTTGGCAGTGACGGGGCCAGGGTACTTTGTAACCATTGAGTCAACTATGAATGGCTCTTCTAAAGTTTGGACAAAACTGGGTAATGCCATAAACCTCATTGACCTGAAGAGTGGGCCCAAGTCTCCATGTGATAGACTGATAAAGTCACCCCAAAAACCGGTAATTCTGCAAGCTATTGATTCGTGGGGGCAGTTTTTCACGTCATGGGGCCACTATTTTCCAGATAGCTGAGAGTCCCAAAACAATGTCATGTCAGAGACCCCCCAAATGTATATGGTTGGAATACTCCTTTAATGAGAGCTCAGCATGGAGACAGAAGCCCGGGCTGCAGAGAGTACAGGACATCATGATGTGTGTCCAATATTAAGATTATATCGAGGGAATTGTTGCCAATCTGTGATGTGATCGCTCATTGTGATGGCTTCGCTTTCGACATGTTCGTGTAGACAAGAAGAGTCCTTCGAGGGCTCGTTCATGAAATGCAGAGGAACCAGTATTTCTCAGACAAGCCGACCTGTAGGACTGCATTCACTAATTATAGGTCCTGTGTTTCCGGGTAATGCCCGTAGGCAAAAAACATTTATTTCCCTGATATCGGTGAGTTCAAGTTCTACCGTGTTCTGCTAATTACAGGGCGACATGACTGGATATTACCAGATAGTGCACGCCAAAGGCTACAGTATAGAAATGTCAACCATGCAAAGTATGGCTTTATTCTCTGACCTGTATACAATCCCCTTATAGGGAGTGTGACCCCAGCCTTGCAGATAGATAGGTTACTGTCACTAAACCCAGCATATCACCCCAGCCCTGCAGATAGATAGGTTACTGTCACCAGAACCAGCATATCACCCCAGCCCTGCAGATAGATAGGTTACTGTCACCAGAACCAGTATATCACCCCAGCCCTGCAGATAGATAGGTTACTGTCACCAGACCCAGCATATCACCCCAGCCCTGCAGATAGATAGGTTACTGTGACCAGAACCAGTATATCACCCCAGCCCTGCAGATAGATAGGTTACTGTCACCAGAGCCAGCATATCACCCCAGCCCTGCAGATAGATAGGTTACTGTCACCAGACCCAGCATATCACCCCAGCCCTGCAGATAGATAGGTTACTGTCACCAGAACCAGCATATCACCCCAGCCCTGCAGATAGATAGGTTACTGTCACCAGACCCAGCATATCACCCCAGCCCTGCAGATAGATAGGTTACTGTCACCAGAACCAGTATATCACCCCAGCCCTGCAGATAGATAGGTTACTGTCACCAGACCCAGCATATCACCCCAGCCCTGCAGATAGATAGGTTACTGTCACCAGAACCAGCATATCACCCCAGCCCTGCAGATAGATAGGTTACTGTCACCAGAACCAGTATATCACCCCAGCCCTGCAGATAGATAGGTTACTGTCACCAGAACCAGCATATCACCCCAGCCCTGCAGATAGATAGGTTAGTGTCACCAGAACCAGCATATCACCCCAGCCCTGCAGATAGATAGGTTACTGTCACCATACCCAGCATATCACCCCAGCCCTGCAGATAGATAGGTTAGTGTCACCAGAACCAGCATATCACCCCAGCCCTGCAGATAGATAGGTTACTGTCACCAGACCCAGCATATCACCCCAGCCCTGCAGATAGATAGGTTAGTGTCACCAGACCCAGCATATCACCCCAGCCCTGCAGATAGATAGGTTACTGTCACCAGACCTAGCATATCACCCCAGCCCTGCAGATAGATAGGTTACTGTCACCAGACCCAGCATATCACCCCAGCCCTGCAGATAGATAGGTTACTGTCACCATACCCAGCATATCACCCCAGCCCTGCAGATAGATAGGTTACTGTCACCAGACCCAGCATATCACCCCAGTCCTGCAGATAGATAGGTTACTGTCACCAGAACCAGTATATCACCCCAGCCCTGCAGATAGATAGGTTACTGTCACCAGAACCAGCATATCACCCCAGCCCTGCAGATAGATAGGTTAGTGTCACCAGAACCAGCATATCACCCCAGCCCTGCAGATAGATAGGTTACTGTCACCATACCCAGCATATCACCCCAGCCCTGCAGATAGATAGGTTAGTGTCACCAGAACCGGCATATCACCCCAGCCCTGCAGATAGATAGGTTACTGTCACCAGACCCAGCATATCACCCCAGCCCTGCAGATAGATAGGTTACTGTCACCAGACCCAGCATATCACCCCAGCCCTGCAGATAGATAGGTTACTGTCACCAGACCTAGCATATCACCCCAGCCCTGCAGATAGATAGGTTACTGTCACCAGAACCAGCATATCACCCCAGCCCTGCAGATAGATAGGTTACTGTCACCATACCCAGCACATCACCCCAGCCCTGCAGATAGATAGGTTAGTGTCACCAGAACCAGCATATCACCCCAGCCCTGCAGATAGATAGGTTAGTGTCACCAGAACCAGCATATCACCCCAGCCCTGCAGATAGATAGGTTAGTGTCACCAGACCCAGCATATCACCCCAGCCCTGCAGATAGATAGGTTACTGTCACCAGAACCAGCATATCACCCCAGCCCTGCAGATAGATAGGTTACTGTCACCAGACCCAGCATATCACCCCAGCCCTGCAGATAGATAGGTTACTGTCACCAGACCTAGCATATCACCCCAGCCCTGCAGATAGATAGGTTACTGTCACTACACCCAGCATATCACCCCAGCCCTGTAGATAGATAGGTTACTGTCACTACACCCAGCATATCACCCCAGCCCTGCAGATAGATAGGTTACTGTCACCAGAACCAGTATATCACCCCAGCCCTGCAGATAGATAGGTTACTGTCACCAGAACCAGCATATCACCCCAGCCCTGCAGATAGATAGGTTAGTGTCACCAGAACCAGCATATCACCCCAGCCCTGCAGATAGATAGGTTACTGTCACCATACCCAGCATATCACCCCAGCCCTGCAGATAGATAGGTTACTGTCACCAGACCCAGCATATCACCCCAGCCCTGCAGATAGATAGGTTACTGTCACCAGACCTAGCATATCACCCCAGCCCTGCAGATAGATAGGTTACTGTCACTACACCCAGCATATCACCCCAGCCCTGTAGATAGATAGGTTACTGTCACTACACCCAGCATATCACCCCAGCCCTGCAGATAGATAGGTTACTGTCACCAGAACCAGTATATCACCCCAGCCCTGCAGATAGATAGGTTACTGTCACCAGAACCAGCATATCACCCCAGCCCTGCAGATAGATAGGTTAGTGTCACCAGAACCAGCATATCACCCCAGCCCTGCAGATAGATAGGTTACTGTCACCAGACCCAGCATATCACCCCAGCCCTGCAGATAGATAGGTTACTGTCACCAGACCCAGCATATCACCCCAGCCCTGCAGATAGATAGGTTACTGTCACCAGACCTAGCATATCACCCCAGCCCTGCAGATAGATAGGTTACTGTCACCAGACCCAGCATATCACCCCAGCCCTGCAGATAGATAGGTTACTGTCACCATACCCAGCATATCACCCCAGCCCTGCAGATAGATAGGTTACTGTCACCAGACCCAGCATATCACCCCAGTCCTGCAGATAGATAGGTTACTGTCACCAGAACCAGTATATCACCCCAGCCCTGCAGATAGATAGGTTACTGTCACCAGAACCAGCATATCACCCCAGCCCTGCAGATAGATAGGTTAGTGTCACCAGAACCAGCATATCACCCCAGCCCTGCAGATAGATAGGTTACTGTCACCATACCCAGCATATCACCCCAGCCCTGCAGATAGATAGGTTAGTGTCACCAGAACCGGCATATCACCCCAGCCCTGCAGATACATAGGTTACTGTCACCAGACCCAGCATATCACCCCAGCCCTGCAGATAGATAGGTTACTGTCACCAGACCCAGCATATCACCCCAGCCCTGCAGATAGATAGGTTACTGTCACCAGACCTAGCATATCACCCCAGCCCTGCAGATAGATAGGTTACTGTCACCAGAACCAGCATATCACCCCAGCCCTGCAGATAGATAGGTTACTGTCACCATACCCAGCACATCACCCCAGCCCTGCAGATAGATAGGTTAGTGTCACCAGAACCAGCATATCACCCCAGCCCTGCAGATAGATAGGTTAGTGTCACCAGAACCAGCATATCACCCCAGCCCTGCAGATAGATAGGTTAGTGTCACCAGACCCAGCATATCACCCCAGCCCTGCAGATAGATAGGTTACTGTCACCAGAACCAGCATATCACCCCAGCCCTGCAGATAGATAGGTTACTGTCACCAGACCCAGCATATCACCCCAGCCCTGCAGATAGATAGGTTACTGTCACCAGACCTAGCATATCACCCCAGCCCTGCAGATAGATAGGTTACTGTCACTACACCCAGCATATCACCCCAGCCCTGTAGATAGATAGGTTACTGTCACTACACCCAGCATATCACCCCAGCCCTGCAGATAGATAGGTTAGTGTCACCAGACCCAGCATATCACCCCAGCCCTGCAGATAGATAGGTTACTGTCACCAGACCTAGCATATCACCCCAGCCCTGCAGATAGATAGGTTACTGTCACCAGACCTAGCATATCACCCCAGCCCTGCAGATAGATAGGTTACTGTCACCAGACCTAGCATATCACCCCAGCCCTGCAGATAGATAGGTTACTGTCACCATACCCAGCATATCACCCCAGCCCTGCAGATAGATAGGTTAGTGTCACCAGAACCAGCATATCACCCCAGCCCTGCAGATAGATAGGTTACTGTCACCAGACCCAGCATATCACCCCAGCCCTGCAGATAGATAGGTTACTGCCACCATACCCAGCATATCACCCCAGCCCTGCAGATAGATAGGTTAGTGTCACCAGACCTAGCATATCACCCCAGCCCTGCAGATAGGTTACTGTCACCAGACCTAGAATATCACCCCAGCCCTGCAGATAGATAGGTTACTGTCACTACACCCAGCATATCACCCCAGCCCTGTAGATAGATAGGTTACTGTCACTACACCCAGCATATCACCCCAGCCCTGCAGATAGATAGGTTACTGTCACCAGAACCAGCATATCACCCCAGCCCTGCAGATAGATAGGTTACTGTCACCAGACCCAGCATATCACCCCAGTCCTGCAGATAGATAGGTTACTGTCACCAGACCTAGCATATCACCCCAGCCCTGCAGATAGATAGGTTACTGTCACCAGACCTAGCATATCACCCCAGCCCTGCAGATAGATAGGTTACTGTCACCAGACCTAGCATATCACCCCAGCCCTGCAGATAGATAGGTTACTGTCACCATACCCAGCATATCACCCCAGCCCTGCAGATAGATAGGTTAGTGTCACCAGAACCAGCATATCACCCCAGCCCTGCAGATAGATAGGTTACTGTCACCAGCACCAGCATATCACCCCAGCCCTGCAGATAGATAGGTTACTGTCACCAGACCCAGCATATCACCCCAGCCCTGCAGATAGATAGGTTACTGTCACCAGACCTAGCATATCACCCCAGCCCTGCAGATAGATAGGTTACTGTCACCAGACCCAGCATATCACCCCAGCCCTGCAGATAGATAGGTTACTGTCACCATACCCAGCATATCACCCCAGCCCTGCAGATAGATAGGTTAGTGTCACCAGAACCAGCATATCACCCCAGCCCTGCAGATAGATAGGTTAGTGTCACCAGAACCAGCATATCACCCCAGCCCTGCAGATAGATAGGTTAGTGTCACCAGACCCAGCATATCACCCCAGCCCTGCAGATAGATAGGTTACTGTCACCAGAACCAGCATATCACCCCAGCCCTGCAGATAGATAGGTTACTGTCACCAGACCCAGCATATCACCCCAGTCCTGCAGATAGATAGGTTACTGTCACCAGACCTAGCATATCACCCCAGCCCTGCAGATAGATAGGTTACTGTCACCAGACCTAGCATATCACCCCAGCCCTGCAGATAGATAGGTTACTGTCACCAGACCTAGCATATCACCCCAGCCCTGCAGATAGATAGGTTACTGTCACCATACCCAGCATATCACCCCAGCCCTGCAGATAGATAGGTTAGTGTCACCAGAACCAGCATATCACCCCAGCCCTGCAGATAGATAGGTTACTGTCACCAGACCCAGCATATCACCCCAGCCCTGCAGATAGATAGGTTACTGTCACCAGACCTAGCATATCACCCCAGCCCTGCAGATAGATAGGTTACTGTCACCAGACCCAGCATATCACCCCAGCCCTGCAGATAGATAGGTTACTGTCACCATACCCAGCATATCACCCCAGCCCTGCAGATAGATAGGTTACTGTCACCATACCCAGCATATCACCCTAGCCCTGCAGATAGATAGGTTAGTGTCACCAGACCCAGCATATCACCCCAGCCCTGCAGATAGATAGGTTACTGTCACCAGAACCAGCATATCACCCCAGCCCTGCAGATAGATAGGTTACTGTCACCAGACCCAGCATATCACCCCAGCCCTGCAGATAGATAGGTTACTGTCACCAGACCTAGCATATCACCCCAGCCCTGCAGATAGGTTACTGTCACCAGACCTAGAATATCACCCCAGCCCTGCAGATAAATAGGTTACTGTCACCAGACCCAGCATATCACCCCAGCCCTGCAGATAGATAGGTTACTGTCATCAGAACCAGCATATCACCCCAGCCCTGCAGATAGATAGGTTACTGTCACCAGACCCAGCATATCACCCCAGCCCTGCAGATAGATAGGTTACTGTCACCAGACCCAGCATATCACCCCAGCCCTGCAGATAGATAGGTTACTGTCACTACACCCAGCATATCACCCCAGCCCTGCAGATAGATAGATTACTGTCACCAGACCCAGCATATCACCCCAGTCCTGCAGATAGATAGGTTACTGTCACCAGAACCAGCATATCACCCCAGCCCTGCAGATAGATAGGTTACTGTCACCAGAACCAGCATATCACCCCAGCCCTGCAGATAGATAGGTTACTGTCACTACACCCAGCATATCACCCCAGCCCTGCAGATAGATAGGTTACTGTCACCAGACCCAGCATATCACCCCAGTCCTGCAGATAGATAGGTTACTGTCACCAGACCCAGCATATCACCCCAGCCCTGCAGATAGATAGGTTACTGTCACCAGACCCAGCATATCACCCCAGCCCTGCAGATAGATAGGTTACTGTCACCAGACCCAGCATATCACCCCAGCCCTGCAGATAGATAGGTTACTGTCACTACACCCAGCATATCACCCCAGCCCTGTAGATAGATAGGTTACTGTCACTACACCCAGCATATCACCTCAGCCCTGCAGATAGATAGGTTACTGTCACCAGAACCAGCATATCACCCCAGCCCTGCAGATAGATAGGTTACTGTCACCAGACCCAGCATATCACCCCAGCCCTGCAGATAGATAGGTTACTGTCACCAGACCCAGCATATCACCCCAGCCCTGCAGATAGATAGGTTACTGTCACCAGACCTAGCATATCACCCCAGCCCTGCAGATAGATAGGTTACTGTCACCAGACCCAGCATATCACCCCAGCCCTGCAGATAGATAGGTTACTGTCACCATACCCAGCATATCACCCCAGCCTTGCAGATAGATAGGTTAGTGTCACCAGACCCAGCATATCACCCCAGTCCTGCAGATAGATAGGTTACTGTCACCAGAACCAGCATATCACCCCAGCCCTGCAGATAGATAGGTTAGTGTCACCAGACCCAGCATATCACCCCAGCCCTGCAGATAGATAGGTTACTGTCACCAGAACCAGCATATCACCCCAGCCCTGCAGATAGATAGGTTACTGTCACCAGACCCAGCATATCACCCCAGCCCTGCAGATAGATAGGTTACTGTCACCATACCCAGCATATCACCCCAGCCCTGCAGATAGATAGGTTAGTGTCACCAGAACCAGCATATCACCCCAGCCCTGCAGATAGATAGGTTACTGTCACCAGAACCAGCATATCACCCCAGCCCTGCAGATAGATAGGTTACTGTCACCAGACCCAGCATATCACCCCAGCCCTGCAGATAGATAGGTTACTGTCACCAGAACCAGCATATCACCCCAGCCCTGCAGATAGATAGGTTACTGTCACCAGAACCAGCATATCACCCCAGCTCTGCAGATAGATAGGCTAATATCACAGTGTTTTCCCCCTTGTGAATCACACAATATAACTTAGAGGAGACTGCAAAGGTATGGGCGTTCAAGACATTCCTGACAGCGCTGCACAGGGTGAGGGGCAACAACCAGTGGTGTTGCACTGCAATTAACCACAGTGCAATTAACCAGGGGAGGGGGCTCCCAGCAGAAGCTCATTGTGAAGCTTCCCCCTTCCCCCTCAACCAATAACATGCCATGGGGGGGTCCCCAACAGTATACTGACCAAAGGCTCCCCAGAAACAGGCTGCAGATAGCAGGGGCAAGGAGAGGGGCGTTAATCTACTTCTTCCATATGAGGAGCGTCCTCCAGAGGGGGGATGTAGATATAGCTGTTTTTCTCAATATTTAAATTAGCACTATGGAGCAACAAAGGTCTTGTCACTTACCTCTCTGGAACAATCACAACACCCTCCTTGCTCCAAAGGGCTCATTTGCATATTATCAAAAACATTGTTATCTCCATGGGTTGGTCCAATTCCTGGACAATCTCTTTATAGGGTTTACCCACCTTTCTCACGTCTCGTTCACATCCGTTCGGAGGAGTCTGCATGAGGTCCTGCTAAACGGACCACCTAACGCATTTGCAAGTGGTGTGCAGTGAAAGCACATGGACCCCCATAGACTATAATGAGGTCCATGTGCTGGCTGCGAGAACATACGGACAGAAAAGTAGTTCACAATCTACTTTCCTGTCCGCATGATTCGTGTGGAAATCTCACGGCAAGCACACGGACCCCATTATAGTCTATGGGGGTCCATGTGCTTTCACTGCCCAGCTCTTGCAAATGAGTTTAGTGTTTCCTATATTCTGCGGTCAGTACGATCACGGCTAGACCTACCTTATGTAGTATTCTAATATTTTAATACCTAAAAAGATTAAAAACTTTGATAAAAGCTCCAATTTCTTTACATTGCCCTAGTGTGACACCCGTAACTTCTTTACATAGATGATAGCATGTCATAAACAAGTGCAATGGACTTCCCCTTTAATCCCTACCCTTTTAGTAATCCATAGGCGGTATCAGAGCGTAGACCTGCCTACGTATAATGTCTTTGCTGGTTGTAAATGATTCACAATCACCTTCCTATGACTTCAGATTTCGGTTTATTGACCCGGTTACGTGATATTTCTCTACATGGCCAATCCCTGGGATTGTGTTTTACAGAGAACCTTGAGCCTTGAATGATGGTAGCAGATAACACAAGAAGTCTGTGTACAAACAGAAGGGTTTATAGCTGTGGAAGGCGAAATATTCTAGACTGACGACATTGCACAGAGGGCAGTAATGCAGGGCCATAATAATCCAGGGGCCATATGTGCAGGCAGGTTGTCTTTGCTGAGGTGAAGCTTTAGGGTGTGCAGACGTAGAAAGCTGCACCCCGGCTCTGGATCCTCAACGTGACCCCAGGACCTAATGCCACAAATAAAGACATTAGTATATTATCCAGCAAGTGATAGTTTGCAGGGCATGGGAAAGATTTGGTCCCGCGCTCAGGACCTTTAAGTTACGATGAACAAGTATTGTATGGATATGAAATGGGCCAGAGATTCCCGAACCAGGGCTACAAGAACCCACCATAACTTGATGGGATACCCCGGATGTACTGATTGCTGTTACTGTGGGGTGGGGGTGCAGGTAGGGTGCAGCTGTGACGACGGGGAGTGCAGGTTACTGGTGAAGCCATGAATGTAGGAGTCTGAAATAAAATAGGGGACTGATGTGGCAAAATTATTAATTGTGGGGTCTGAGGTCTATATGATTGTGGGGTCTGATATCTGTATGATTGTGGGGTCTGATATCTATATGATTGTGGGGTCTGATATCTATATGATTGTGGGGTCTGATATCTGTATGATTGTGGGGTCTGATATCTGTATGATTGTGGGGTCTGATATCTATATGATTGTGAGGTCTGATATCTGTATGATTGTGGGGTCTGATATCTATATGATTGTGGGGTCTGATATCTGTATGATTGTGGGGTCTGATATCTGTATGATTGTGGGGTCTGATATCTATATGATTGTGGGGTCTGATATCTATATGATTGTGAGGTCTGATATCTGTATGATTGTGGGGTCTGATATCTATATGATTGTGGGGTCTGATATCTGTATGATTGTGGGGTCTGATATCTGTATGATTGTGGGGTCTGATATCTATATGATTGTGGGGTCTGATATCTATATGATTGTGGGGTCTGATATCTGTATGATTGTGGGGTCTGATATCTGTATGATTGTGGGGTCTGATATCTATATGATTGTGGGGTCTGATATCTGTATGATTGTGGGGTCTGATATCTATATGATTGTGGGGTCTGATATCTGTATGATTGTGGGGTCTGATATCTATATGATTGTGGGGTCTGATATCTGTATGATTGTGGGGTCTGATATCTATATGATTGTGGGGTCTGATATCTATATGATTGTGGGGTCTGATATCTATATGATTGTGGGGTCTGATATCTATATGATTGTGGGGTCTGATATCTGTATGATTGTGGGGTCTGATATCTATATGATTGTGGGGTCTGATATCTATATGATTGTGGGGTCTGATATCTGTATGATTGTGGGGTCTGATATCTATATGATTGTGGGGTCTGATATCTGTATGATTGTGGGGTCTGATATCTATATGATTGTGGGGTCTGATATCTGTATGATTGTGGGGTCTGATATCTATATGATTGTGAGGTCTGATATCTGTATGATTGTGGGGTCTGATATCTATATGATTGTGGGGTCTGATATCTATATGATTGTGGGGTCTGATATCTGTATGATTGTGGGGTCTGATATCTATATGATTGTGGGGTCTGATATCTATATGATTGTGAGGTCTGATATCTGTATGATTGTGGGGTCTGATATCTATATGATTGTGGGGTCTGATATCTGTATGATTGTGGGGTCTGATATCTGTATGATTGTGGGGTCTGATATCTGTATGATTGTGGGGTCTGATATCTATATGATTGTGGGGTCTGATATCTGTATGATTGTGGGGTCTGATATCTGTATGATTGTGGGGTCTGATATCTATATGATTGTGGGGTCTGATATCTGTATGATTGTGGGGTCTGATATCTATATGATTGTGGGGTCTGATATCTGTATGATTGTGGGGTCTGATATCTATATGATTGTGGGGTCTGATATCTGTATGATTGTGGGGTCTGATATCTATATGATTGTGGGGTCTGATATCTATATGATTGTGGGGTCTGATATCTATATGATTGTGGGGTCTGATATCTGTATGATTGTGGGGTCTAATATCTGTATGATTGTGGGGTCTGATATCTATATGATTGTGGGGTCTGATATCTATATGATTGTGGGGTCTGATATCTGTATGATTGTGGGGTCTGATATCTGTATGATTGTGGGGTCTGATATCTATATGATTGTGGGGTCTGATATCTGTATGATTGTGGGGTCTGATATCTATATGATTGTGGGGTCTGATATCTGTATGATTGTGGGGTCTGATATCTATATGATTGTGGGGTCTGATATCTGTATGATTGTGGGGTCTGATATCTATATGATTGTGGGGTCTGATATCTATATGATTGTGGGGTCTGATATCTATATGATTGTGGGGTCTGATATCTATATGATTGTGGGGTCTGATATCTGTATGATTGTGGGGTCTGATATCTATATGATTGTGGGGTCTGATATCTATATGATTGTGGGGTCTGATATCTATAGGATTGTGGGGTCTGATATCTGTATGATTGTGGGGTCTGATATCTGTATGATTGTGGGGTCTGAGGTCTATATGATTGTGGGGTCTGATATCTGTATGATTGTGGGGTCTGATATCTATATGATTGTGGGGTCTGATATCTATAGGATTGTGGGGTCTGATATCTATATGATTGTGGGGTCTGATATCTGTATGATTGTGGGGTCTGATATCTATATGATTGTGGGGTCTGATATCTATATGATTGTGGGGTCTGATATCTGTATGATTGTGGGGTCTGATATCTATATGATTGTGGGGTCTGATATCTATATGATTGTGGGGTCTGATATCTGTATGATTGTGGGGTCTGATATCTGTATGATTGTGGGGTCTGAGGTCTATATGATTGTGGGGTCTGAGGTCTATATGATTTTGGGGTCTGATATCTATATGATTGTGGGGTCTGATATCTATATGATTGTGGGGTCTGATATCTATAGGATTGTGGGGTCTGATATCTATATGATTGTGGGGTCTGATATCTGTATGATTGTGGGGTCTGATATCTGTATGATTGTGGGGTCTGATATCTATATGATTGTGGGGTCTGATATCTATATGATTGTGAGGTCTGATATCTATATGATTGTGGGGTCTGATATCTGTATGATTGTGGGGTCTGATATCTGTATGATTGTGGGGTCTGATATCTGTATGATTGTGGGGTCTGATATCTATATGATTGTGGGGTCTGAGGTCTATATGATTGTGGGGTCTGATATCTGTATGATTGTGGGGTCTGATATCTGTATGATTGTGGGGTCTGATATCTGTATGATTGTGGGGTCTGATATCTATATGATTGTGGGGTCTGATATCTGTATGATTGTGGGGTCTGATATCTGTATGATTGTGGGGTCTGATATCTGTATGATTGTGGGGTCTGAGGTCTATATGATTTTGGGGTCTGATATCTGTATGATTGTGGGGTCTGATATCTATATGATTGTGGGGTCTGATATCTATATGATTGTGGGGTCTGATATCTATAGGATTGTGGGGTCTGATATCTATATGTTTGTGGGGTCTGATATCTGTATGATTGTGGGGTCTGATATCTGTATGATTGTGGGGTCTGATATCTGTATGATTGTGGGGTCTGATATCTATATGATTGTGGGGTCTGATATCTGTATGATTGTGGGGTCTGATATCTATATGATTGTGGGGTCTGATATCTATAGGATTGTGGGGTCTGATATCTATATGATTGTGGGGTCTGATATCTGTATGATTGTGGGGTCTGATATCTGTATGATTGTGGGGTCTGATATCTGTATGATTGTGGGGTCTGATATCTATATGATTGTGGGGTCTGATATCTATATGATTGTGGGGTCTGATATCTGTATGATTGTGGGGTCTGATATCTATATGATTGTGGGGTCTGATATCTATATGATTGTGGGGTCTGATATCTGTATGATTGTGGGGTCTGATATCTGTATGATTGTGGGGTCTGATATCTATATGATTGTGGGGTCTGATATCTATAGGATTGTGGGGTCTGATATCTATATGATTGTGGGGTCTGATATCTGTATGATTGTGGGGTCTGATATCTATATGATTGTGGGGTCTGATATCTATATGATTGTGGGGTCTGATATCTATATGATTGTGGGGTCTGATATCTGTATGATTGTGGGGTCTGATATCTGTATGATTGTGGGGTCTGATATCTGTATGATTGTGGGGTCTGATATCTATATGATTGTGGGGTCTGAGGTCTATATGATTGTGGGGTCTGATATCTATATGATTGTGGGGTCTGATATCTATATGATTGTGGGGTCTGATATCTGTATGATTGTGGGGTCTGATATCTGTATGATTGTGGGGTCTGATATCTGTATGATTGTGGGGTCTGATATCTGTATGATTGTGGGGTCTGATATCTATATGATTGTGGGGTCTGATATCTGTATGATTGTGGGGTCTGATATCTGTATGATTGTGGGGTCTGATATCTATATGATTGTGGGGTCTGATATCTGTATGATTGTGGGGTCTGATATCTGTATGATTGTGGGGTCTGAGGTCTATATGATTGTGGGGTCTGATATCTGTATGATTGTGGGGTCTGATATCTATATAATTGTAGGGTCTGATATCTATAGGATTGTGGGGTCTGATATCTGTATGATTGTGGGGTCTGATATCTATATGATTGTGGGGTCTGATATCTGTATGATTGTGTGGTCTGATATCTATATGATTGTGGGGTCTGATATCTGTATGATTGTGGGGTCTGATATCTATATGATTGTGGGGTCTGATATCTGTATGATTGTGGGGTCTGATATCTATATGATTGTGGGGTCTGATATCTATATGATTGTGGGGTCTGATATCTATATGATTGTGGGGTCTGATATCTATATGATTGTGGGGTCTGATATCTGTATGATTGTGGGGTCTGATATCTATATGATTGTGGGGTCTGATATCTATATGATTGTGGGGTCTGATATCTATAGGATTGTGGGGTCTGATATCTGTATGATTGTGGGGTCTGATATCTGTATGATTGTGGGGTCTGAGGTCTATATGATTGTGGGGTCTGATATCTGTATGATTGTGGGGTCTGATATCTATATGATTGTGGGGTCTGATATCTATAGGATTGTGGGGTCTGATATCTATATGATTGTGGGGTCTGAGGTCTATATGATTGTGGGTCTGATATCTGTATGATTGTGGGGTCTGATATCTATATGATTGTGGGGTCTGATATCTGTATGATTGTGGGGTCTGATATCTATATGATTGTGGGGTCTGAGGTCTATATGATTGTGGGGTCTGATATCTGTATGATTGTGGGGTCTGATATCTATAGGATTGTGGGGTCTGATATCTGTATGATTGTGGGGTCTGATATCTGTATGATTGTGGGGTCTGAGGTCTATATGATTGTGGGGTCTGATATCTGTATGATTGTGGGGTCTGATATCTATATGATTGTGGGGTCTGATATCTATAGGATTGTGGGGTCTGATATCTATATGATTGTGGGTCTGATATCTGTATGATTGTGGGGTCTGATATCTATATGATTGTGGGGTCTGATATCTGTATGATTGTGGGGTCTGATATCTATATGATTGTGGGGTCTGAGGTCTATATGATTGTGGGGTCTGATATCTGTATGATTGTGGGGTCTGATATCTGTATGATTGTGGGGTCTGATATCTATATGATTGTGGGGTCTGATATCTATATGATTGTGGGGTCTGATATCTGTATGATTGTGGGGTCTGATATCTGTATGATTGTGGGGTCTGAGGTCTATATGATTGTGGGGTCTGAGGTCTATATGA